>NC_074685.1:47604465-47950090 GCF_029448725.1 Salvelinus fontinalis
CCCCACACCTCCCCACTACCTAGAGCTCCCCACTACCTAGAGCTCCCCAATATCTAGAGCTCCCCAATACCTAGAGCTCCCTACTACCTCCCCACTACCTCCCCGCTACCTCCCCACTACCTAGAGCTCCCCACTACCTAGAGTTCCCCACTACCTAGAGCTCCCCAATACCTAGAGTTCCCCACTACCTAGAACTCCCCACTACCTAGAACTCCCCACTACCTGGAGCTCCCCACTACCTCCCCACTACCTGGAGCTCCCCACTACCTCCCCACTACCTAGAGTTCCCCACTACCTCCCCGCTACCAAGAGCTCCCCACTACCTAGAGTTCCCCCACTACCTCCCCACTACCTAGAGTTCCCCACTACCTAGAGCTCCTCACTACTTAGAGCTTATCACTACCTAGAGCTCCTCACTAACTAAAGCTCCCCACCACCTAGAGCTCCCCACTTCCTAGAGCTCCCCATTACCTAGAGCTCCCCACTACCTAGAGCTCCCCACTACCTAGAGCTCCCCACACCTCCCCACTACCTAGAGCTCCCTACTACCTAGAGCTCCCCGCACCTCCCCACTAACTAAAGTTCCCCACTACCTCCCCACTACCTAAAGCTCCCCAATACCTAGAGCTCCCCAATACCTAGAGCTCCCTACTACCTCCCCACTACCTCCCCACTTCCTAGAGCTCCCCACTACATAGAGCTCCCCACTACATAGAGCACCCCCCACTACCTAGAGCTCCCCACTTCCTAGAGCTCCCCACTACATAGAGCTCCCCACTACATAGAGCTCCCCACTACCTAGAGCTCCCCACTACTACCCCACTACCTAGAGCTCCCCACTACCTAGAGCCCCCCACTACCTCTCCACCACCTGGAATTCCCCACTAACTCACCACTACCTAGAGCTCCCCACTACCTAGAACTCCCCACTACCTAGAACTCCCCACTACCTAGAACTCCCCACTACCTCCCCACTACCTAGAACTCCCCACTACCTAGAACTCCCCACTACCTTCCCACTACCTAGAGCTCCCCACTACCTCCCCACTACCTAAAGCTCCCCAATACCTAGAACTCCCCACTACCTAGAGCTCCCCACTACCTAGAGCTCTCCACTACCTAGAGCTCCCTACTACCTCCCCACTACCTAGAGTTCCCCCACTACCTAGAGCTCCCCACTACCTCCCCACTACCTAGAGCTCCCTACTACCTAGAGATCCTCACTACCTAGAGCTCCCCACTACCTAGAGCTCCCCACACCTCCCCACTACCTAGAGCTCCCTACTACCTAGAGCTCCCCGCACCTTCCCACTAACTAAAGTTCCCCACTACCTCCCCACTACCTAGAGCTCCCTACTACCTAGAGATCCTCACTACCTAGAGCTCCCCACTACCTAGAGCTCCCCACTACCTAGAGTTCCCCACTCCCTAGAACTCCCCACTACCTAGAGCTCCCCACTACCTTCCCACTCCCTAGAGCTCCCCACTACCTAGAGCTCCCCACTACCTAGAGCTCCCCACACCTCCCCACTACCTAGAGCTCCCTACTACCTAGAGCTCCCCGCACCTCCCCACTAACTAAAGTTCCCCACTACCTCCCCACTACCTAAAGCTCCCCAATACCTAGAGCTCCCCAATACCTAGAGCTCCCTACTACCTCCCCACTACCTCCCCACTACCTAGAGCTCCCCACTACCTAGAGCTCCCCACTACCTAGAGTTCCCCACTTCCTAGAGCTCCCCACTACATAGAGCTCCCCACTACATAGAGCACCCCCCACTACCTAGAGCTCCCCACTTCCTAGAGCTCCCCACTACATAGAGCTCCCCACTACATAGAGCTCCCCACTACCTAGAGCTCCCCACTACTACCCCACTACCTAGAGCTCCCCACTACCTAGAGCCCCCCACTACCTCTCCACCACCTGGAATTCCCCACTAACTCACCACTACCTAGAGCTCCCCACTACCTAGAACTCCCCACTACCTAGAACTCCCCACTACCTAGAACTCCCCACTACCTCCCCACTACCTAGAACTCCCCACTACCTTCCCACTACCTAGAGCTCCCCACTACCTCCCCACTACCTAAAGCTCCCCAATACCTAGAACTCCCCACTACCTAGAGCTCCCCACTACCTAGAGCTCTCCACTACCTAGAGCTCCCTACTACCTCCCCACTACCTAGAGTTCCCCCACTACCTAGAGCTCCCCACTACCTCCCCACTACCTAGAGCTCCCTACTACCTAGAGATCCTCACTACCTAGAGCTCCCCACTACCTAGAGCTCCCCACACCTCCCCACTACCTAGAGCTCCCTACTACCTAGAGCTCCCCGCACCTTCCCACTGACCAAAGTTCCCCACTACCTCCCCACTACCTAGAGCTCCCTACTACCTAGAGATCCTCACTACCTAGAGCTCCCCACTACCTAGAGCTCCCCACTACCTAGAGTTCCCCACTCCCTAGAACTCCCCACTACCTAGAGCTCCCCACTACCTTCCCACTCCCTAGAGTTCCCCACTCCCTAGAACTCCCCACTACCTAGAGCTCCCCACTACCTTCCCACTCCCTAGAGTTCCCCACTCCCTAGAACTCCCCACTACCTAGAGCTCCCCACTACCTTCCCACTCCCTAGAGTTCCCCACTCCCTAGAACTCCCCACTACCTTGAGCTCCCTACTACCTAGAGCTCCTCACTACCTAGCGCTCTCCACTACCTAGAGCTCCCCACTACCTAGAACTCCCCACTACCTAGAACTCCCCACTACCTCCCCACTACCTAGAACTCCCCACTACCTAGAACTCCCCACTACCTTCCCACTACCTAGAGCTCCCCACTACCTCCCCACTACCTAAAGCTCCCCAATACCTAGAACTCCCCACTACCTAGAGCTCCCCACTACCTAGAGCTCTCCACTACCTAGAGCTCCCTACTACCTCCCCACTACCTAGAGTTCCCCCACTACCTAGAGCTCCCCACTACCTCCCCACTACCTAGAGCTCCCTACTACCTAGAGATCCTCACTACCTAGAGCTCCCCACTACCTAGAGCTCCCCACACCTCCCCACTACCTAGAGCTCCCTACTACCTAGAGCTCCCCGCACCTTCCCACTAACTAAAGTTCCCCACTACCTCCCCACTACCTAGAGCTCCCTACTACCTAGAGATCCTCACTACCTAGAGGTCCCCACTACCTAGAGCTCCCCACACCTCCCCACTACCTAGAGCTCCCCACTACCTAGAGCTCCCCAATATCTAGAGCTCCCCAATACCTAGAGCTCCCTACTACCTCCCCACTACCTCCCCACTACCTCCCCACTACCTAAAGCTCCCCAATACCTAGAGCTCCCCAATACCTAGAGCTCCCTACTACCTCCCCACTACCTCCCCACTACCTAGAGCTCCCCACTACCTAGAGCTCCCCACTACCTAGAGTTCCCCACTTCCTAGAGCTCCCCACTACATAGAGCTCCCCACTACCTAGAGCACCCCCCACTACCTAGAGCTCCCCACTTCCTAGAGCTCCCCACTACCTAGAGCTCCCCACTACTACCCCACTACCTAGAGCTCCCCACTACCTAGAGCCCCCCACTACCTCTCCACCACCTAGAATTCCCCACTAACTCACCACTACCTAGAGCTCCCGACTACCAAGAGCTCCCCACTACATAGAGTTCCCCCACTACCTAGAGCTCCCCACTACCTAGAGCTCCCCACTACCTAGAGTTCCCCACTCCCTAGAACTCCCCACTACCTAGAGCTCCCCACTACCTTCCCACTCCCTAGAGTTCCCCACTCCCTAGAACTCCCCACTACCTAGAGCTCCCCACTACCTTCCCACTCCCTAGAGTTCCCCACTCCCTAGAACTCCCCACTACCTAGAGCTCCCCACTACCTTCCCACTCCCTAGAGTTCCCCACTCCCTAGAACTCCCCACTACCTTGAGCTCCCTACTACCTAGAGCTCCTCACTACCTAGCGCTCTCCACTACCTAGAGCTCCCCACTACCTAGAACTCCCCACTACCTAGAACTCCCCACTACCTCCCCACTACCTAGAACTCCCCACTACCTAGAACTCCCCACTACCTTCCCACTACCTAGAGCTCCCCACTACCTCCCCACTACCTAAAGCTCCCCAATACCTAGAACTCCCCACTACCTAGAGCTCCCCACTACCTAGAGCTCTCCACTACCTAGAGCTCCCTACTACCTCCCCACTACCTAGAGTTCCCCCACTACCTAGAGCTCCCCACTACCTCCCCACTACCTAGAGCTCCCTACTACCTAGAGATCCTCACTACCTAGAGCTCCCCACTACCTAGAGCTCCCCACACCTCCCCACTACCTAGAGCTCCCTACTACCTAGAGCTCCCCGCACCTTCCCACTAACTAAAGTTCCCCACTACCTCCCCACTACCTAGAGCTCCCTACTACCTAGAGATCCTCACTACCTAGAGCTCCCCACTACCTAGAGCTCCCCACTACCTAGAGTTCCCCACTCCCTAGAACTCCCCATTACCTAGAGCTCCCCACTACCTTCCCACTCCCTAGAGTTCCCCACTCCCTAGAACTCCCCACTACCTAGAGCTCCCCACTACCTTCCCACTCCCTAGAGTTCCCCACTCCCTAGAACTCCCCACTACCTAGAGCTCCCCACTACCTTCCCACTCCCTAGAGTTCCCCACTCCCTAGAACTCCCCACTACCTTGAGCTCCCTACTACCTAGAGCTCCTCACTACCTAGCGCTCTCCACTACCTAGAGCTCCCCACTACCTAGAACTCCCCACTACCTAGAACTCCCCACTACCTCCCCACTACCTAGAACTCCCCACTACCTAGAACTCCCCACTACCTTCCCACTACCTAGAGCTCCCCACTACCTCCCCACTACCTAAAGCTCCCCAATACCTAGAACTCCCCACTACCTAGAGCTCCCCACTACCTAGAGCTCTCCACTACCTAGAGCTCCCTACTACCTCCCCACTACCTAGAGTTCCCCCACTACCTAGAGCTCCCCACTACCTCCCCACTACCTAGAGCTCCCTACTACCTAGAGATCCTCACTACCTAGAGCTCCCCACTACCTAGAGCTCCCCACACCTCCCCACTACCTAGAGCTCCCTACTACCTAGAGCTCCCCGCACCTTCCCACTAACTAAAGTTCCCCACTACCTCCCCTACTACCTAGAGATCCTCATTACCTAGAGCTCCCCACTACCTAGAGCTCCCCACACCTCCCCACTACCTAGAGCTCCCTACTACCTAGAGCTCCCCGCACCTTCCCACTAACTAAAGTTCCCCACTACCTCCCCACTACCTAGAGCTCCCTACTACCTAGAGATCCTCACTACCTAGAGCTCCCCACTACCTAGAGCTCCCCACACCTCCCCACTACCTAGAGCTCCCCACTACCTAGAGCTCCCCAATATCTAGAGCTCCCCAATACCTAGAGCTCCCTACTACCTCCCCACTACCTCCCCACTACCTCCCCACTACCTAAAGCTCCCCAATACCTAGAGCTCCCCAATACCTAGAGCTCCCTACTACCTCCCCACTACCTCCCCACTACCTAGAGCTCCCCACTACCTAGAGCTCCCCACTACCTAGAGTTCCCCACTTCCTAGAGCTCCCCACTACATAGAGCTCCCCACTACCTAGAGCACCCCCCACTACCTAGAGCTCCCCACTTCCTAGAGCTCCCCACTACCTAGAGCTCCCCACTACTACCCCACTACCTAGAGCTCCCCACTACCTAGAGCCCCCCACTACCTCTCCACCACCTAGAATTCCCCACTAACTCACCACTACCTAGAGCTCCCGACTACCAAGAGCTCCCCACTACATAGAGTTCCCCCACTACCTAGAGCTCCCCACTACCTAGAGCTCCCCACTACCTAGAGTTCCCCACTCCCTAGAACTCCCCACTACCTAGAGCTCCCTACTACCTTCCCACTCCCTAGAGTTCCCCACTCCCTAGAACTCCCCACTACCTAGAGCTCCCCACTACCTTCCCACTCCCTAGAGTTCCCCACTCCCTAGAACTCCCCACTACCTAGAGCTCCCCACTACCTTCCCACTCCCTAGAGTTCCCCACTCCCTAGAACTCCCCACTACCTTGAGCTCCCTACTACCTAGAGCTCCTCACTACCTAGCGCTCTCCACTACCTAGAGCTCCCCACTACCTAGAACTCCCCACTACCTAGAACTCCCCACTACCTAGAACTCCCCACTACCTCCCCACTACCTAGAACTCCCCACTACCTAGAACTCCCCACTACCTTCCCACTACCTAGAGCTCCCCACTACCTCCCCACTACCTAAAGCTCCCCAATACCTAGAACTCCCCACTACCTAGAGCTCCCCACTACCTAGAGCTCTCCACTACCTAGAGCTCTCCACTACCTAGAGCTCCCTACTACCTCCCCACTACCTAGAGCTCCCTACTACCTAGAGATCCTCACTACCTAGAGCTCCCCACTACCTAGAGCTCCCCACACCTCCCCACTACCTAGAGCTCCCTACTACCTAGAGCTCCCCGCACCTTCCCACTAACTAAAGTTCCCCACTACCTCCCCACTACCTAGAGCTCCCTACTACCTAGAGATCCTCACTACCTAGAGCTCCCCACTACCTAGAGCTCCCCACTACCTAGAGTTCCCCACTCCCTAGAACTCCCCACTACCTAGAGCTCCCCACTACCTTCCCACTCCCTAGAGTTCCCCACTCCCTAGAACTCCCCACTACCTAGAGCTCCCCACTACCTTCCCACTCCCTAGAGTTCCCCACTCCCTAGAACTCCCCACTACCTAGAGCTCCCCACTACCTTCCCACTCCCTAGAGTTCCCCACTCCCTAGAACTCCCCACTACCTTGAGCTCCCTACTACCTAGAGCTCCTCACTACCTAGCGCTCTCCACTACCTAGAGCTCCCCACTACCTAGAACTCCCCACTACCTAGAACTCCCCACTACCTCCCCACTACCTAGAACTCCCCACTACCTAGAACTCCCCACTACCTTCCCACTACCTAGAGCTCCCCACTACCTCCCCACTACCTAAAGCTCCCCAATACCTAGAACTCCCCACTACCTAGAGCTCCCCACTACCTAGAGCTCTCCACTACCTAGAGCTCCCTACTACCTCCCCACTACCTAGAGTTCCCCCACTACCTAGAGCTCCCCACTACCTCCCCACTACCTAGAGCTCCCTACTACCTAGAGATCCTCACTACCTAGAGCTCCCCACTACCTAGAGCTCCCCACACCTCCCCACTACCTAGAGCTCCCTACTACCTAGAGCTCCCCGCACCTTCCCACTAACTAAAGTTCCCCACTACCTCCCCACTACCTAGAGCTCCCTACTACCTAGAGATCCTCACTACCTAGAGCTCCCCACTACCTAGAGCTCCCCACACCTCCCCACTACCTAGAGCTCCCCACTACCTAGAGCTCCCCAATATCTAGAGCTCCCCAATACCTAGAGCTCCCTACTACCTCCCCACTACCTCCCCACTACCTCCCCACTACCTAAAGCTCCCCAATACCTAGAGCTCCCCAATACCTAGAGCTCCCTACTACCTCCCCACTACCTCCCCACTACCTAGAGCTCCCCACTACCTAGAGCTCCCCACTACCTAGAGTTCCCCACTTCCTAGAGCTCCCCACTACATAGAGCTCCCCACTACCTAGAGCACCCCCCACTACCTAGAGCTCCCCACTTCCTAGAGCTCCCCACTACCTAGAGCTCCCCACTACTACCCCACTACCTAGAGCTCCCCACTACCTAGAGCCCCCCACTACCTCTCCACCACCTAGAATTCCCCACTAACTCACCACTACCTAGAGCTCCCGACTACCAAGAGCTCCCCACTACATAGAGTTCCCCCACTACCTAGAGCTCCCCACTACCTAGAGCTCCCCACTACCTAGAGTTCCCCACTCCCTAGAACTCCCCACTACCTAGAGCTCCCCACTACCTTCCCACTCCCTAGAGTTCCCCACTCCCTAGAACTCCCCACTACCTAGAGCTCCCCACTACCTTCCCACTCCCTAGAGTTCCCCACTCCCTAGAACTCCCCACTACCTAGAGCTCCCCACTACCTTCCCACTCCCTAGAGTTCCCCACTCCCTAGAACTCCCCACTACCTAGAGCTCCCCACTACCTTCCCACTCCCTAGAGTTCCCCACTCCCTAGAACTCCCCACTACCTTGAGCTCCCTACTACCTAGAGCTCCTCACTACCTAGCGCTCTCCACTACCTAGAGCTCCCCACTACCTAGAACTCCCCACTACCTAGAACTCCCCACTACCTAGAACTCCCCACTACCTCCCCACTACCTAGAACTCCCCACTACCTAGAACTCCCCACTACCTTCCCACTACCTAGAGCTCCCCACTACCTCCCCACTACCTAAAGCTCCCCAATACCTAGAACTCCCCACTACCTAGAGCTCCCCACTACCTAGAGCTCTCCACTACCTAGAGCTCCCTACTACCTCCCCACTACCTAGAGTTCCCCCACTACCTAGAGCTCCCCACTACCTCCCCACTACCTAGAGCTCCCTACTACCTAGAGATCCTCACTACCTAGAGCTCCCCACTACCTAGAGCTCCCCACACCTCCCCACTACCTAGAGCTCCCTACTACCTAGAGCTCCCCGCACCTTCCCACTAACTAAAGTTCCCCACTACCTCCCCACTACCTAGAGCTCCCTACTACCTAGAGATCCTCACTACCTAGAGCTCCCCACTACCTAGAGCTCCCCACTACCTAGAGTTCCCCACTCCCTAGAACTCCCCACTACCTAGAGCTCCCCACTACCTTCCCACTCCCTAGAGTTCCCCACTCCCTAGAACTCCCCACTACCTAGAGCTCCCCACTACCTTCCCACTCCCTAGAGTTCCCCACTCCCTAGAACTCCCCACTACCTTGAGCTCCCTACTACCTAGAGCTCCTCACTACCTAGCGCTCCTCACTACCTAGCGCTCTCCACTACCTAGAGCTCCCCACTACCTAGAACTCCCCACTACCTAGAACTCCCCACTACCTCCCCACTACCTAGAACTCCCCACTACCTAGAACTCCCCACTACCTTCCCACTACCTAGAGCTCCCCACTACCTCCCCACTACCTAAAGCTCCCCAATACCTAGAACTCCCCACTACCTAGAGCTCCCCACTACCTAGAGCTCTCCACTACCTAGAACTCCCCACTACCTTCCCACTACCTAGAGCTCCCCACTACCTCCCCAATACCTAGAGCTCCCCACTACCTAGAGTTCCCCACTTCCTAGAGCTCCCCACTACATAGAGCTCCCCACTACCTAGAGCACCCCCCACTACCTAGAGCTCCCCACTTCCTAGAGCTCCCCACTACCTAGAGCTCCCCACTACTACCCCACTACCTAGAGCTCCCCACTACCTAGAGCCCCCCACTACCTCTCCACCACCTAGAATTCCCCACTAACTCACCACTACCTAGAGCTCCCGACTACCAAGAGCTCCCCACTACATAGAGTTCCCCCACTACCTAGAGCTCCCCACTACCTAGAGCTCCCCACTACCTAGAGTTCCCCACTCCCTAGAACTCCCCACTACCTAGAGCTCCCCACTACCTTCCCACTCCCTAGAGTTCCCCACTCCCTAGAACTCCCCACTACCTAGAGCTCCCCACTACCTTCCCACTCCCTAGAGTTCCCCACTCCCTAGAACTCCCCACTACCTAGAGCTCCCCACTACCTTCCCACTCCCTAGAGTTCCCCACTCCCTAGAACTCCCCACTACCTTGAGCTCCCTACTACCTAGAGCTCCTCACTACCTAGCGCTCTCCACTACCTAGAGCTCCCCACTACCTAGAACTCCCCACTACCTAGAACTCCCCACTACCTCCCCACTACCTAGAACTCCCCACTACCTAGAACTCCCCACTACCTTCCCACTACCTAGAGCTCCCCACTACCTCCCCACTACCTAAAGCTCCCCAATACCTAGAACTCCCCACTACCTAGAGCTCCCCACTACCTAGAGCTCTCCACTACCTAGAGCTCCCTACTACCTCCCCACTACCTAGAGTTCCCCCACTACCTAGAGCTCCCCACTACCTCCCCACTACCTAGAGCTCCCTACTACCTAGAGATCCTCACTACCTAGAGCTCCCCACTACCTAGAGCTCCCCACACCTCCCCACTACCTAGAGCTCCCTACTACCTAGAGCTCCCCGCACCTTCCCACTAACTAAAGTTCCCCACTACCTCCCCACTACCTAGAGCTCCCTACTACCTAGAGATCCTCACTACCTAGAGCTCCCCACTACCTAGAGCTCCCCACTACCTAGAGTTCCCCACTCCCTAGAACTCCCCATTACCTAGAGCTCCCCACTACCTTCCCACTCCCTAGAGTTCCCCACTCCCTAGAACTCCCCACTACCTAGAGCTCCCCACTACCTTCCCACTCCCTAGAGTTCCCCACTCCCTAGAACTCCCCACTACCTAGAGCTCCCCACTACCTTCCCACTCCCTAGAGTTCCCCACTCCCTAGAACTCCCCACTACCTTGAGCTCCCTACTACCTAGAGCTCCTCACTACCTAGCGCTCTCCACTACCTAGAGCTCCCCACTACCTAGAACTCCCCACTACCTAGAACTCCCCACTACCTCCCCACTACCTAGAACTCCCCACTACCTAGAACTCCCCACTACCTTCCCACTACCTAGAGCTCCCCACTACCTCCCCACTACCTAAAGCTCCCCAATACCTAGAACTCCCCACTACCTAGAGCTCCCCACTACCTAGAGCTCTCCACTACCTAGAGCTCCCTACTACCTCCCCACTACCTAGAGTTCCCCCACTACCTAGAGCTCCCCACTACCTCCCCACTACCTAGAGCTCCCTACTACCTAGAGATCCTCACTACCTAGAGCTCCCCACTACCTAGAGCTCCCCACACCTCCCCACTACCTAGAGCTCCCTACTACCTAGAGCTCCCCGCACCTTCCCACTAACTAAAGTTCCCCACTACCTCCCCTACTACCTAGAGATCCTCATTACCTAGAGCTCCCCACTACCTAGAGCTCCCCACACCTCCCCACTACCTAGAGCTCCCTACTACCTAGAGCTCCCCGCACCTTCCCACTAACTAAAGTTCCCCACTACCTCCCCACTACCTAGAGCTCCCTACTACCTAGAGATCCTCACTACCTAGAGCTCCCCACTACCTAGAGCTCCCCACACCTCCCCACTACCTAGAGCTCCCCACTACCTAGAGCTCCCCAATATCTAGAGCTCCCCAATACCTAGAGCTCCCTACTACCTCCCCACTACCTCCCCACTACCTCCCCACTACCTAAAGCTCCCCAATACCTAGAGCTCCCCAATACCTAGAGCTCCCTACTACCTCCCCACTACCTCCCCACTACCTAGAGCTCCCCACTACCTAGAGCTCCCCACTACCTAGAGTTCCCCACTTCCTAGAGCTCCCCACTACATAGAGCTCCCCACTACCTAGAGCACCCCCCACTACCTAGAGCTCCCCACTTCCTAGAGCTCCCCACTACCTAGAGCTCCCCACTACTACCCCACTACCTAGAGCTCCCCACTACCTAGAGCCCCCCACTACCTCTCCACCACCTAGAATTCCCCACTAACTCACCACTACCTAGAGCTCCCGACTACCAAGAGCTCCCCACTACATAGAGTTCCCCCACTACCTAGAGCTCCCCACTACCTAGAGCTCCCCACTACCTAGAGTTCCCCACTCCCTAGAACTCCCCACTACCTAGAGCTCCCTACTACCTTCCCACTCCCTAGAGTTCCCCACTCCCTAGAACTCCCCACTACCTAGAGCTCCCCACTACCTTCCCACTCCCTAGAGTTCCCCACTCCCTAGAACTCCCCACTACCTAGAGCTCCCCACTACCTTCCCACTCCCTAGAGTTCCCCACTCCCTAGAACTCCCCACTACCTTGAGCTCCCTACTACCTAGAGCTCCTCACTACCTAGCGCTCTCCACTACCTAGAGCTCCCCACTACCTAGAACTCCCCACTACCTAGAACTCCCCACTACCTAGAACTCCCCACTACCTCCCCACTACCTAGAACTCCCCACTACCTAGAACTCCCCACTACCTTCCCACTACCTAGAGCTCCCCACTACCTCCCCACTACCTAAAGCTCCCCAATACCTAGAACTCCCCACTACCTAGAGCTCCCCACTACCTAGAGCTCTCCACTACCTAGAGCTCTCCACTACCTAGAGCTCCCTACTACCTCCCCACTACCTAGAGCTCCCTACTACCTAGAGATCCTCACTACCTAGAGCTCCCCACTACCTAGAGCTCCCCACACCTCCCCACTACCTAGAGCTCCCTACTACCTAGAGCTCCCCGCACCTTCCCACTAACTAAAGTTCCCCACTACCTCCCCACTACCTAGAGCTCCCTACTACCTAGAGATCCTCACTACCTAGAGCTCCCCACTACCTAGAGCTCCCCACTACCTAGAGTTCCCCACTCCCTAGAACTCCCCACTACCTAGAGCTCCCCACTACCTTCCCACTCCCTAGAGTTCCCCACTCCCTAGAACTCCCCACTACCTAGAGCTCCCCACTACCTTCCCACTCCCTAGAGTTCCCCACTCCCTAGAACTCCCCACTACCTAGAGCTCCCCACTACCTTCCCACTCCCTAGAGTTCCCCACTCCCTAGAACTCCCCACTACCTTGAGCTCCCTACTACCTAGAGCTCCTCACTACCTAGCGCTCTCCACTACCTAGAGCTCCCCACTACCTAGAACTCCCCACTACCTAGAACTCCCCACTACCTCCCCACTACCTAGAACTCCCCACTACCTAGAACTCCCCACTACCTTCCCACTACCTAGAGCTCCCCACTACCTCCCCACTACCTAAAGCTCCCCAATACCTAGAACTCCCCACTACCTAGAGCTCCCCACTACCTAGAGCTCTCCACTACCTAGAGCTCCCTACTACCTCCCCACTACCTAGAGTTCCCCCACTACCTAGAGCTCCCCACTACCTCCCCACTACCTAGAGCTCCCTACTACCTAGAGATCCTCACTACCTAGAGCTCCCCACTACCTAGAGCTCCCCACACCTCCCCACTACCTAGAGCTCCCTACTACCTAGAGCTCCCCGCACCTTCCCACTAACTAAAGTTCCCCACTACCTCCCCACTACCTAGAGCTCCCTACTACCTAGAGATCCTCACTACCTAGAGCTCCCCACTACCTAGAGCTCCCCACACCTCCCCACTACCTAGAGCTCCCCACTACCTAGAGCTCCCCAATATCTAGAGCTCCCCAATACCTAGAGCTCCCTACTACCTCCCCACTACCTCCCCACTACCTCCCCACTACCTAAAGCTCCCCAATACCTAGAGCTCCCCAATACCTAGAGCTCCCTACTACCTCCCCACTACCTCCCCACTACCTAGAGCTCCCCACTACCTAGAGCTCCCCACTACCTAGAGTTCCCCACTTCCTAGAGCTCCCCACTACATAGAGCTCCCCACTACCTAGAGCACCCCCCACTACCTAGAGCTCCCCACTTCCTAGAGCTCCCCACTACCTAGAGCTCCCCACTACTACCCCACTACCTAGAGCTCCCCACTACCTAGAGCCCCCCACTACCTCTCCACCACCTAGAATTCCCCACTAACTCACCACTACCTAGAGCTCCCGACTACCAAGAGCTCCCCACTACATAGAGTTCCCCCACTACCTAGAGCTCCCCACTACCTAGAGCTCCCCACTACCTAGAGTTCCCCACTCCCTAGAACTCCCCACTACCTAGAGCTCCCCACTACCTTCCCACTCCCTAGAGTTCCCCACTCCCTAGAACTCCCCACTACCTAGAGCTCCCCACTACCTTCCCACTCCCTAGAGTTCCCCACTCCCTAGAACTCCCCACTACCTAGAGCTCCCCACTACCTTCCCACTCCCTAGAGTTCCCCACTCCCTAGAACTCCCCACTACCTTGAGCTCCCTACTACCTAGAGCTCCTCACTACCTAGCGCTCTCCACTACCTAGAGCTCCCCACTACCTAGAACTCCCCACTACCTAGAACTCCCCACTACCTAGAACTCCCCACTACCTCCCCACTACCTAGAACTCCCCACTACCTAGAACTCCCCACTACCTTCCCACTACCTAGAGCTCCCCACTACCTCCCCACTACCTAAAGCTCCCCAATACCTAGAACTCCCCACTACCTAGAGCTCCCCACTACCTAGAGCTCTCCACTACCTAGAGCTCCCTACTACCTCCCCACTACCTAGAGTTCCCCCACTACCTAGAGCTCCCCACTACCTCCCCACTACCTAGAGCTCCCTACTACCTAGAGATCCTCACTACCTAGAGCTCCCCACTACCTAGAGCTCCCCACACCTCCCCACTACCTAGAGCTCCCTACTACCTAGAGCTCCCCGCACCTTCCCACTAACTAAAGTTCCCCACTACCTCCCCACTACCTAGAGCTCCCTACTACCTAGAGATCCTCACTACCTAGAGCTCCCCACTACCTAGAGCTCCCCACTACCTAGAGTTCCCCACTCCCTAGAACTCCCCACTACCTAGAGCTCCCCACTACCTTCCCACTCCCTAGAGTTCCCCACTCCCTAGAACTCCCCACTACCTAGAGCTCCCCACTACCTTCCCACTCCCTAGAGTTCCCCACTCCCTAGAACTCCCCACTACCTTGAGCTCCCTACTACCTAGAGCTCCTCACTACCTAGCGCTCCTCACTACCTAGCGCTCTCCACTACCTAGAGCTCCCCACTACCTAGAACTCCCCACTACCTAGAACTCCCCACTACCTCCCCACTACCTAGAACTCCCCACTACCTAGAACTCCCCACTACCTTCCCACTACCTAGAGCTCCCCACTACCTCCCCACTACCTAAAGCTCCCCAATACCTAGAACTCCCCACTACCTAGAGCTCCCCACTACCTAGAGCTCTCCACTACCTAGAGCTCCCTACTACCTCCCCACTACCTAGAGTTCCCCCACTACCTAGAGCTCCCCACTACCTCCCCACTACCTAGAGCTCCCCACTACCTTCCCACTACCTAGAGCTCCCCACTACCTCCCCACTACCTAAAGCTCCCCAATACCTAGAACTCCCCACTACCTAGAGCTCCCCACTACCTAGAGCTCTCCACTACCTAGAGCTCCCTACTACCTCCCCACTACCTAGAGTTCCCCCACTACCTAGAGCTCCCCACTACCTCCCCACTACCTAGAGCTCCCTACTACCTAGAGATCCTCACTACCTAGAGCTCCCCACTACCTAGAGCTCCCCACACCTCCCCACTACCTAGAGCTCCCTACTACCTAGAGCTCCCCGCACCTTCCCACTAACTAAAGTTCCCCACTACCTCCCCACTACCTAGAGCTCCCTACTACCTAGAGATCCTCACTACCTAGAGCTCCCCACTACCTAGAGCTCCCCACTACCTAGAGTTCCCCACTCCCTAGAACTCCCCACTACCTAGAGCTCCCCACTACCTTCCCACTCCCTAGAGTTCCCCACTCCCTAGAACTCCCCACTACCTAGAGCTCCCCACTACCTTCCCACTCCCTAGAGTTCCCCACTCCCTAGAACTCCCCACTACCTTGAGCTCCCTACTACCTAGAGCTCCTCACTACCTAGCGCTCTCCACTACCTAGAGCTCCCCACTACCTAGAACTCCCCACTACCTAGAACTCCCCACTACCTAGAACTCCCCACTACCTCCCCACTACCTAGAACTCCCCACTACCTAGAACTCCCCACTACCTTCCCACTACCTAGAGCTCCCCACTACCTCCCCACTACCTAAAGCTCCCCAATACCTAGAACTCCCCACTACCTAGAGCTCCCCACTACCTAGAGCTCTCCACTACCTAGAGCTCCCTACTACCTCCCCACTACCTAGAGTTCCCCCACTACCTAGAGCTCCCCACTACCTCCCCACTACCTAGAGCTCCCTACTACCTAGAGATCCTCACTACCTAGAGCTCCCCACTACCTAGAGCTCCCCACACCTCCCCACTACCTAGAGCTCCCTACTACCTAGAGCTCCCCGCACCTTCCCACTAACTAAAGTTCCCCACTACCTCCCCACTACCTAGAGCTCCCTACTACCTAGAGATCCTCACTACCTAGAGCTCCCCACTACCTAGAGCTCCCCACTACCTAGAGTTCCCCACTCCCTAGAACTCCCCACTACCTAGAGCTCCCCACTACCTTCCCACTCCCTAGAGTTCCCCACTCCCTAGAACTCCCCACTACCTAGAGCTCCCCACTACCTTCCCACTCCCTAGAGTTCCCCACTCCCTAGAACTCCCCACTACCTTGAGCTCCCTACTACCTAGAGCTCCTCACTACCTAGCGCTCCTCACTACCTAGCGCTCTCCACTACCTAGAGCTCCCCACTACCTAGAACTCCCCACTACCTAGAACTCCCCACTACCTCCCCACTACCTAGAACTCCCCACTACCTAGAACTCCCCACTACCTTCCCACTACCTAGAGCTCCCCACTACCTCCCCACTACCTAAAGCTCCCCAATACCTAGAACTCCCCACTACCTAGAGCTCCCCACTACCTAGAGCTCTCCACTACCTAGAGCTCCCTACTACCTCCCCACTACCTAGAGTTCCCCCACTACCTAGAGCTCCCCACTACCTCCCCACTACCTAGAGCTCCCTACTACCTAGAGATCCTCACTACCTAGAGCTCCCCACTACCTAGAGCTCCCCACACCTCCCCACTACCTAGAGCTCCCTACTACCTAGAGCTCCCCGCACCTTCCCACTAACTAAAGTTCCCCACTACCTCCCCACTACCTAGAGCTCCCTACTACCTAGAGATCCTCACTACCTAGAGCTCCCCACTACCTAGAGCTCCCCACTACCTAGAGTTCCCCACTCCCTAGAACTCCCCACTACCTAGAGCTCCCCACTACCTTCCCACTCCCTAGAGTTCCCCACTCCCTAGAACTCCCCACTACCTAGAGCTCCCCACTACCTTCCCACTCCCTAGAGTTCCCCACTCCCTAGAACTCCCCACTACCTTGAGCTCCCTACTACCTAGAGCTCCTCACTACCTAGCGCTCCTCACTACCTAGCGCTCTCCACTACCTAGAGCTCCCCACTACCTAGAACTCCCCACTACCTAGAACTCCCCACTACCTCCCCACTACCTAGAACTCCCCACTACCTAGAACTCCCCACTACCTTCCCACTACCTAGAGCTCCCCACTACCTCCCCACTACCTAAAGCTCCCCAATACCTAGAACTCCCCACTACCTAGAGCTCCCCACTACCTAGAGCTCTCCACTACCTAGAGCTCCCTACTACCTCCCCACTACCTAGAGTTCCCCCACTACCTAGAGCTCCCCACTACCTCCCCACTACCTAGAGCTCCCTACTACCTAGAGATCCTCACTACCTAGAGCTCCCCACTACCTAGAGCTCCCCACACCTCCCCACTACCTAGAGCTCCCTACTACCTAGAGCTCCCCGCACCTTCCCACTAACTAAAGTTCCCCACTACCTCCCCACTACCTAGAGCTCCCTACTACCTAGAGATCCTCACTACCTAGAGCTCCCCACTACCTAGAGCTCCCCACACCTCCCCACTACCTAGAGCTCCCCACTACCTAGAGCTCCCCAATATCTAGAGCTCCCCAATACCTAGAGCTCCCTACTACCTCCCCACTACCTCCCCGCTACCTCCCCACTACCTAGAGCTCCCCACTACCTAGAGGTCCCCACTACCTAGAGTTCCCCACTCCCTAGAACTCCCCACTACCTAGAGCTCCCCACTACCTTCCCACTCCCTAGAGTTCCCCACTCCCTAGAACTCCCCACTACCTAGAGCTCCCCACTACCTTCCCACTCCCTAGAGTTCCCCACTCCCTAGAACTCCCCACTACCTAGAGCTCCCCACTACCTTCCCACTCCCTAGAGTTCCCCACTCCCTAGAACTCCCCACTACCTTGAGCTCCCTACTACCTAGAGCTCCTCACTACCTAGCGCTCTCCACTACCTAGAGCTCCCCACTACCTAGAACTCCCCACTACCTAGAACTCCCCACTACCTAGAACTCCCCACTACCTCCCCACTACCTAGAACTCCCCACTACCTAGAACTCCCCACTACCTTCCCACTACCTAGAGCTCCCCACTACCTCCCCACTACCTAAAGCTCCCCAATACCTAGAACTCCCCACTACCTAGAGCTCCCCACTACCTAGAGCTCTCCACTACCTAGAGCTCCCTACTACCTCCCCACTACCTAGAGTTCCCCCACTACCTAGAGCTCCCCACTACCTCCCCACTACCTAGAGCTCCCTACTACCTAGAGATCCTCACTACCTAGAGCTCCCCACTACCTAGAGCTCCCCACACCTCCCCACTACCTAGAGCTCCCTACTACCTAGAGCTCCCCGCACCTTCCCACTAACTAAAGTTCCCCACTACCTCCCCACTACCTAGAGCTCCCTACTACCTAGAGATCCTCACTACCTAGAGCTCCCCACTACCTAGAGCTCCCCACTACCTAGAGTTCCCCACTCCCTAGAACTCCCCACTACCTAGAGCTCCCCACTACCTTCCCACTCCCTAGAGTTCCCCACTCCCTAGAACTCCCCACTACCTAGAGCTCCCCACTACCTTCCCACTCCCTAGAGTTCCCCACTCCCTAGAACTCCCCACTACCTAGAGCTCCCCACTACCTTCCCACTCCCTAGAGTTCCCCACTCCCTAGAACTCCCCACTACCTTGAGCTCCCTACTACCTAGAGCTCCTCACTACCTAGCGCTCTCCACTACCTAGAGCTCCCCACTACCTAGAACTCCCCACTACCTAGAACTCCCCACTACCTCCCCACTACCTAGAACTCCCCACTACCTAGAAATCCCCACTACATTCCCACTACCTAGAGCTCCCCACTACCTCCCCACTACCTAAAGCTCCCCAATACCTAGAACTCCCCACTACCTAGAGCTCCCCACTACCTAGAGCTCTCCACTACCTAGAGCTCCCTACTACCTCCACACTACCTAGAGTTCCCCCACTACCTAGAGCTCCCCACTACCTCCCCACTACCTAGAGCTCCCTACTACCTAGAGATCCTCACTACCTAGAGCTCCCCACTACCTAGAGCTCCCCACACCTCCCCACTACCTAGAGCTCCCTACTACCTAGAGCTCCCCGCACCTTCCCACTAACTAAAGTTCCCCACTACCTCCCCACTACCTAGAGCTCCCTACTACCTAGAGATCCTCACTACCTAGAGCTCCCCACTACCTAGAGCTCCCCACACCTCCCCACTACCTAGAGCTCCCCACTACCTAGAGCTCCCCAATATCTAGAGCTCCCCACTCCCTAGAACTCCCTACTACCTCCCCACTACCTCCCCGCTACCTCCCCACTACCTAGAGCTCCCCACTACCTAGAGTTCCCCACTACCTAGAGCTCCCCAATACCTAGAGCTCCCCACTACCTAGAACTCCCCACTACCTAGAACTCCCCACTACCTGGAGCTCCCCACTACCTCCCCACTACCTGGAGCTCCCCACTACCTCCCCACTACCTAGAGTTCCCCACTACCTCCCCGCTACCAAGAGCTCCCCACTACCTAGAGTTCCCCCACTACCTCCCCACTACCTAGAGTTCCCCACTACCTAGAGCTCCTCACTACTTAGAGCTTATCACTACCTAGAGCTCCTCACTAACTAAAGCTCCCCACCACCTAGAGCTCCCCACTTCCTAGAGCTCCCCATTACCTAGAGCTCCCCACTACCTAGAGCTCCCCACTACCTAGAGCTCCCCACACCTCCCCACTACCTAGAGCTCCCTACTACCTAGAGCTCCCCGCACCTCCCCACTAACTAAAGTTCCCCACTACCTCCCCACTACCTAAAGCTCCCCAATACCTAGAGCTCCCCAATACCTAGAGCTCCCTACTACCTCCCCACTACCTCCCCACTACCTAGAGCTCCCCACTACCTAGAGCTCCCCACTACCTAGAGTTCCCCACTTCCTAGAGCTCCCCACTACATAGAGCTCCCCACTACATAGAGCACCCCCCACTACCTAGAGCTCCCCACTTCCTAGAGCTCCCCACTACATAGAGCTCCCCACTACATAGAGCTCCCCACTACCTAGAGCTCCCCACTACTACCCCACTACCTAGAGCTCCCCACTACCTAGAGCCCCCCACTACCTCTCCACCACCTGGAATTCCCCACTAACTCACCACTACCTAGAGCTCCCCACTACATAGAGTTCCCCCACTACCTAGAGCTCCCCACTACCTAGAGCTCCCCACTACCTAGAGTTCCCCCACTACCTAGAACTTCCCAATACCTTCCCACTACCTAGAGCTCCCCAATACCTAGAACTCCCCACTACCTCCCCACTACCTAGAGTTCCCCCACTACCGAGAGCTCCCCACTACCTCCCCACTACCTAGAGCTCCCCACTACCTAGAGCTCCCCACTACCCCCCCACTACCTACAGCTCCCCACTACCTCCCCACTACCTAGAGTTCCCCCACTACCTCCCCACTACCTAGAGCTCCCCACTACCTAGAGCTCCCCACTACCTAGCCCTCCCCACTACCTAGAGTTCCTCCACTACCTCCCCACTACCTAGAGCTCCCCACTACCTCCCCACTACCTAGAACTTCCCACTACCTCCCCACTACCTAGAGCTCTCCACTACCTAGAGTTCCCCCACTACCTCCCCACTACCTAGAGTTCCCCCACTACCTCCCCACTACCTAGAGTTCCCCCACTACCTAGAGCTCCCCACTACCTCCCCACTACCTAGAGTTCCCCCACTACCTAGAGCTCCCCACTACATAGAGTTCCCCCACTACCTCCCCACTACCTAGAACTTCCCACTACCTCCCCACTACCTAGAGCTCCCCACTACCTAGAGCTCCCCACTACCTAGAGTTCCCCCACTACCTAGAGTTCCCCCACTACCTAGAGCTCCCCACTACCTAGAGCTCCCCACTACCTAGAGTTCCCCCACTACATAGAGCTCCCCACTACCTAGAGCTCCCCACTACCTAGAGTTCCCCCACTACCTAGAACTTCCCACTACCACCCCACTACCTAGAGTTCCCCCACTACCTAGAGCTCCCCACTACCTAGAGTTCCCCCACTACCTAGAGCTTCCCACTACCTCCCCACTACCTAGAGCTCCCCACTACCTAGAGCTCCCCACTACCTAGAGTTCCCCCACTACCTAGAACTTCCCACT
This sequence comes from Salvelinus fontinalis, assembly GCF_029448725.1. NCBI lineage: Eukaryota > Metazoa > Chordata > Actinopteri > Salmoniformes > Salmonidae > Salvelinus > Salvelinus fontinalis. Next base: position 47,625,741 of record NC_074685.1, read on the forward strand.
ACCACCCCACTACCTAGAGTTCCCCCACTACCTAGAACTTCCCACTACCACCCCACTACCTAGAGTTTCCCCACTACCTAGAACTTCCCACTACCACCCCACTACCTAGAGCTCCCCACTACCTAGAGCTCCCCACTACCTCCCCACTACCTAGAGCTCCCCACTACCTAGAGTTCCCCCACTACCTAGAGCTCCCCACTACCTCCCCACTACCTAGAGCTCTCCACTACCTAGAGTTCCCCCACTACCTCCCCACTACCTAGAGTTCCCCCACTACCTAGAACTTCCCACTACCACCCCACTACCTAGAGTTCCCCCACTACCTAGAGCTCCCCACTACCTAGAGCTCAACACTACCTAGAGTTCCCCCACTACCTAGAGCTCCCCCACTACCTAGAGTTCCCCCACTACCTAGAGCTCAACACTACCTAGAGTTCCCCCACTACCTAGAGCTCAACACTACCTCCCCACTACCTAGAGCTCCCCACTACCTCCCCACTACCTAGAGCTCCCCACTACCTAGAGCTCCCCACTACCTAGAGTTCCCCCACTACCTAGAGCTCCCCCACTACCTAGAGCTCCCCGCTACCTAGAGTTCCCCCACTACCTAGAGTTCCCCCACTACATAGAGCTCCCCACTACCTAGAGCTCCCCACTACCTAGAGTTCCCCCACTACCTAGAACTTCCCACTACCACCCCACTACCTAGAGTTCCCCCACTACCTAGAACTTCCCACTACCTAGAGTTCCCCCACTACCTAGAGCTCCCCACTACCTAGAGTTCCCACACTACCTAGAGTTCCCACACTACCTAGAGTTCCCCCACTACCTAGAGCTCCCCACTACCTAGAGTTCCCCCACTACCTAGAACTTCCCACTACCACCCCACTACCTAGAGTTCCCCCACTACCTAGAGCTCCCCACTACCTAGAGTTCCCCCACTACCTAGAGCTCCCCACTACCTAGAGTTCCCCCACTACCTCCCCACTACCTAGAGCTTTCCACTACCTCCCCACTACCTAGAGCTCCCCACTACCTAGAGCTCCCCACTACCTAGAGTTCCCCCACTACCTAGAACTTCCCACTACCACCCCACTACCTAGAGTTCCCCCACTACCTAGAACTTCCCACTACCACCCCACTACCTAGAGTTCCCCCACTACCTAGAACTTCCCACTACCTCCCCACTACCTAGAGTTCCCCCACTACCTAGAACTTCCCACTACCACCCCACTACCTAGAGTTCCCCCACTACCTAGAACTTCCCACTACCACCCCACTACCTAGAGTTCCCCCACTACCTAGAGCTTCCCACTACCTCCCCACTACCTAGAGCTCCCCACTACCTAGAGCTCCCCACTACCTAGAGTTCCCCCACTACCTAGAACTTCCCACTACCACCCCACTACCTAGAGTTCCCCCACTACCTAGAGCTCCCCACTACCTCCCCACTACCTAGAGTTCCCCCACTACCTCCCCACTACCTAGAGTTCCCCCACTACCTAGAACTTCCCACTACCACCCCACTACCTAGAGTTCCCCCACTACCTCCCCACTACCTAGAGCTCCCCACTACCTAGAGCTCCCCACTACCTAGAGTTCCCCACTTCCTAGAGCTCCCCACTACATAGAGCTCCCCACTACCTAGAGCACCCCCCACTACCTAGAGCTCCCCACTTCCTAGAGCTCCCCACTACCTAGAGCTCCCCACTACTACCCCACTACCTAGAGCTCCCCACTACCTAGAGCCCCCCACTACCTCTCCACCACCTAGAATTCCCCACTAACTCACCACTACCTAGAGCTCCCGACTACCAAGAGCTCCCCACTACATAGAGTTCCCCCACTACCTAGAGCTCCCCACTACCTAGAGCTCCCCACTACCTAGAGTTCCCCACTCCCTAGAACTCCCCACTACCTAGAGCTCCCCACTACCTTCCCACTCCCTAGAGTTCCCCACTCCCTAGAACTCCCCACTACCTAGAGCTCCCCACTACCTTCCCACTCCCTAGAGTTCCCCACTCCCTAGAACTCCCCACTACCTAGAGCTCCCCACTACCTTCCCACTCCCTAGAGTTCCCCACTCCCTAGAACTCCCCACTACCTTGAGCTCCCTACTACCTAGAGCTCCTCACTACCTAGCGCTCTCCACTACCTAGAGCTCCCCACTACCTAGAACTCCCCACTACCTAGAACTCCCCACTACCTAGAACTCCCCACTACCTCCCCACTACCTAGAACTCCCCACTACCTAGAACTCCCCACTACCTTCCCACTACCTAGAGCTCCCCACTACCTCCCCACTACCTAAAGCTCCCCAATACCTAGAACTCCCCACTACTTAGAGCTCCCCACTACCTAGAGCTCTCCACTACCTAGAGCTCCCTACTACCTCCCCACTACCTAGAGTTCCCCCACTACCTAGAGCTCCCCACTACCTCCCCACTACCTAGAGCTCCCTACTACCTAGAGATCCTCACTACCTAGAGCTCCCCACTACCTAGAGCTCCCCACACCTCCCCACTACCTAGAGCTCCCTACTACCTAGAGCTCCCCGCACCTTCCCACTAACTAAAGTTCCCCACTACCTCCCCACTACCTAGAGCTCCCTACTACCTAGAGATCCTCACTACCTAGAGCTCCCCACTACCTAGAGCTCCCCACTACCTAGAGTTCCCCACTCCCTAGAACTCCCCACTACCTAGAGCTCCCCACTACCTTCCCACTCCCTAGAGTTCCCCACTCCCTAGAACTCCCCACTACCTAGAGTTCCCCACTACCTTCCCACTCCCTAGAGTTCCCCACTCCCTAGAACTCCCCACTACCTTGAGCTCCCTACTACCTAGAGCTCCTCACTACCTAGCGCTCCTCACTACCTAGCGCTCTCCACTACCTAGAGCTCCCCACTACCTAGAACTCCCCACTACCTAGAACTCCCCACTACCTCCCCACTACCTAGAACTCCCCACTACCTAGAACTCCCCACTACCTTCCCACTACCTAGAGCTCCCCACTACCTCCCCACTACCTAAAGCTCCCCAATACCTAGAACTCCCCACTACCTAGAGCTCCCCACTACCTAGAGCTCTCCACTACCTAGAGCTCCCTACTACCTCCCCACTACCTAGAGTTCCCCCACTACCTAGAGCTCCCCACTACCTCCCCACTACCTAGAGCTCCCTACTACCTAGAGATCCTCACTACCTAGAGCTCCCCACTACCTAGAGCTCCCCACACCTCCCCACTACCTAGAGCTCCCTACTACCTAGAGCTCCCCGCACCTTCCCACTAACTAAAGTTCCCCACTACCTCCCCACTACCTAGAGCTCCCTACTACCTAGAGATCCTCACTACCTAGAGCTCCCCACTACCTAGAGCTCCCCACTACCTAGAGTTCCCCACTCCCTAGAACTCCCCACTACCTAGAGCTCCCCACTACCTTCCCACTCCCTAGAGTTCCCCACTCCCTAGAACTCCCCACTACCTAGAGCTCCCCACTACCTTCCCACTCCCTAGAGTTCCCCACTCCCTAGAACTCCCCACTACCTTGAGCTCCCTACTACCTAGAGCTCCTCACTACCTAGCGCTCCTCACTACCTAGCGCTCTCCACTACCTAGAGCTCCCCACTACCTAGAACTCCCCACTACCTAGAACTCCCCACTACCTCCCCACTACCTAGAACTCCCCACTACCTAGAACTCCCCACTACCTTCCCACTACCTAGAGCTCCCCACTACCTCCCCACTACCTAAAGCTCCCCAATACCTAGAACTCCCCACTACCTAGAGCTCCCCACTACCTAGAGCTCTCCACTACCTAGAGCTCCCTACTACCTCCCCACTACCTAGAGTTCCCCCACTACCTAGAGCTCCCCACTACCTCCCCACTACCTAGAGCTCCCTACTACCTAGAGATCCTCACTACCTAGAGCTCCCCACTACCTAGAGCTCCCCACACCTCCCCACTACCTAGAGCTCCCTACTACCTAGAGCTCCCCGCACCTTCCCACTAACTAAAGTTCCCCACTACCTCCCCACTACCTAGAGCTCCCTACTACCTAGAGATCCTCACTACCTAGAGCTCCCCACTACCTAGAGCTCCCCACACCTCCCCACTACCTAGAGCTCCCCACTACCTAGAGCTCCCCAATATCTAGAGCTCCCCAATACCTAGAGCTCCCTACTACCTCCCCACTACCTCCCCGCTACCTCCCCACTACCTAGAGCTCCCCACTACCTAGAGGTCCCCACTACCTAGAGTTCCCCACTCCCTAGAACTCCCCACTACCTAGAGCTCCCCACTACCTTCCCACTCCCTAGAGTTCCCCACTCCCTAGAACTCCCCACTACCTAGAGCTCCCCACTACCTTCCCACTCCCTAGAGTTCCCCACTCCCTAGAACTCCCCACTACCTAGAGCTCCCCACTACCTTCCCACTCCCTAGAGTTCCCCACTCCCTAGAACTCCCCACTACCTTGAGCTCCCTACTACCTAGAGCTCCTCACTACCTAGCGCTCTCCACTACCTAGAGCTCCCCACTACCTAGAACTCCCCACTACCTAGAACTCCCCACTACCTAGAACTCCCCACTACCTCCCCACTACCTAGAACTCCCCACTACCTAGAACTCCCCACTACCTAGAGCTCCCCACTACCTTCCCACTCCCTAGAGTTCCCCACTACCTAGAACTCCCCACTACCTAGAGCTCCCCACTACCTTCCCACTCCCTAGAGTTCCCCACTCCCTAGAACTCCCCACTACCTAGAGCTCCCTACTACCTAGAGCTCCTCACTACCTAGCGCTCTCCACTACCTAGAGCTCCCCACTACCTAGAACTCCCCACTACCTAGAACTCCCCACTACCTAGAACTCCCCACTACCTCCCCACTACCTAGAACTCCCCACTACCTAGAACTCCCCACTACCTTCCCACTACCTAGAGCTCCCCACTACCTCCCCACTACCTAAAGCTCCCCAATACCTAGAACTCCCCACTACCTAGAGCTCCCCACTACCTAGAGCTCTCCACTACCTAGAGCTCCCTACTACCTCCCCACTACCTAGAGTTCCCCCACTACCTAGAGCTCCCCACTACCTCCCCACTACCTAGAGCTCCCTACTACCTAGAGATCCTCACTACCTAGAGCTCCCCACTACCTAGAGCTCCCCACACCTCCCCACTACCTAGAGCTCCCTACTACCTAGAGCTCCCCGCACCTTCCCACTAACTAAAGTTCCCCACTACCTCCCCACTACCTAGAGCTCCCTACTACCTAGAGATCCTCACTACCTAGAGCTCCCCACTACCTAGAGCTCCCCACTACCTAGAGTTCCCCACTCCCTAGAACTCCCCACTACCTAGAGCTCCCCACTACCTTCCCACTCCCTAGAGTTCCCCACTCCCTAGAACTCCCCACTACCTAGAGCTCCCCACTACCTTCCCACTCCCTAGAGTTCCCCACTCCCTAGAACTCCCCACTACCTTGAGCTCCCTACTACCTAGAGCTCCTCACTACCTAGCGCTCCTCACTACCTAGCGCTCTCCACTACCTAGAGCTCCCCACTACCTAGAACTCCCCACTACCTAGAACTCCCCACTACCTCCCCACTACCTAGAACTCCCCACTACCTAGAACTCCCCACTACCTTCCCACTACCTAGAGCTCCCCACTACCTCCCCACTACCTAAAGCTCCCCAATACCTAGAACTCCCCACTACCTAGAGCTCCCCACTACCTAGAGCTCTCCACTACCTAGAGCTCCCTACTACCTCCCCACTACCTAGAGTTCCCCCACTACCTAGAGCTCCCCACTACCTCCCCACTACCTAGAGCTCCCTACTACCTAGAGATCCTCACTACCTAGAGCTCCCCACTACCTAGAGCTCCCCACACCTCCCCACTACCTAGAGCTCCCTACTACCTAGAGCTCCCCGCACCTTCCCACTAACTAAAGTTCCCCACTACCTCCCCACTACCTAGAGCTCCCTACTACCTAGAGATCCTCACTACCTAGAGCTCCCCACTACCTAGAGCTCCCCACACCTCCCCACTACCTAGAGCTCCCCACTACCTAGAGCTCCCCAATATCTAGAGCTCCCCAATACCTAGAGCTCCCTACTATCTCCCCACTACCTCCCCGCTACCTCCCCACTACCTAGAGCTCCCCACTACCTAGAGGTCCCCACTACCTAGAGTTCCCCACTCCCTAGAACTCCCCACTACCTAGAGCTCCCCACTACCTTCCCACTCCCTAGAGTTCCCCACTCCCTAGAACTCCCCACTACCTAGAGCTCCCCACTACCTTCCCACTCCCTAGAGTTCCCCACTCCCTAGAACTCCCCACTACCTAGAGCTCCCCACTACCTTCCCACTCCCTAGAGTTCCCCACTCCCTAGAACTCCCCACTACCTTGAGCTCCCTACTACCTAGAGCTCCTCACTACCTAGCGCTCTCCACTACCTAGAGCTCCCCACTACCTAGAACTCCCCACTACCTAGAACTCCCCACTACCTAGAACTCCCCACTACCTCCCCACTACCTAGAACTCCCCACTACCTAGAACTCCCCACTACCTTCCCACTACCTAGAGCTCCCCACTACCTCCCCACTACCTAAAGCTCCCCAATACCTAGAACTCCCCACTACCTAGAGCTCCCCACTACCTAGAGCTCTCCACTACCTAGAGCTCCCTACTACCTCCCCACTACCTAGAGTTCCCCCACTACCTAGAGCTCCCCACTACCTCCCCACTACCTAGAGCTCCCTACTACCTAGAGATCCTCACTACCTAGAGCTCCCCACTACCTAGAGCTCCCCACACCTCCCCACTACCTAGAGCTCCCTACTACCTAGAGCTCCCCGCACCTTCCCACTAACTAAAGTTCCCCACTACCTCCCCACTACCTAGAGCTCCCTACTACCTAGAGATCCTCACTACCTAGAGCTCCCCACTACCTAGAGCTCCCCACTACCTAGAGTTCCCCACTCCCTAGAACTCCCCACTACCTAGAGCTCCCCACTACCTTCCCACTCCCTAGAGTTCCCCACTCCCTAGAACTCCCCACTACCTAGAGCTCCCCACTACCTTCCCACTCCCTAGAGTTCCCCACTCCCTAGAACTCCCCACTACCTAGAGCTCCCCACTACCTTCCCACTCCCTAGAGTTCCCCACTCCCTAGAACTCCCCACTACCTTGAGCTCCCTACTACCTAGAGCTCCTCACTACCTAGCGCTCTCCACTACCTAGAGCTCCCCACTACCTAGAACTCCCCACTACCTAGAACTCCCCACTACCTCCCCACTACCTAGAACTCCCCACTACCTAGAAATCCCCACTACATTCCCACTACCTAGAGCTCCCCACTACCTCCCCACTACCTAAAGCTCCCCAATACCTAGAACTCCCCACTACCTAGAGCTCCCCACTACCTAGAGCTCTCCACTACCTAGAGCTCCCTACTACCTCCACACTACCTAGAGTTCCCCCACTACCTAGAGCTCCCCACTACCTCCCCACTACCTAGAGCTCCCTACTACCTAGAGATCCTCACTACCTAGAGCTCCCCACTACCTAGAGCTCCCCACACCTCCCCACTACCTAGAGCTCCCTACTACCTAGAGCTCCCCGCACCTTCCCACTAACTAAAGTTCCCCACTACCTCCCCACTACCTAGAGCTCCCTACTACCTAGAGATCCTCACTACCTAGAGCTCCCCACTACCTAGAGCTCCCCACACCTCCCCACTACCTAGAGCTCCCCACTACCTAGAGCTCCCCAATATCTAGAGCTCCCCACTCCCTAGAACTCCCTACTACCTCCCCACTACCTCCCCGCTACCTCCCCACTACCTAGAGCTCCCCACTACCTAGAGTTCCCCACTACCTAGAGCTCCCCAATACCTAGAGCTCCCCACTACCTAGAACTCCCCACTACCTAGAACTCCCCACTACCTGGAGCTCCCCACTACCTCCCCACTACCTGGAGCTCCCCACTACCTCCCCACTACCTAGAGTTCCCCACTACCTCCCCGCTACCAAGAGCTCCCCACTACCTAGAGTTCCCCCACTACCTCCCCACTACCTAGAGTTCCCCACTACCTAGAGCTCCTCACTACTTAGAGCTTATCACTACCTAGAGCTCCTCACTAACTAAAGCTCCCCACCACCTAGAGCTCCCCACTTCCTAGAGCTCCCCATTACCTAGAGCTCCCCACTACCTAGAGCTCCCCACTACCTAGAGCTCCCCACACCTCCCCACTACCTAGAGCTCCCTACTACCTAGAGCTCCCCGCACCTCCCCACTAACTAAAGTTCCCCACTACCTCCCCACTACCTAAAGCTCCCCAATACCTAGAGCTCCCCAATACCTAGAGCTCCCTACTACCTCCCCACTACCTCCCCACTACCTAGAGCTCCCCACTACCTAGAGCTCCCCACTACCTAGAGTTCCCCACTTCCTAGAGCTCCCCACTACATAGAGCTCCCCACTACATAGAGCACCCCCCACTACCTAGAGCTCCCCACTTCCTAGAGCTCCCCACTACATAGAGCTCCCCACTACATAGAGCTCCCCACTACCTAGAGCTCCCCACTACTACCCCACTACCTAGAGCTCCCCACTACCTAGAGCCCCCCACTACCTCTCCACCACCTGGAATTCCCCACTAACTCACCACTACCTAGAGCTCCCCACTACATAGAGTTCCCCCACTACCTAGAGCTCCCCACTACCTAGAGCTCCCCACTACCTAGAGTTCCCCCACTACCTAGAACTTCCCAATACCTTCCCACTACCTAGAGCTCCCCAATACCTAGAACTCCCCACTACCTCCCCACTACCTAGAGTTCCCCCACTACCGAGAGCTCCCCACTACCTCCCCACTACCTAGAGCTCCCCACTACCCCCCCACTACCTACAGCTCCCCACTACCTCCCCACTACCTAGAGTTCCCCCACTACCTCCCCACTACCTAGAGCTCCCCACTACCTAGAGCTCCCCACTACCTAGCCCTCCCCACTACCTAGAGTTCCTCCACTACCTCCCCACTACCTAGAGCTCCCCACTACCTCCCCACTACCTAGAACTTCCCACTACCTCCCCACTACCTAGAGCTCTCCACTACCTAGAGTTCCCCCACTACCTCCCCACTACCTAGAGTTCCCCCACTACCTCCCCACTACCTAGAGTTCCCCCACTACCTAGAGCTCCCCACTACCTCCCCACTACCTAGAGTTCCCCCACTACCTAGAGCTCCCCACTACATAGAGTTCCCCCACTACCTCCCCACTACCTAGAACTTCCCACTACCTCCCCACTACCTAGAGCTCCCCACTACCTAGAGCTCCCCACTACCTAGAGTTCCCCCACTACCTAGAGTTCCCCCACTACCTAGAGCTCCCCACTACCTAGAGCTCCCCACTACCTAGAGTTCCCCCACTACATAGAGCTCCCCACTACCTAGAGCTCCCCACTACCTAGAGTTCCCCCACTACCTAGAACTTCCCACTACCACCCCACTACCTAGAGTTCCCCCACTACCTAGAGCTCCCCACTACCTAGAGTTCCCCCACTACCTAGAGCTTCCCACTACCTCCCCACTACCTAGAGCTCCCCACTACCTAGAGCTCCCCACTACCTAGAGTTCCCCCACTACCTAGAACTTCCCACTACCACCCCACTACCTAGAGTTCCCCCACTACCTAGAACTTCCCACTACCACCCCACTACCTAGAGTTTCCCCACTACCTAGAACTTCCCACTACCACCCCACTACCTAGAGCTCCCCACTACCTAGAGCTCCCCACTACCTCCCCACTACCTAGAGCTCCCCACTACCTAGAGTTCCCCCACTACCTAGAGCTCCCCACTACCTCCCCACTACCTAGAGCTCTCCACTACCTAGAGTTCCCCCACTACCTCCCCACTACCTAGAGTTCCCCCACTACCTAGAACTTCCCACTACCACCCCACTACCTAGAGTTCCCCCACTACCTAGAGCTCCCCACTACCTAGAGCTCAACACTACCTAGAGTTCCCCCACTACCTAGAGCTCCCCCACTACCTAGAGTTCCCCCACTACCTAGAGCTCAACACTACCTAGAGTTCCCCCACTACCTAGAGCTCAACACTACCTCCCCACTACCTAGAGCTCCCCACTACCTCCCCACTACCTAGAGCTCCCCACTACCTAGAGCTCCCCACTACCTAGAGTTCCCCCACTACCTAGAGTTCCCCCACTACCTAGAGCTCCCCCACTACCTAGAGCTCCCCACTACCTAGAGTTCCCCCACTACCTAGAGTTCCCCCACTACATAGAGCTCCCCACTACCTAGAGCTCCCCACTACCTAGAGTTCCCCCACTACCTAGAACTTCCCACTACCACCCCACTACCTAGAGTTCCCCCACTACCTAGAACTTCCCACTACCTAGAGTTCCCCCACTACCTAGAGCTCCCCACTACCTAGAGTTCCCACACTACCTAGAGTTCCCCCACTACATAGAGCTCCCCACTACCTAGAGCTCCCCACTACCTAGAGTTCCCCCACTACCTAGAACTTCCCACTACCACCCCACTACCTAGAGTTCCCCCACTACCTAGAGCTCCCCACTACCTAGAGTTCCCCCACTACCTAGAGTTCCCCCACTACCTAGAGTTCCCCCACTACCTCCCCACTACCTAGAGCTTTCCACTACCTCCCCACTACCTAGAGCTCCCCACTACCTAGAGCTCCCCACTACCTAGAGTTCCCCCACTACCTAGAACTTCCCACTACCACCCCACTACCTAGAGTTCCCCCACTACCTAGAACTTCCCACTACCACCCCACTACCTAGAGTTCCCCCACTACCTAGAACTTCCCACTACTTCCCCACTACCTAGAGTTCCCCCACTACCTAGAACTTCCCACTACCACCCCACTACCTAGAGTTCCCCCACTACCTAGAACTTCCCACTACCACCCCACTACCTAGAGTTCCCCCACTACCTAGAGCTTCCCACTACCTCCCCACTACCTAGAGCTCCCCACTACCTAGAGCTCCCCACTACCTAGAGTTCCCCCACTACCTAGAACTTCCCACTACCACCCCACTACCTAGAGTTCCCCCACTACCTAGAGCTCCCCACTACCTCCCCACTACCTAGAGTTCCCCCACTACCTCCCCACTACCTAGAGTTCCCCCACTACCTAGAACTTCCCACTACCACCCCACTACCTAGAGTTCCCCCACTACCTAGAGCTCCCCACTACCTAGAGTCCCCCCACTACCTCCCCACTACCTAGAGCTCCCCCACTACCTAGAGTTCCCCCACTACCTAGAGCTCAACACTACCTAGAGTTCCCCCACTACCTAGAGCTCCCCACTACCTCCCCACTACCTAGAGCTCCCCACTACCTAGAGCTCCCCACTACCTAGAGTTCCTCCACTACCTCCCCACTACCTAGAGTTCCCCCACTACCTCCCCACTACCTAGAGCTCCCCACTACCTAGAGCGCCCCACTACCTAGAGTTCCCCCACTACCTGCCCACTACCTAGAGCTCCCCACTACCTAGAGCGCCCCACTACCTAGAGTTCCCCCACTACCTCCCCACTACCTAGAGCTCCCCACTACCTCCCCACTACCTAGAGCTCCCCACTACCTAGAGCTCCCCACTACCTAGAGCTCCCCACTACCTAGAGTTCCCCCACTACCTCCCCACTACCTAGAGTTCCCCCACTACCTCCCCACTACCTAGAGCTCCCCACTACCTCCCCACTACCTAGAGCTCCCCACTACCTAGAGCTCCCCACTACCTAGAGCTCCCCACTACCTCCCCAACACCTAGAGCTCCCCACTACCTCCCCAACACCTAGAGCTCCCCACTACCTCCCCGACACCTAGAGCTCCCCACTACCTCCCCAACACCTAGAGCTCCCCACTACCTCCCCAACACCTAGAGCTCCCCACTACCTCCCCAACACCTAGAGCTCCCCACTACCTCCCCAACACCTAGAGCTCCCCACTACCTCCCCAACACCTAGAGCTCCCCACTACCTCCCCAACACCTAGAGCTCCCCACTACCTCCCCAACACCTAGAGCTCCCCACTACCTCCCCAACACCTAGAGCTCCCCAGCTCTCATTGCAGGCTCCATAACCTCAAACTGTCCATACGCACCCATTCCCCTTGGGGCTATTCTCCAAACGTGGTGAAAACATGACGAGGAACAAACCCCCGGAGGGATTACCTGATGTTTGGATAGAAGGAGGAGGGTCAGGAGGGTTAGTGTTGCAGGAGGGGAGTGAAGGGAGAGGATAGGCCGATGATGAAGGCACATTTGGTTTGGGTTCATTTAGGTTTGATGATTTGTGCAGACTAAACAAGCCACCGGCGTTGCCTGATTAAAAGAAAGTGGGCTGACGAGGAGAAAATTGCTGCCCAATGTGGGCAGAGATAGACCGAGGGCAAGGCATGACCACTTCAAGCCTTACTGACCCCAGTCTCAGAGATCCCAGACCTAGGGCAACAGCACTAGGTCTGGGAATCATGCCAGTCAGTGGTTTTAAGCTTGTAACTCTAATGTCATGGCGCATGCAAACCACTAACTAGTGAAACACACTCATTGAAAATATCCTCTGCGAGCTCCATCTAGCTAGCTAGCGGGAATGTTTACGGCAGGACATGAAGGGATAGGTCTCTAACGTAGTTCCACCTCTTCTTCTCTATTCCAACTGACGAAGATACTTATACAGGTACTTCAACAGGTACTTGTACAGACGTGTATGCTGGAACATTGGTACATTGTGGGAGGCAACGCGTCTGTGTATTGAGACTACACTGACCCCTCAAAAACAGGTCTGAGGATGGTTTTACTGACCTATGTTGACCACATTTCATTTCAAAAGGACTTTTCACATCATCAAGGCATCAGTGTGGAGTCCAGCAAGAACATAGCAGAACAACAACATGACCAATGGAGTTTGACTTCTGCACTAGCGTTAACTATTTCATTCTTTATCATCCAATTTCTCCTTCTCACTCCAGTTATCCCTCCTCGCAGTTCTGACATTGCTACTGTTGCAGTGTTATGGCTATGTAATTACACCAAATACAAGGGCTTTAGGGTCGAGGTCGATCCGTTTACGGCCTGTCAATCCACCCCGCCAACTCCATCCTTTTGTGCAATTTGAGCCATGACCAACTCTGCTATTGACAATCAAACATTATTAGAACCCAATTGCCCAATAGACATACAGGACACAACATGTCAAATTGTCCTCTTGAAGTTGTAGACACTATGAAACGACATGTATCAGTGCAGAAAGAGAGAGAGAGAGAGAAAGAGAGAGAGAGAGAGAGAGAGAGAGAGAGAGAGAGAGAGAGAGAGAGAGAGAGAGAGAGAGAGAGAGAGAGAGAGAGAGAGAGAGAGATAGAGGGGGAGAGGGGGAGAGAGGGAGAGAGAGAGAGAGAGAGAGAGAGAGAGAGAGAGAGAGAGAAGGTTGATGAAATGTCAACTTATGTATCGTTTGTCACATTCTAAAATTAGCGTCAAAATTCTGTCACCTTTGGTGAGTCTGCTGAGGTCAACAATGTGCTAGATTCCAAATGCTGCCACTACTGTGGTGTGAGCTTTAGAACCAAAGACCATCACTTCAAACAGTACTCGGTTTATCTTAGGTCAGAGGTCTGGCTGTGGTATATTTCTCAGTGATACATTGTTATGTGGACTGATCCAATGGTGTAGAATGGCATATACTGTACACTGGTTCTACAAAAGGACTAGACACAGATACTGGTATATTTAGACGATAGCAAATACAATATTTCAAAACTACACAACTGGTCCGTCGCCATTGTAAAAGTTAATTCACATGAACTGCAATATTTCATAAATTGAGAGCTTGTTGTCGCATGGACAAACAAGGAGAAAGAAAACAATGAAGGGAAAAGCAATACCGTGCTTTTGCCAAACTCATTGCGTGTTTCAATATGTGTGAGGCGACGTTTCGGGTTAACAAGACAGAGCCCGGGACTGTGGTCCAAACTGTTGAGACTGAGTCCAAGCCTCTCTAACCACAGGAGCTCACCCTTAAAACCTCAGGAGGCTGCTAATGATTCTGTGCTGTGGCTCACGGAGAAGTTAATGTTGTCTGCCCTGAGACGGCACAAAGCAGGGTGGGCCTAAAAGGCAGTGGACCTTGGAGAGTTTACCTCCCACACATTCAAAAGATACACCTAAGGCTAAGGCGGTATGCATGGAGTTACACATATATAAACACAAATACACACACACACACACACACACACACACACACACACACACACACACACACACACACACACACACACACACACACACACACACACACACACACACACACACACACACACACACACACACACACACAGAGACACAGAGTTGCTACAGTACCTTCCCACTTTAGACATACTTCAACATTCCTATCAAGCTGTCACAATGGGCAGGGAACCGTCAACATTCCTATCAAGCTGTCACAATGGGCAGGGAACCGTCAACATTCCTATCAAGCTGTCACAATGGGCAGGGAACCGTCAACATTCCTATCAAGCTGTCACAATGGGTAGGACACCGTCAGCATTCCTATGAAGCTGTCACACTGGGTAGGATACCGTCAACATTCCTATCAAGCTGTCACAATGGGTAGGAACCGTCAACATTCCTATCAAGCTGTCACAATGGGCAGGGAACCTTCAACATCCCTATCAAGCTGTCACAATGGGCAGGGAACCTTCAACATTCCTATCAAGCTGTCACAATGGGCAGGGAACCTTCAACATTCCTATCAAGCTGTCACAATGGGCAGGGAACCTTCAACATTCCTATCAAGCTGTCACAATGGGCAGGGAACCATCAACATTCCTATCAAGCTGTCACAATGGGCAGGGAACCGTCAACATTCCTATCAAGCTGTCACAATGGGCAGGGAACCTTCAACATTCCTATCAAGCTGTCACAATGGGCAGGGAACCTTCAACATTCCTATCAAGCTGTCACAATGGGCAGGGAACCGTCAACATTCCTATCAAGCTGTCACAATGGGCAGGGAACCGTCAACATTCCTATCAAGCTGTCACAATGGGCAGGGAACCTTCAACATTCCTATCAAGCTGTCAAATGGGCAGGGAACCTTCAACATTCCTATCAAACTGTCACAATGGATAGGGAACCTTCAACATTCCTATCAAGCTGTCACAATGGGCAGGGAACCTTCAACATTCCTATCAAGCTGTCACAATGGGCAGGGAACCTTCAACATTCCTATCAAACTGTCACAATGGGCAGGGAACCGTCAACATTCCTATCAAACTGTCACAATGTGCAGGGAACCGTCAACATTCCTATCAAGCTGTCACAATGGGCAGGGAACCGTCAACATTCCTATCAAGCTGTCACAATGGATAGGGAACCTCAACATTCCTATCAAACTGTCACAATGGGCAGGGAACCTTCAACATTCCTATCAAGCTGTCACAATGGGCAGGGAACCTTCAACATTCCTATCAAGCTGTCACAATGGATAGGGAACCTTCAACATTCCTATCAAGCTGTCACAATGGGCAGGGAACCTTCAACATTCCTATCAAGCTGTCACAATGGATAGGGAACCTTCAACATTCCTATCAAGCTGTCACAATGGGCAGGGAACCTTCAACATTCCTATCAAGCTGTCACAATGGGCAGGGAACCGTCAACATTCCTATCAAGCTGTCACAATGGGCAGGGAACCGTCAACATTCCTATCAAGCTGTCACAATGGGCAGGGAACCTTCAACATTCCTATCAAGCTGTCAAATGGGCAGGGAACCTTCAACATTCCTATCAAACTGTCACAATGGATAGGGAACCTTCAACATTCCTATCAAGCTGTCACAATGGGCAGGGAACCTTCAACATTCCTATCAAGCTGTCACAATGGGCAGGGAACCTTCAACATTCCTATCAAACTGTCACAATGGGCAGGGAACCGTCAACATTCCTATCAAACTGTCACAATGTGCAGGGAACCGTCAACATTCCTATCAAGCTGTCACAATGGGCAGGGAACCGTCAACATTCCTATCAAGCTGTCACAATGGATAGGGAACCTCAACATTCCTATCAAACTGTCACAATGGGCAGGGAACCTTCAACATTCCTATCAAGCTGTCACAATGGGCAGGGAACCTTCAACATTCCTATCAAGCTGTCACAATGGATAGGGAACCTTCAACATTCCTATCAAGCTGTCACAATGGGCAGGGAACCTTCAACATTCCTATCAAGCTGTCACAATGGATAGGGAACCTTCAACATTCCTATCAAGCTGTCACAATGGGCAGGGAACCTTCAACATTCCTATCAAGCTATCACAATGGGCAGGGAACCTTCAACATTCCTATCAAACTGTCACAATGGGTAGAGAACCGTCAACATCCCTATCAAGCTGTCACAATGGGTAGGGAACCTTCAACATCCCTATTAAACTGTCACAATGGGTAGGGAACCTTCAACATCCCTATCAAGCTGTCACAATGGGTAGGGAACCTTCAACATTCCTATCAAGCTGTCACAATGGGTAGGACACCGTCAGCATTCCTATCAAGCTGTCACAATGGGTAGGACACCGTCAGCATTCCTATGAAGCTGTCACACTGGGTAGGATACCGTCAACATTCCTATCAAGCTGTCACAATGGGTAGGAACCGTCAACATTCCTATCAAGCTGTCACAATGGGCAGGGAGCCTTCAACATCCCTATCAAGCTGTCACAATGGGCAGGGAACCTTCAACATTCCTATCAAGCTGTCACAATGGGCAGGGAACCGTCAACATTCCTATCAAGCTGTCACAATGGGCAGGGAACCGTCAACATTCCTATCAAGCTGTCACAATGGGCAGGGAACCTTCAACATTCCTATCAAGCTGTCACAATGGGCAGGGAACCTTCAACATTCCTATCAAACTGTCACAATGGATAGGGAACCTTCAGCATTCCTATCAAGCTGTCACAATGGGCAGGGAACCTTCAACATTCCTATCAAGCTGTCACAATGGGCAGGGAACCTTCAACATTCCTATCAAACTGTCACAATGGGTAGAGAACCGTCAACATCCCTATCAAGCTGTCACAATGGGTAGGGAACCTTCAACATCCCTATTAAACTGTCACAATGGGTAGGGCACCTTCAACATTCCTATCAAGCTGTCACAATGGGTAGGACACCGTCAGCATTCCTATCAAGCTGTCACAATGGGTAGGACACCGTCAGCATTCCTATGAAGCTGTCACATTGGGTAGGATACCGTCAACATTCCTATCAAGCTGTCACAATGGGCAGGGAACCTTCAACATTCCTATCAAGCTGTCACAATGGATAGGGAACCTTCAACATTCCTATCAAGCTGTCACAATGGGCAGGGAATCTTCAACATTTCTATCAAACTGTCACAATGGATAGGGAACCTTCAACATTCCTATCAAGCTGTCACAATGGGCAGGGAACCTTCAACATTCCTATCAAGCTGTCACAATGGGCAGGGAACCTTCAACATTCCTATCAAACTGTCACAATGGGTAGAGAACCGTCAACATCCCTATCAAGCTGTCACAATGGGTAGGGAACCTTCAACATCCCTATTAAACTGTCACAATGGGTAGGGAACCTTCAACATCCCTATCAAGCTGTCACAATGGGCAGGGAACCTTCAACATTCCTATCAAGCTGTCACAATGGGCAGGGAACCGTCAACATTCCTATCAAGCTGTCACAATGGGCAGGGAACCGTCAACATTCCTATCAAGCTGTCACAATGGGCAGGGAACCGTCAACATTCCTATCAAGCTGTCACAATGGGCAGGGAACCGTCAACATTCCTATCAAGCTGTCACAATGGGTAGGACACCGTCAGCATTCCTATGAAGCTGTCACACTGGGTAGGATACCGTCAACATTCCTATCAAGCTGTCACAATGGGTAGGAACCGTCAACATTCCTATCAAGCTGTCACAATGGGCAGGGAACCTTCAACATCCCTATCAAGCTGTCACAATGGGCAGGGAACCTTCAACATTCCTATCAAGCTGTCACAATGGGCAGGGAACCTTCAACATTCCTATCAAGCTGTCACAATGGGCAGGGAACCTTCAACATTCCTATCAAGCTGTCACAATGGGCAGGGAACCATCAACATTCCTATCAAGCTGTCACAATGGGCAGGGAACCGTCAACATTCCTATCAAGCTGTCACAATGGGCAGGGAACCTTCAACATTCCTATCAAGCTGTCACAATGGGCAGGGAACCTTCAACATTCCTATCAAGCTGTCACAATGGGCAGGGAACCGTCAACATTCCTATCAAGCTGTCACAATGGGCAGGGAACCGTCAACATTCCTATCAAGCTGTCACAATGGGCAGGGAACCTTCAACATTCCTATCAAGCTGTCAAATGGGCAGGGAACCTTCAACATTCCTATCAAACTGTCACAATGGATAGGGACCCTTCAACATTCCTATCAAGCTGTCACAATGGGCAGGGAACCTTCAACATTCCTATCAAGCTGTCACAATGGGCAGGGAACCTTCAACATTCCTATCAAACTGTCACAATGGGCAGGGAACCGTCAACATTCCTATCAAACTGTCACAATGTGCAGGGAACCGTCAACATTCCTATCAAGCTGTCACAATGGGCAGGGAACCGTCAACATTCCTATCAAGCTATCACAATGGATAGGGAACCTCAACATTCCTATCAAGCTGTCACAATGGGCAGGGAACCTTCAACATTCCTATCAAGCTGTCACAATGGGCAGGGAACCTTCAACATTCCTATCAAACTGTCACAATGGGTAGAGAACCGTCAACATCCCTATCAAGCTGTCACAATGGGTAGGGAACCTTCAACATCCCTATTAAACTGTCACAATGGGTAGGGCACCTTCAACATTCCTATCAAGCTGTCACAATGGGTAGGACACCGTCAGCATTCCTATCAAGCTGTCACAATGGGTAGGACACCGTCAGCATTCCTATGAAGCTGTCACATTGGGTAGGATACCGTCAACATTCCTATCAAGCTGTCACAATGGGCAGGGAACCTTCAACATTCCTATCAAGCTGTCACAATGGATAGGGAACCTTCAACATTCCTATCAAGCTGTCACAATGGGCAGGGAATCTTCAACATTTCTATCAAACTGTCACAATGGATAGGGAACCTTCAACATTCCTATCAAGCTGTCACAATGGGCAGGGAACCTTCAACATTCCTATCAAGCTGTCACAATGGGCAGGGAACCTTCAACATTCCTATCAAACTGTCACAATGGGTAGAGAACCGTCAACATCCCTATCAAGCTGTCACAATGGGTAGGGAACCTTCAACATCCCTATTAAACTGTCACAATGGGTAGGGAACCTTCAACATCCCTATCAAGCTGTCACAATGGGCAGGGAACCTTCAACATTCCTATCAAGCTGTCACAATGGGCAGGGAACCGTCAACATTCCTATCAAGCTGTCACAATGGGCAGGGAACCGTCAACATTCCTATCAAGCTGTCACAATGGGCAGGGAACCGTCAACATTCCTATCAAGCTGTCACAATGGGCAGGGAACCGTCAACATTCCTATCAAGCTGTCACAATGGGTAGGACACCGTCAGCATTCCTATGAAGCTGTCACACTGGGTAGGATACCGTCAACATTCCTATCAAGCTGTCACAATGGGTAGGAACCGTCAACATTCCTATCAAGCTGTCACAATGGGCAGGGAACCTTCAACATCCCTATCAAGCTGTCACAATGGGCAGGGAACCTTCAACATTCCTATCAAGCTGTCACAATGGGCAGGGAACCTTCAACATTCCTATCAAGCTGTCACAATGGGCAGGGAACCTTCAACATTCCTATCAAGCTGTCACAATGGGCAGGGAACCATCAACATTCCTATCAAGCTGTCACAATGGGCAGGGAACCGTCAACATTCCTATCAAGCTGTCACAATGGGCAGGGAACCTTCAACATTCCTATCAAGCTGTCACAATGGGCAGGGAACCTTCAACATTCCTATCAAGCTGTCACAATGGGCAGGGAACCGTCAACATTCCTATCAAGCTGTCACAATGGGCAGGGAACCGTCAACATTCCTATCAAGCTGTCACAATGGGCAGGGAACCTTCAACATTCCTATCAAGCTGTCAAATGGGCAGGGAACCTTCAACATTCCTATCAAACTGTCACAATGGATAGGGACCCTTCAACATTCCTATCAAGCTGTCACAATGGGCAGGGAACCTTCAACATTCCTATCAAGCTGTCACAATGGGCAGGGAACCTTCAACATTCCTATCAAACTGTCACAATGGGCAGGGAACCGTCAACATTCCTATCAAACTGTCACAATGTGCAGGGAACCGTCAACATTCCTATCAAGCTGTCACAATGGGCAGGGAACCGTCAACATTCCTATCAAGCTGTCACAATGGATAGGGAACCTCAACATTCCTATCAAACTGTCACAATGGGCAGGGAACCTTCAACATTCCTATCAAGCTGTCACAATGGGCAGGGAACCTTCAACATTCCTATCAAGCTGTCACAATGGATAGGGAACCTTCAACATTCCTATCAAGCTGTCACAATGGGCAGGGAACCTTCAACATTCCTATCAAGCTGTCACAACGGATAGGGAACCTTCAACATTCCTATCAAGCTGTCACAATGGGCAGGGAACCTTCAACATTCCTATCAAGCTGTCACAATGGGCAGGGAACCGTCAACATTCCTATCAAGCTGTCACAATGGGCAGGGAACCGTCAACATTCCTATCAAGCTGTCACAATGGGCAGGGAACCGTCAACATTCCTATCAAGCTGTCTCAATGGGCAGGGAACCGTCAACATTCCTATCAAGCTGTCACAATGGGTAGGACACCGTCAGCATTCCTATGAAGCTGTCACACTGGGTAGGATACCGTCAACATTCCTATCAAGCTGTCACAATGGGTAGGAACCGTCAACATTCCTATCAAGCTGTCACAATGGGCAGGGAACCTTCAACATCCCTATCAAGCTGTCACAATGGGCAGGGAACCTTCAACATTCCTATCAAGCTGTCACAATGGGCAGGGAACCTTCAACATTCCTATCAAGCTGTCACAATGGGCAGGGAACCTTCAACATTCCTATCAAGCTGTCACAATGGGCAGGGAACCATCAACATTCCTATCAAGCTGTCACAATGGGCAGGGAACCGTCAACATTCCTATCAAGCTGTCACAATGGGCAGGGAACCTTCAACATTCCTATCAAGCTGTCACAATGGGCAGGGAACCTTCAACATTCCTATCAAGCTGTCACAATGGGCAGGGAACCGTCAACATTCCTATCAAGCTGTCACAATGGGCAGGGAACCGTCAACATTCCTATCAAGCTGTCACAATGGGCAGGGAACCTTCAACATTCCTATCAAGCTGTCAAATGGGCAGGGAACCTTCAACATTCCTATCAAACTGTCACAATGGATAGGGAACCTTCAACATTCCTATCAAGCTGTCACAATGGGCAGGGAACCTTCAACATTCCTATCAAGCTGTCACAATGGGCAGGGAACCTTCAACATTCCTATCAAACTGTCACAATGGGCAGGGAACCGTCAACATTCCTATCAAACTGTCACAATGTGCAGGGAACCGTCAACATTCCTATCAAGCTGTCACAATGGGCAGGGAACCGTCAACATTCCTATCAAGCTGTCACAATGGATAGGGAACCTCAACATTCCTATCAAACTGTCACAATGGGCAGGGAACCTTCAACATTCCTATCAAGCTGTCACAATGGGCAGGGAACCTTCAACATTCCTATCAAGCTGTCACAATGGATAGGGAACCTTCAACATTCCTATCAAGCTGTCACAATGGGCAGGGAACCTTCAACATTCCTATCAAGCTGTCACAATGGATAGGGAACCTTCAACATTCCTATCAAGCTGTCACAATGGGCAGGGAACCTTCAACATTCCTATCAAGCTATCACAATGGGCAGGGAACCTTCAACATTCCTATCAAACTGTCACAATGGGTAGAGAACCGTCAACATCCCTATCAAGCTGTCACAATGGGTAGGGAACCTTCAACATCCCTATTAAACTGTCACAATGGGTAGGGAACCTTCAACATCCCTATCAAGCTGTCACAATGGGTAGGGAACCTTCAACATTCCTATCAAGCTGTCACAATGGGTAGGACACCGTCAGCATTCCTATCAAGCTGTCACAATGGGTAGGACACCGTCAGCATTCCTATGAAGCTGTCACACTGGGTAGGATACCGTCAACATTCCTATCAAGCTGTCACAATGGGTAGGAACCGTCAACATTCCTATCAAGCTGTCACAATGGGCAGGGAACCTTCAACATCCCTATCAAGCTGTCACAATGGGCAGGGAACCTTCAACATTCCTATCAAGCTGTCACAATGGGCAGGGAACCGTCAACATTCCTATCAAGCTGTCACAATGGGCAGGGAACCGTCAACATTCCTATCAAGCTGTCACAATGGGCAGGGAACCTTCAACATTCCTATCAAGCTGTCACAATGGGCAGGGAACCTTCAACATTCCTATCAAACTGTCACAATGGATAGGGAACCTTCAGCATTCCTATCAAGCTGTCACAATGGGCAGGGAACCTTCAACATTCCTATCAAGCTGTCACAATGGGCAGGGAACCTTCAACATTCCTATCAAACTGTCACAATGGGTAGAGAACCGTCAACATCCCTATCAAGCTGTCACAATGGGTAGGGAACCTTCAACATCCCTATTAAACTGTCACAATGGGTAGGGCACCTTCAACATTCCTATCAAGCTGTCACAATGGGTAGGACACCGTCAGCATTCCTATCAAGCTGTCACAATGGGTAGGACACCGTCAGCATTCCTATGAAGCTGTCACATTGGGTAGGATACCGTCAACATTCCTATCAAGCTGTCACAATGGGCAGGGAACCTTCAACATTCCTATCAAGCTGTCACAATGGATAGGGAACCTTCAACATTCCTATCAAGCTGTCACAATGGGCAGGGAATCTTCAACATTTCTAACAAACTGTCACAATGGATAGGGAACCTTCAACATTCCTATCAAGCTGTCACAATGGGCAGGGAACCTTCAACATTCCTATCAAGCTGTCACAATGGGCAGGGAACCTTCAACATTCCTATCAAACTGTCACAATGGGTAGAGAACCGTCAACATCCCTATCAAGCTGTCACAATGGGTAGGGAACCTTCAACATCCCTATTAAACTGTCACAATGGGTAGGGAACCTTCAACATCCCTATCAAGCTGTCACAATGGGCAGGGAACCTTCAACATTCCTATCAAGCTGTCACAATGGGTAGGACACCGTCAGCATTCCTATCAAGCTGTCACAATGGGTAGGACACCGTCAGCATTCCTATAAAGCTGTCACACTGGGTAGGATACCGTCAACATTCCTATCAAGCTGTCACAATGGGTAGGAACCGTAAACATTCCCATCAAGCTGTCACAATGGGCAGGGAACCTTCAACATCCCTATTAAACTGTCACAATGGGTAGGGCACCTTCAACATTCCTATCAAGCTGTCACAATGGGTAGGACACCGTCAGCATTCCTATCAAGCTGTCACAATGGGTAGGACACCGTCAGCATTCCTATGAAGCTGTCACATTGGGTAGGATACCGTCAACATTCCTATCAAGCTGTCACAATGGGCAGGGAACCTTCAACATTCCTATCAAGCTGTCACAATGGATAGGGAACCTTCAACATTCCTATCAAGCTGTCACAATGGGCAGGGAATCTTCAACATTCCTATCAAACTGTCACAATGGATAGGGAACCTTCAACATTCCTATCAAGCTGTCACAATGGGCAGGGAACCTTCAACATTCCTATCAAGCTGTCACAATGGGCAGGGAACCTTCAACATTCCTATCAAACTGTTACAATGGATAGGGAACCTTCAACATTCCTATCAAGCTGTCACAATGGGCAGGGAACCGTCAACATTCCTATCAAGCTGTCACAATGGATAGGGAACCTTCAACATTCCTATCAAGCTGTCACAATGGGCAGGGAAGCTTCAACATTCCTATCAAACTGTCACAATGGATAGGGACCTTCAACATTCCTATCAAGCTGTCACAATGGGCAGGGAACCTTCAACATTCCTATCAAGCTGTCACAATGGGCAGGGAACCTTCAACATTCCTTTCAAACTGTCACAATGGGTAGAGAACCGTCAACATCCCTATCAAGCTGTCACAATGGGTAGGGAACCTTCAACATCCCTATTAAACTGTCAAAATGGGTAGGAAACCTTCAACATCCCTATCAAGCTGTCACAATGGGTAGGGAACCTTCAACATGCCTATCAAGCTGTCACAATGGGTAGGACACCGTCAGCATTCCTATCAAGCTGTCACAATGGGTAGGACACCGTCAGCATTCCTATAAAGCTGTCACACTGGGTAGGATACCGTCAACATTCCTATCAAGCTGTCACAATGGGCAGGGAACCTTCAACATCCCTATCAAGCTGTCACAATGGGCAGGGAACCTTCAACATTCCTATCAAGCTGTCACAATGGGTAGGACACCGTCAGCATTCCTATCAAGCTGTCACAATGGGTAGGACCCGTCAATATTCCTATCAAGCTGTCACAATGGGCAGGGAACCTTCAACATTCCAATCAAACTGTCACAATGGATAGGGAACCTTCAACATTCCTATCAAGCTGTCACAATGGGCAGGGAACCGTCAACATTCCTATCAAGCTGTCACAATGGATAGGGAACCTTCAACATTCCTATCAAGCTGTCACAATGGGCAGGGAAGCTTCAACATTCCTATCAAACTGTCACAATGGATAGCGACCTTCAACATTCCTATCAAGCTGTCACAATGGGCAGGGAACCTTCAACATTCCTATGAAGCTGTCACAATGGGCAGGGAACCTTCAACATTCCTTTCAAACTGTCACAATGGGTAGAGAACCGTCAACATCCCTATCAAGCTGTCACAATGGGTAGGGAACCTTCAACATCCCTATTAAACTGTCAAAATGGGTAGGGCACCTTCAACATTCCTATCAAGCTGTCACAATGGGTAGGACACCGTCAGCATTCCTATCAAGCTGTCACAATGGGTAGGACACCGTCAGCATTCCTATGAAGCTGTCACATTGGGTAGGATACCGTCAACATTCCTATCAAGCTGTCACAATGGGCAGGGAACCTTCAACATTCCTATCAAGCTGTCACAATGGATAGGGAACCTTCAACATTCCTATCAAGCTGTCACAATGGGCAGGGAATCTTCAACATTTCTATCAAACTGTCACAATGGATAGGGAACCTTCAACATTCCTATCAAGCTGTCACAATGGGCAGGGAACCTTCAACATTCCTATCAAGCTGTCACAATGGGCAGGGAACCTTCAACATTCCTATCAAACTGTCACAATGGATAGGGAACCTTCAACATTCCTATCAAGCTGTCACAATGGGCAGGGAACCTTCAACATTCCTATCAAGCTGTCACAATGGGCAGGGAACCTTCAACATTCCTATCAAACTGTTACAATGGATAGGGAACCTTCAACATTCCTATCAAGCTGTCACAATGGGCAGGGAACCGTCAACATTCCTATCAAGCTGTCACAATGGATAGGGAACCTTCAACATTCCTATCAAGCTGTCACAATGGGCAGGGAAGCTTCAACATTCCTATCAAACTGTCACAATGGATAGGGACCTTCAACATTCCTATCAAGCTGTCACAATGGGCAGGGAACCTTCAACATTCCTATCAAGCTGTCACAATGGGCAGGGAACCTTCAACATTCCTTTCAAACTGTCACAATGGGTAGAGAACCGTCAACATCCCTATCAAGCTGTCACAATGGGTAGGGAACCTTCAACATCCCTATTAAACTGTCAAAATGGGTAGGAAACCTTCAACATCCCTATCAAGCTGTCACAATGGGTAGGGAACCTTCAACATGCCTATCAAGCTGTCACAATGGGTAGGACACCGTCAGCATTCCTATCAAGCTGTCACAATGGGTAGGACACCGTCAGCATTCCTATAAAGCTGTCACACTGGGTAGGATACCGTCAACATTCCTATCAAGCTGTCACAATGGGCAGGGAACCTTCAACATCCCTATCAAGCTGTCACAATGGGCAGGGAACCTTCAACATTCCTATCAAGCTGTCACAATGGGTAGGACACCGTCAGCATTCCTATCAAGCTGTCACAATGGGTAGGACCCGTCAATATTCCTATCAAGCTGTCACAATGGGCAGGGAACCTTCAACATTCCAATCAAACTGTCACAATGGATAGGGAACCTTCAACATTCCTATCAAGCTGTCACAATGGGCAGGGAACCGTCAACATTCCTATCAAGCTGTCACAATGGATAGGGAACCTTCAACATTCCTATCAAGCTGTCACAATGGGCAGGGAAGCTTCAACATTCCTATCAAACTGTCACAATGGATAGCGACCTTCAACATTCCTATCAAGCTGTCACAATGGGCAGGGAACCTTCAACATTCCTATGAAGCTGTCACAATGGGCAGGGAACCTTCAACATTCCTTTCAAACTGTCACAATGGGTAGAGAACCGTCAACATCCCTATCAAGCTGTCACAATGGGTAGGGAACCTTCAACATCCCTATTAAACTGTCAAAATGGGTAGGAAACCTTCAACATCCCTATCAAGCTGTCACAATGGGTAGGGAACCTTCAACATTCCTATCAAGCTGTCACAATGGGTAGGACACCGTCAGCATTCCTATCAAGCTGTCACAATGGGTAGGACACCGTCAGCATTCCTATAAAGCTGTCACACTGGGTAGGATACCGTCAACATTCCTATCAAGCTGTCACAATGGGCAGGGAACCTTCAACATCCCTATCAAGCTGTCACAATGGGCAGGGAACCTTCAACATTCCTATCAAGCTGTCACAATGGGTAGGACACCGTCAGCATTCCTATCAAGCTGTCACAATGGGTAGGACACCGTCAGCATTCCTATGAAGCTGTCACACTGGGCAGGACACCGTCAACATTCCTATCAAGCTGTCACAATGGGTAGCATACCGTCAACATTCCTATCAAGCTGTCACAATGGGCAGGGAACCTTCAACATCCCTATCAAGCTGTCACAATGGGCAGGGAACCGTCAACATTCCTATCAAGCTGTCACAATGGGTAGGAACCGTCAACATTCCTATCAAGCTGTCACAATGGGTAGGGTACCGTCAACATTCCTATCAAGCTGTCACAATGGGTAGGACACCGTCAACATTCCTATCAAGCTGTCACAATGGGTAGGAACCGTCAACATTCCTATCAAGCTGTCACAATGGGTAGGACACCGTCAACATTCCTATCAAGCTGTCACAATGGGTAGGGACCGTCAACATTCCTATCAAGCTGTCACAATGGGTAGGACACCGTCAACATTCCTATCAAGCTGTCACAATGGGTAGGAACCGTCAACATTCCTATCAAGCTGTCACAATGGGTAGGGACCGTCAACATTCCTATCAAGCTGTCACAATGGGTAGGGACCGTCAACATTCCTATCAAGCTGTCACAATGGGTACGGAACATTCAACATTCCTATCAAGCTGCCACAATGGGTACGGAACATTCAACATCCCTATCAAGTCACAATGGGTAGATTGTTTGTTTGAGTTCAATGGTCCTTGTCCTACACATATCTCCAACTCTGAATGTATGAATCGTCCCAGAATGACTTGAACGGATGTCTAGACAGTAGCCTACTAAAACAATGTATTTGGATTGCAAAAATGAAATGTACACTATTGTTGTTGTTTAACAGTATCCAAACTCAGAAGTATGATGTTGGAAATGTCAGGTGTTACAGACTATTCTATTCTCATGCATGAGCATAGCTTATGTTTTTTAAAGACACACAACAAATAACACTTAGGCCTATCAATAAACATAACTAATATGCCAATCATGCTATTGACTTGAATATATATATATTTACCAGTCCTGCGCAGGTGCTGAATGAGGCAATGGATCCTGCGTAATTGAGAACAGTTCCGCTGTAATAGCATCCTCTCTCTTCTGTGTTGGCAGCGGACGAAACTGGCATACCGCTCCGAGATGCCTTTTGTGCTTTCTGTCTCCTCTCTACCATGAATTTCTGGGACAGAAACCGAGTGTCTCTCTTCAGGATGAGGTGCAGGTCCCTGCCAAAAGCAGGAATTCGGAGTCTCAGCCCTGTGGAAGCAGCCGTTTGCGGTCCTTGAGGTTCCCAATGGTATAGCTCTGGAGATTCGTACTCTTCCCAGTTTGAAATGGAACGAACCTCCCGAGAGCTGCTCCCGGCGCTGGCGTCAGTCTCTCGGCTAGTTGGTTTATCGGGAGCCCCGGCGCTGGCGTCAGTCTCTCGGCTATTTGGTTTATCAGAAGGCGGTGGACCTGTGTCTGGAAAAACCTCCGGGAAAATAATTTCGGACTCGGATTCCTGGAAGGGGTGTGGATCTGGAGAGTAAAAATAGAAAACGAGAGAAAGAAGACAGCAAATACCCTAGGATTAGTCGTTATAGTCTTTTTCAGAAAGGTCAACTGGAGCAAAGAAAATGTAGCCCATGGATGAGCCTGTCTGCTCCAATAAAATGACTGGGTGATGTCTCACCTGCGCATCACTATATTAGCTAACTCAGCGAATTATAACAGTGAGAAACATCGAGAATTGTTACCAATGCCTTGTGAGTACCTGATGAACTAAATCAACGTTTAAACTGCATATTGAAGGTGTTTCACATATACCTGCAATGGCAAATGCTCCAAGAAAACATAACTGATGGAGGAGACTGAAGATGCGCTTTAGATGCATATTCAGTTATTGTTCAATTAACCTTTACAGCTATAGTGTCGTTAAAAAGTTGCTCTCCACGCACATTAGTCAAATGCTGTGTTGTCTATGCGCTGCCTGATACTTTTTCCCATCTCCCGGTAAATGCGCCTATCTCCTCTCTCACATGAACGTGTTTCCAAATGAATGACTCCGTATCCTGCACTGTAAAAATCAAAAAGTCAGCATAGGAGAGAGAGAGAGATTTGTATAGAAGTGTATTTTGATGTATGGACAGCGCGCACTGAGCGGTAGAGAGCACACTCGAGCAGTCAATACTTCAAGCTCTAAATAGCCTACTCAACTGCACTAAGACCAGAGAAGAATATAGCCACACGTGTTGAGTTGCTACCTCAATTTATTGGGGAGGAGGTGTGCAAAACAAAATACAACATGCAGGCTTCTTTCTACAGATTTAATTGGAGCATAATAAACTACTGTCTGTCTACTAAAGCTATATATTGGAGTTATTTTTACTCAAATGGAATGAAACAATCTCATGTCAAAATGTTGTCACTTCGTTTTCAATTGTTTGAGTTTTCATTTAGCTTCTCACTGAACAAATGCTCCTTCTTTTCATTTAATTTCCTGGACACCTACAATAAAGGATAATTGCCAAGGTCTACTGTGTTTGATTTTTACCATAGTCAAAACATATTTTCCAATTAATGATTTCCTACGTTTTTTTCCTCATAGAATGGGTGTATTAAAAAGAGCTGTATAATTGTGTAAAAACAGCAGCCTACTGGGTTGCAGTGATTCTTTTTGTGTTCATTCATCATCATCATCGGTTGATCCCATGCTCCTAACCCTTCACAACGTGTACGTTTGTGTATAGGAGAACCCATTCTCAGCAATGACTCTGGGGTTTCATAGAGTTTGGGTTTTTCTCCATTATTCTCTAAATGATAGGCTTATCAAAAGTGTCAGCAAGACCTCTGATATCCTTTCTATGTGATCCTACAGTATCCCAGACTTCTATTCATGATCGATTAGGTCCATGGTAGGGCACTCACTGACACCCTGGACCAGAGCTAGCACGCACCAACACCCTGAACCAGAGCTAGAACACACTAACACCCTGGACCAGAGCTAGCACACACCAACACCCTGGACCAGAGCTAGCACACACCAACACCCTGGACCAGAGCAAGCACGCACCAACACCCTGGACCAGAGCTAGCACACACTAACACCCTGGACCAGAGCTAGCACTCACTAACACCCTGGACCAGAGCTAGCATGCACTAACACCCTGGACCAGAGCTAGCACGCACTAACACCCTGGACCAGAGCTAGCACGCACTAACACCCTGGACTAGAGCTAGCACGCACTAACACCCTGGACCAGAGCTAGCACTCACTAACACCCTGGACCAGAGCTAGCACGCACTAACACCATGGACCAGAGCTAGCACGCACTAACACCATGGACCAGAGCTAAAACGCACTAACACCCTGGACCAGAGCTAGAACACACTAACACCCTGGACCAGAGCTAGCACGCACTAACACCCTGGACCAGAGCTAGCACACACTAACACCCATTTTTACACCATTCATTTTTCCAATAGGGGATTCTAGAAACACTTAAAATAAGGGCTGTGTTTTGTGTAGGCTTACCCTGGCATGACATTTTGATAACCGTGTATATATATCTAGGACAAGGTGATGTTCATCAATATATTAGCCTGTATTTACCCTCCAATAATGAAATGCTGGATGATCTGGACCAGACTGCCAAATCGAGGCAAAGGTAAGAATCTCTGGATTAACTATCTAATGTTACCTAAATGTAGTAATGAATACATTCGCAAAATGTCTTGTGTTGTGCAAGTTTTAAATTGACACAAAACCTGTTAGCAAAGTTGTCATTTAGACATGATGTGCAGGAGCTTGCAGGGATTTGTAGTCTTGCATGTTGTCGACTTTGATGCCAATTAGCATTTTTGAATCTGAGTGTAAAATAGAGCGAAATACATTGATAAGTCACCTTGTCCAAGAGAGATTTATATGGTTATCAAAACATCACGCCAGAGTAAGCCTACACGAATCACAGCCCTTATAGGGAAAATGAATGGTGGAAAAACGATTGCAACCATTTCCCTGTTTGACCGCTAGGTTTTATGGGTACTATGACACCTCCACTGTGGGGCTCTATCGGGCTTTGTACTACCACAGTGAGATGACCTGATGCAAAATGATCTAATCCATCTTTCAACGAAGGAGGGTTTGAGTAATACTTGATAAGTCTGATTTCTCCTGTGCCAAAGCATACTGATATGATTTCATACGGAATTTGCCTTCTGGCATATCAAATCTCAAGGGGTAATGCAAAGTTGATTACGATATTTTCAATATAGTCCTCCTACCACGTGGCATATTACGCAATCATTTGACACATTTCAACACAAATGAGAAGAAGAGAAAGAAGAGCACAAGTAATCAAATTGGCAGCGACATGGGTATGTAATCAATTAGAGCATACTGAGTTCAAGCTTTGCCAGTCTTGCTTGTCTTGCTGGCATGTTTGGTATTGATGGGCCAGGTTTAGTGATGTCACTCACTCAGTCAGTCAATGGTTCTCGTCTGAGCAGTGACTTATGCACTTTAAAAAGGGCAATCTGCAGTTTCTTCGTTCATTTTTGGCCTTATAAATTAATGGTATGACCCATGAGCTTAGTTAAACTGTCGTACCCCATCAGAACCACAAATATAAGCTCGTTTTATTCCAATGTTTGTAAACAAAGGACATGTAAACAAACACTATATAGCCTCAAAACATGGTTAAAATTATAATTTCCATATCATAGATGGTGAGGCCCTGCATACATAGCTCTGTCTATGAATTTGAGAGTGGTTTCTCCAGCCTCATCCCTCAGCTTTTTACAGAAACAGGGGAGAATAAATGTATTTTTTCTTGTTTAAACTGCTGATTGCTGCTTAAAAGTGATAATTCTAAAATAATACTCATCACAGTTTTTTCTATGTACTGAAAGTGCTCCATCTTAAAAAATTGACTTTTGACATGCACACTTCTTTATGATTGTATCAACAGTAAACTAATAAACTAAATGCTAAACTATGGTTCTTCTAGGGAACTATCCCTTGTTGTCTAAATACAATGTCAAACCATAGAGTATCAACTATACTGTACTCTGGTTACAAAGAGATTGCATATACTTGCAAGTTGCAACTACGTAATGACTGTAGTTGCAATGTGACTCCATTACAGAACTCCAGGACATGACTCCATTACAGAACTCCAGAACATGACTCCATTACAGAACTCCAGGACATGACTCCATTACAGGACTCCAGGACATGACTCCATTACAGAACTCCAGGACATGACTCCATTACAGAACTCCAGAACATGACTCCATTACAGAACTCCAGGACATGACTCCATTACAGAACTCCAGGACATGACTCCATTACAGGACTCCAGGACATGACTCCATTACAGAACTCCAGGACATGACTCCATTACAGAACTCCATTATAGAACTCCAGAACATGACTCCATTACAGGACTCCAGGACATGACTCCATTACAGAACTCCAGGACATGACTCCATTACAGGACTCCAGAACATGACTCCAGGACATGACTCCATTATGGAACTCCAGGACATGACTCCATTACAGAACTCCAGGACATGACTCCATTACAGGACTCCACATGACTCCATTACAGAACTCCAGGACTTGACTCCATTACAGAACTCCAGGACATGACTCCGTTACGGGACTCCAGGACATGACTCCATTACAGGACTCCACATGACTCCATTACAGAACTCCAGAACATGACTCCATTACAGAACTCCAGAACATGACTCCATTACAGGACTCCACATGACTCCATTACAGAACTCCAGAACATGACTCCATTACAGAACTCCAGGACATGACTCCATTACAGAACTCCAGGACATGACTCCATTACAGGACTCCAGGAAATTACTCCATTACAGAACTCCAGGACATGACTCCATTACAGGACTCCAGAACATGACTCCAGGACATGACTCCATTATGGAACTCCAGGACATGACTCCATTACAGAACTCCAGGACATGACTCCATTACAGAACTCCAGAACATGACTCTATTACAGAACTCCAGGACATGACTCCATCACAGAACTCCAGGACATGACTCCATTACAGAACTCCAGGACATGACTCCATTACAGAACTCCAGAACATGACTCCATTACAGAACTCCAGGACATGACTCCATTACAGAACTCCAGGACATGACTCCATTACAGAACTCCAGGACATGACTCCATCACAGAACTCCAGGACATGACTCCATTACAGAACTCCAGGACATGACTCCATTATAGAACTCCAGAACATGACTGCATTACAGGACTCCAGAACATGAATCCATTACAGGACTCCAGAACATGACTCCATTACAGGACTCCAGAACATGACTCCATTACAGGACTCCATTATAGAACTCCAGAACATGACTCCATTACAGGACTCAGTAGTTAAATCCATGAAGAGTGTTACACAAATTACGTGATTTATTTCATGTTTATAATCTAGAAATTAAGTTATTCTCCGGTTATTATGCACTAGTTTTAACTAATGTGAAATTACTTTGACTCACGGATATTCTTTAACTTTACAAATATGACGTGTTTCTTGCAGTCTTGTGTTGTGTATCCCTGTTGATGACATTCCTAGTGCAACAACGGAGCTGCAGGTCATGAATATCCCTGTGCGAGAACACCATTATATCATGTGTTATGAGCTACATGGTTTACATAATAGCATTGTTCTGAGCAAACTGTGCAGTATTCATTTACACTGTGTAATGGCTGCGGAGCAACCAAGGATTCTGAATACAGAGATGATACATTGTTGTCCAACATCTGACAGATGAAAGACATTATGTCTGATTTAAAGCGCTTCGTTACAGTGCAAATCCTTCTTATTAAAACGTGTTATTCCTGTAATCCATCAAGCATTGGAGTTGTACTGGATTAATCAAGATTTACTTCCATTTTGAGAAACTGTTGTACTAACAGTCAGAGTCCTGATTCCACACCCAGTTTAAGATGCTGAGATCATCACAACTTTGAACTGTGGCTATACAAATAGCTCAGTCATCGAGGAGCAGCGGGCCAGCAAGGACTACAGTACGTTAATGCTATTTGGAAGCTATGACTATGTCCCAAATGGCGCCCTATTACCTATTTAGTGCACTACTTTTGACCAGGGTCCATAGAACTCTGGTCAAAAGTAGTGCACTATATAGGAAATAGGGTGCCATTTGGGATGTTGTTTATGATTTCCAATTGGATATAGAGCTTATTGTGTTGTGGATTCAAGCTTGTCCTCACGATAAAGTGCAATATAACAAAGCACGGTGTCAGTCCTGTATACAATGTACGTTAATCCAAATGATGAGAATTTATTAAGAGAATGGACATTGTTTTTTTGGAAATGCGCATGTGAATATCCATCAATGGCTGGAAGCAGTTCACATTTCTTTAATATCTAGGGTGGAAAGCTTTGACTAAAATAGTCACAGAATACAATTCAATTGAATACAACAATGACATTTACAATGAATCAGAGAGAGACATCAGAGTAGTCTCCAAGGTGCCATATAGTGTATGAAATGATAAAGCAACATTTCTTCTATCAGTGAAACATGATGTGATGCAGATTGTAGCAACGGAATGTTTTTCAACGACAAAAGCTTTCTCTCTCATAGAATGGCTACAAATCGAGGGCTAGCTTGTTCATGTTTCTCGTATTCAGGCTTCAAATTGTCCTTCTCCCCTCAACCCACTGAGCCAAATCTCCTCTATTACACCGCTAATGGAGAGGAGAAAATCTTAGTAAGGTCACTGGGAGAGAAAAACAAACAGACAAATTAGAGCCCTCTTCTGATCCATTCAAGTCCCAAATGTAATATAGGGTTCGACCCCCCCCCCCCATTCCCTTTCGCTATTTTGATCTCCATAGTGAAAGTTGAACAAAGTTCTCCCACCTGCCTCGCCCCTAGCTCCACGTTGTGTCCCAAAGGTAGCCTAGCAGCTAGAGAGGTGAGCCATTAACCGGAGGGTTGCCCGTTTGAATCCTGGGTCCGACAGGGGGGCAGTGAGATAGCATAGATAGCAACCCGGAGGGTATCAAATCCTAGATGCCACTGCCTCAAATCCTAGATGCCTTTGCCTCAAATCCTAGATGCCACTGCCTCAAATCCTAGATGCCTTTGCCTCAAATCCTAGATGCCACTGCCTCAAATCCTAGATGCCTTTGCCTCAAATCCTAGATGCCACTGCCTCAAATCCTAGATGCCATTGCCTCAAATCCTAGATGCCACTGCCTCAAATCCTAGATGCCACTGCCTCAAATCCTAGATGCCATTGCCTCAAATCCTAGATGCCACTGCCTCAAATCCTAGATGCCATTGCCTCAAATCCTAGATGCCATTGCCTCAAATCCTAGATGCCATTGCCTCAAATCCTAGATGCCATTGCCTCAAATCCTAGATGCCACTGCCTCAAATCCTAGATGCCATTGCCTCAAATCCTAGATGCCATTGCCTCAAATCCTAGATGCCATTGCCTCAAATCCTAGATGCCACTGCCTCAAATCCTAGATGCCATTGACTCAAATCCTAGATACCCTTGCCTCAAATCCTAGATGCCATTGCCTCAAATCCTAGATGCCATTGCCTCAAATCCTAGATGCCACTGCCTCAAATCCTAGATGCCATTGCCTCAAATCCTAGATGCCACTGCCTCAAATCCTAGATGCCATTGACTCAAATCCTAGATGCCATTGACTCAAATCCTAGATACCCTTGCCTCAAATCCTAGATGCCATTGCCTCAAATCCTAGATGCCATTGCCTCAAATCCTAGATGCCACTGCCTCAAATCCTAGATGCCATTGCCTCAAATCCTAGATGCCACTGCCTCAAATCCTAGATGCCACTGCCTCAAATCCTAGATGCCACTGCCTCAAATCCTAGATGCCACTGCCTCAAATCCTAGATGCCACTGCCTCAAATCCTAGATGCCACTGCCTCAAATCCTAGATGCCACTGCCTCAAATCCTAGATGCCACTGCCTCAAATCCTAGATGCCATTGCCTCAAATCCTAGATGCCATTGCCTCAAATCCTAGATGCCACCCTCTCAAATCCTAGATGCCACTGCCTCAAATCCTAGATGCCACTGCCTCAAATCCTAGATGCCACTGCCTCAAATCCTAGATGCCACTGCCTCAAGTGCATTGAGGCAATGCCCTTAACTCCCCACAACAACAGCTCCCCAGTGTGGCAGCCCTCTGTCCCTCTCCAAAAGCGGAAGTCACGTTTGGATTGGACCTTGGGTGCAATTGACCAATAAAGTGATATTCATCTTACAACGGCACCCTATTCCCTTTAGAGTACACTACGTTAGGGAATAAGAAAGTGCTGCTCTATAAAGGGAATAGGACTCCATTTGGGATTGAGCCCCAGTAGAGGGCCTTAAAACACATTAGGAGTTCCTTTATCTACGCTGATCACAGACCTGGCCAAGCCACACTTGCCCCTGGCACAGAGGAGAGCTTTTCCATTAGACACTGCACTGGGACAGCTGACAGGCCTATGAGGTAGCTAATGTGATGCCTTAAACAGAGAGAAATAAATCAAATAGGCCAAGACTTTTTCAAAAAAAAATCTTTCTTTCTTTTTTTTTTCGAAGAGGGGATGGGTGGGAGAGAACAGCAATGTAATCTAAAAAGACTTGTAGGACAAATGAGCCAAGCTTTGTCGATGATACAGTGTATTGAATAATAGCAGCCAGGTCCATAGGAGCCATGTTACATTACGTGGGAGAGACGTGGTAGTGTTGTTCTGATGATGGCTGGGAGGGAGTGAGGGATTACAGCAGACATTCGTGTATAGCTTTGAAAATGTATTTGCTAATGTGTTTGTTTTTTCCATTACTCAGAGACAACACAGACATTGTCAGGGATAGTACACTCGCAGAAAAAAATGGTAATTTGGATGTTTTTTTATTTTTTATTTTACCCTTATTTTACCAGGTAAATTGACTGAGAACATATCTCATTTACAGCAACAACCTCTGGTATAGTTACAGGGGAAGGAGAACCCTTTTTGGTTCCAGGTAGAACCCTTTTAAGTATCTGTTGCTGCCTCGTAACTATGAATGAAGAATTGCATAAATTGAAGAAACTGAGAGATCTTCCGCCAGTCGAGGAAAATGTACCTCCGACTAAGTCTGAATAGGACCACCAAGAGAGACAGATTAGTTCTATCTAATATGCATTTTACAGTATCTCAGCCTACAGTAAATGTATATCTCTTGTGGGGCCGCAACAGTCACACTATATTTCATCAAGATAAAGACAACCCTCCTAGCTGCCCACTCTGGGAGATGACCATAGCAATTCTCTTATAAAAGATTGTACCGCTCGACACAAACGTATCCCTCGCCAATTTATTTTCATTCTTTAGCATTATTCATGTTGACATTTACAACTAGTTGTTGCTCGTTCCGCCCAAGTATTTCATATTTCTAACTACCAGGCGACCTATCAAACCAAACCACTGGGGATCGGGTTAAATGAACAGACAAGATTCAACGTTTGCATGGTTCATAACTCCTGGGAGGATTCGCAAACCGCCCCCCCCCCCCCCCCCCCCCCCCCCCCCCCCCCCCCCTATGTTAACCCTCTTCATTACCATCATCTATTGTCAATGTACAGAATCAATGAATGAATTGTGCACTTG
This sequence comes from Salvelinus fontinalis, assembly GCF_029448725.1. NCBI lineage: Eukaryota > Metazoa > Chordata > Actinopteri > Salmoniformes > Salmonidae > Salvelinus > Salvelinus fontinalis. The sequence continues at coordinate 47,663,490 of NC_074685.1, forward strand.
GAATATGAATCAGTGTACTTTTAACAAGCGGTGTTTAAAGGCAGACATTTGCCGAAGGACAAGAGTTAAGGGGAAGACAGAATTGTGTAATAGGCAGGAGGTGAGGCGGGACGCCAGTGTTCACTTCCTTTGAACGCAGAGCTCTCTTAAAACCCCACTCTGTTCATGTGCTGCACTACTTTCCACATCCTTACCACCCTCCCCCTGGTTCCCTCATCCCTTCCTAGAGAGAGAAAGAGAGAAAGAGAGGGGGAGAGAGAGAGAGAGAGAGAGAGAGAGAGAAGAGAGAGAGAGAGGAGAGAGGAGAGAGAGGAGAGGGGGGGGGGGGGAGAGAGAGAGAGAGAGGAGAAGAGAGAGAGGAGAAGAGAGAGAGAGAGAGAGAGAGAGAGAGAGAGAGAGAGAGAGAGAGAGAGAGAGGAGAGAGAGAGAGAGAGAGAGAGAGAGAGAGAGAGAGAGAGAGAGAGAGAGAGAGAGAGAGAGAGAGAGAGGGTAGGGATGAAATGACTCACAGCATCTCTGCTATCTCCTTCACATAGAGGAAAGCAACCTAGATATTTATTTAGTTTGTTATTGAAGCATCTTGACTCTATTCAGATCGCCAGCCCACATGGGCTTATTGTATAATACACTGCATATTCAGAATTTACACAATTTACAGTGTGTTACATAATCTTTTTGTAGTAAAAAAAAACAAAAAGACATAAAGAAATGGGTTCCACTTTACCTTGAGTCATTCATCATTTAATGTTGTTATTACATTAGAGGTGTCATAATGATAGAGGGTTCACGTAAAGTGGTACAGGGAAATGTCCACGTGCATGTCTCCTATTTGTGCACGTTTGTGTGTGTTTTAAGACTAATTCTTGAATGCAAACCCTATACCGTTCATTTGGGTTATGTCTCAAATGGCAGCCTATTCCCCATATATTCCACTTCTTTTGACAAGAGCCCTTAGTTGTCAAGGCAACATTTTTTAAAATCAGTTTGACAATATTAACCTTCCTCAGTATTGTGCAGCACTTGGAAAATCTGTTTAGGGAGTTGTGTCAGTGACTAACGATCGTGATAATGCTAGTCGATTACAGTCTTGGGAGGCCACGGAGCTGACTGATCTCATTCTATTATAATCAGGGGCTGATTCAAACCTGGAACAATCAATGACATTTATTCATCAATGTACTATCAGGCAGGGAAAACTGGGCCCTGGGAAGACCAGAATTGAATAGCCCTTGTATTAAATCCTCTTGTCATTGCTACATCACCTTTAACGTGTGACTTAAAAGTCTCAGTTTAACAAAACACATGCAGTGCTGAATCAGTCATAGGTTCACAGGGAAATACAATCTTGAAAGATGGTGGAACAGAATCCTACAAAAAAAGGTTTTGAAACCCAACCGTGGATTATCTACGCATTTTGGCCAAGCTCTTTCTTAATCAAAACACATTTTTCATAGAGGACGAGAAGAGTTCATTGCATATTGCAGACGTGCATCCTGAGAGCGCCTCTGATTACAGGTCCATTTCCATTACACTAGATCAACTGTACTTTAATGAGATGCCTACAGTCCAGTACAGTCCAGTCTATTCCAGTATAGTCTAGTCCAGTATAGTCTGTCCAGTCCAGTCCAGTATAGTCCAGTCCAGTCTATTTCAGTACAGTCTAGTCCAGTCTATTCCAGTACAGTCTAGTCCAGTCCAGCCCAGTACAGTCCGGTCTATTCCAGTCCAGTCTATTCCAGTATAGTATAGTCCCGTATAGTCCAGTCTATTCCAGTACAGTCTAGTCCAGTCCAGTGCAATCCAGTCTATTCCAGTATAGTCTAGTCCAGTATAGTCCAGTCTATTCCAGTTCAGTCTAGTCCAGTATAATCCAGTCTATTCCAGTTCAGTCCAGTCCAGTCAATTCCAGTCCAGTATAGCCCAGTCTATTCCAGTCCAATCTAGTCCAGTTCAGTCCAGTATAGCCTAGTCCAGTCCAGTCAAGTATAGTCCAGTCCAGTATAATCTAATGCAGTACAGTTCAATCCAGTCTAGTGAAGTCCAGTCCAGTATAGTCAAGTCCAGTATAATCTAGTCCAGTACAGTTCAATCCAGTCCAGTGAAGTCCAGTCCAGTACAGCCTAGTCCAGTCTAGTAGAGTATAGTCCAGTCCAGTCCAGTATAGTCCAGTCCAGTATTGTCCAGTCCAGTATAGTATAGTCTGTCCAGTCCAGTCCAGTATAGTCCAGTCCAGTATTGTCCAGTCCAGTGTAGTCAGTCCAGTCCAGTATAGTATAGTAAAGTCCAGTATAGTCCAGTCCAGTCCAATCCAGTATAGTCCAGTCCAGTCTAGTCCAGTATAGTATAGTACAGTATAGTCCAGTCCAGTATAGTCCAGTCCAGTATAGTATAGTATAGTCCAGTCCAATATAGTCCAGTCCAGTGTAGTATAGTATAGCCCAGCCCAGCATAGTATTGTCCAGCATAGTATAGTATAGCACAGTATAGTATAGTCCAGCATAGTATAGTATGGTCCAGTATAGTATAGTCCAGCCCAGTATAGTCCAGTCCAGTACAGTATAGTCCAGTATAGTATAGTCCAGTATAGTCCAGTCTAGTCCAGTATAGTCCAGTCCAGTATAGTCCAGTCTAGTCCAGTATAGTATAGTCCAGTCCAGTATAGTATAGTCCAGCATAGAATTGTATAGTCCAGTATAGTATAGTATGGTCCAGTCCAGTACAGTCTAGACCAGTATAGTATAGTAAAGTCCAGTCCAGTATAGTCCAGTCCAGTATAGTCCAGTCCAGTATAGCCCAGTCCAGTATAGTCCAGTACAGTCCAGTATAGTATAGTCCAGTCCAGTCTAGTCCAGTCCAGTATAGTCCAGGCCAGTCCAGTATAGTATAGTATAGTATGTCTAGTCCAGTCCAGTATAGTATAGTCCAGTATAGTCTGTCCAGTCCAGTCTAGTATCGTCTAGTCCAGTATAGTCTAGTCCAGTCCAGTATAGTCTGTCCAGTCCAGTCTAGTATAGTCTAGTACAGTGTAGTCCAGTCCAGTATAGTCCAGTCCAGTATAGTCCAGTCCAGTATAGAACAGTCCAGTATAGTCCAGTACAGTCCAGTATAGTATAGTCCAGTCCAGTCTAGTCCAGTCCAGTATAGTCCAGGCCAGTCCAGTATAGTATAGTATAGTATGTCTAGTCCAGTCCAGTATAGTATAGTCCAGTATAGTCTGTCCAGTCCAGTCTAGTATCGTCTAGTCCAGTATAGTCTAGTCCAGTCCAGTATAGTCTGTCCAGTCCAGTCTAGTATAGTCTAGTACAGTGTAGTCCAGTCCAGTATAGTCCAGTATTGTATAGTATAGTATAGTCTAGTACAGTATAGTCTAGTCCAGTCCAGTGTAGTCCAGTCCAGTCCAGTGTAGTCAGTCCAGTCCAGTATAGTATAGTCTAGTCCAGTATAGCCCAGTCCAGTATAGTATAGTATAGTCTAGTCCAGTATAGTCCAGTCCAGTATAGCCCAGTCCAGTCCAGTATAGTCCAGTCCAGTCTAGTCCAGTATAGTATAGTCCAGTCCAGTATAGTCCAGTCCAGTCCAGTATAGTATAGTCCAGCATAGATTTGTATAGTCCAGTATAGTCCAGTATAGTATAGTATGGCCCAGTCCAGTATAGTATAGGTATAGTATAGTCTAGTCCGGTCCAGACCAGTCCAGTATAGTCCAGTCCAGTACAGTCTAGTCCAGTATTGTATAGTAAGTCCAGTCCAGTATAGTCCAGTCCAGTGTAGTCCAGTCCAGTATAGTATAGTATAGTCCAGTCCAGTATAGTCCAGTCCAGTCCAGTCTAGTCTAGTCTAGTCCAATCCAGTATAGTCCAGGCCAGTCCAGTCCAGTATAGTATAGTCTGTCTAGTCCAGTCCAGTATAGTATAGTCCAGTATAGTCTGTCCAGTCCAGTCTAGTATAGTCTAGTCCAGTATAGTCCAGTCCAGTCTAGTATAGTCTAGTCCAGTATAGTCCAGTCCAGTATAGTATAGTCTAGTCCAGTCCAGTATAGTATAGTCTAGTCCAGTCCAGTGTAGTCCAGTCCAGTCCAGTGGAGTCTGTCCAGTCCAATACAGTGTAGTCTGTCCAGTCCAGTATAGTATAGTCTAGTCCAGTATAGCCCAGTCCAGTATAGTATAGTATAGTCGGGTATAGTCTAGTCCAGTATAGTCCAGTCCAGTATAGTATAGTCTGTCAAGTCCAATCGAGTATAGTCCATTCCAGTATAGTATAGTCTGTCTAGTCCAGTATAGCATAGTATATTCTGTCCAGTATAGTCTGTCCAGTCCAGTCCAGTATAGTATAGTCTGTCCAGTATAGTCTGTCCAGTCCAGTCCAGTATAGTATAGTCCAGTCCAGTCCAGTCCAGTCCAGTATAGTATAGTCCAGTCCAGTATAGTATAGTATAGTCCAGTCCAGTATAGTCTTGTCCAGTATAGTCTGTCCAGTCCAGTCCAGTATAGTATAGTCTGTCCAGTCCAATCCAGTATAGTATAGTATAGTCCAGTCCAGTCCAGTATAGTATAGTATAGTCCAGTCCAGTCCAGTATAGTATAGTCTGTCCAGTCCAGTCCAGTATAGTATAGCCTGTCCAGTATAGTATAGTCTAGTCCAGTCCAATAGGGTATAGTCTGTCCAGTATAGTCTGTCCAGTCCAGTCCAGTATAGTATAGTCTGTCCAGTCCAGTCCAGTATAGTCTAGTCCAGTATAGTATAGTCCAGTATAGTATAGTCTGTCCAGTATAGTCCAGTCCAGTCCAGTATAGTATAGTCTGTCCAGTATAGTCTGTCCAGTCCAGTCCAGTATAGTATAGCCTGTCCAGTATAGTCTAGTCCAGTCCAGTATAGTATAGTCCAGTCCAGTATAGTATAGTCCAGTCCAGTATAGTATAGTATAGTATAGTATAGTATAGTCTGTCCAGTCCAGTCCAGTATAGTATAGTCTGTCCAGTATAGTCTAGCCCAGTCCAGTATAGTATAGTCCAGCCCAGTATAGTATAGTCCAGTCCAGTATAGTATAGTCCAGTCCAGTATAGTATAGTCCAGTCCAGTCGAGTATAGTATAGTCCAGTCCAGTATAGTCAAGTCCAGTATAGTATAGTCTGTCCAACCCAGTCCAGTATAGTATAGTCTGTCCAATCTAGTCCAGTATAGTATAGTCTGTCCAGTCCAGTCCAGGATAGTCTGTCCAGTCCAGTATAGTATAGTCTAGTCCAGTCCAGTATAGTATAGTCTGTCCAGTATAGTCTGTCCAGTCCAGTCCAGTATAGTATAGTCTAGTCCAGTCCAGTATAGTATAGTCCAGTCCAGTCCAGTATAGTATAGTCCAGTCCAGTATAGTATAGTATAGTCCAGTCCAGTATAGTCTAGTCCAGTATAGTCTGTCCAGTCCAGTCCAGTATAGTGTAGTCTGTCCAGTCCAGTCCAGTATAGTATAGTCTGTCCAGTATAGTATAGTCCAGTCCAGTATAGTATAGTCCAGTCCAGTATAGTATAGTCCAGTCCAGTCCAGTATAGTATAGTCCAGTCCAGTATAGTCAAGTCCAGTATAGTATAGTCTGTCCAACCCAGTCCAGTATAGTATAGTCTGTCCAGTCCAGTCCAGTATAGTATAGTCTGTCCAGTCCAGTCCAGTATAGTCTGTCCAGTCCAGTCCAGTATAGTATAGTCTAGTCCAGTCCAGTATAGTATAGTCTGTCCAGTATAGTCTGTCCAGTCCAGTCCAGTATAGTATAGTCTAGTCCAGTCCAGTATAGTACAGTCCAGTCCAGTCCAGTATAATATAGTCCAGTCCAGTATAGTATAGTATAGTCCAGTCCAGTATAGTATAGTCTGTCCAACCCAGTCCATTATAGTATAGTCTGTCCAGTCCAGTCCAGTATAGTATAGTCTGTCCAGTCCAGTCCAGTATAGTATAGTCCAGTCCAGTATAGTCCAGTATAGTCTGTCCAGTCCAGTCCATTATAGTATAGTCCAGTCCAGTCCAGTATAGTATAGTCTGTCCAGTCCAATATAGTATAGTCTGTCCAGTATAGTATTGTCTAGTCCAGTCCAATAGGGTATAGTCTGTCCAGTATAGTCTGTCCAGACCAGTCCAGTATAGTCTAGTCCAGTATAGTATAGCCTGTCCAGTATAGTCTGTCCAGTCCAGTCCAGTCCAGTATAGTCCAGTCCAGTATAGTATAGTCCAGTATAGTATAGTCTGTCCAGTATAGTCCCGTCCAGTCCAGTATAGTATAGTCTGTCCAGTATAGTCTGTCCAGTCCAGTCCAGTATAGTATAGCATGTCCAGTATAGTCTAGTCCAGTCCAGTATAGTATAGTCCAGCCCAGTCCAGTATAGTATAGTCCAGTCCAGTATAGTGTAGTATAGTGTAGTCTGTCCAGTCCAGTCCAGTATAGTATAGTCTGTCCAGTATAGTCTAGTCCAGTCCAGTATAGTATAGTCCAGTCCAGTATAGTACAGTCCAGTCCAGTCCAGTATAGTCTAGTCCAGTCCAGTATAGTATAGTCCAGTCCAGTATAGTCCAGTCCAGTATAGTATAGTCTGTCCAACCCAGTCCAGTATAGTCTAGTCCAGTATAGTATAGTCTGTCCAGTCCAGTCCAGTATAGTATAGTCTGTCCAGTCCAGTCCAGTATAGTATAGTCTGTCCAGTCCAGTCCAGTATAGTATAGTCTGTCCAGTCCAGTCCAGTATAGTCTGTCCAGTCCAGTCCAGTATAGTATAGTCTAGTCCAGTCCAGTATAGTATAGTCTGTCCGGTCCAGTCCAGTATAGTGTAGTCTGTCCAGTCCAGTATAGTATAGTATATTCTGTCCAGTCCAGTCCAGTATAGTATAGTCTGTCCAGTATAGTCTGTCCAGTCCAGTCCAGTATAGTATAGTCCAGTCCAGTATAGTATAGTCCATTCCAGTCCAGTCCAGTATAGTATAGTCCAGTCCAGTATAGTATAGTATAGTCCAGTCCAGTATAGTCTAGTCCAGTATAGTCTGTCCAGTCCAGTCCAGTATAGTATAGTCTGTCCAGTCCAGTCCAGTATAGTATAGTCTGTCCAGTCCAGTCCAGTATAGTATAGTCTGTCCAGTCCAGTCCAGTATAGTATAGTCCAGTCCAGTATAGTATAGTATAGTCCAGTCCAGTATAGTCTAGTCCAGTATAGTCTGTCCAGTCCAGTCCAGTATAGTATAGTCTGTCCAGTCCAGTCCAGTATAGTATAGTCTGTCCAGTCCAGTCCAGTATAGTATAGTCTGTCCAGTCCAGTCCAGTATAGTATAGTCCAGTCCAGTATAGTCCAGTCCAGTATAGTCTGTCCAGTCCAGTCCAGTATAGTATAGTCCAGTCCAGTCCAGTATAGTATAGTCTGTCCAGTCCAGTCCAGTATAGTATAGTCTGTCCAGTATAGTATAGTCTAGTCCAGTCCAATAGGGTATAGTCTGTCCAGTATAGTCTGTCCAGTCCAGTCCAGTATAGAATAGTCTGTCCAGACCAGTCCAGTATAGTCTAGTCCAGTATAGTATAGCCTGTCCAGTATAGTCTGTCCAGTCCAGTCCAGTATAGTCCAGTCCAGTATAGTATAGTCCAGTATAGTATAGTATAGTATAGTCTGTCCAGTCCAGTCCAGTATAGTGTAGTCTGTCCAGTCCAGTCCAGTATAGTATAATCTGTCCAGTATAGTCTAGTCCAGTCCAGTATAGTATAGTCCAGTCCAGTATAGTATAGTCCAGTCCAGTCCAGTATAGTATAGTCCAGTCCAGTATAGTCCAGTCCAGTATAGTATAGTCTGTCCAGTCCAGTCCAGTATAGTATAGTCTGTCCAGTCCAGTATAGTCCAGTCCAGTATAGTATAGTCTGTACAGTCCAGTCCAGTATAGTATAGTCTAGTCCAGTCCAGTATAGTATAGTCTGTCCAGTCCAGTCCAGTATAGTGTAGTCTGTCCAGTCCAGTATAGTATAGTCTGTCCAGTCCAGTCCAGTATAGTATAGTCTGTCCAGTCCAGTCCAGTATAGTCTGTACAGTCCAGTCCAGTATAGTATAGTCTAGTCCAGTCCAGTATAGTATAGTCTGTCCAGTTCAGTCCAGTATAGTATAGTCTGTCCAGTCCAGTCCAGTATAGTATAGTCCAGTCCAGTATAGTCCAGTCCAGTATAGTCTGTCCAGTCCAGTCCAGTATAGTATAGTCCAGTCCAGTCCAGTATAGTATAGTCTGTCCAGTCCAGTATAGTCCAGTCCAGTATAGTATAGTCTGTCCAGTCCAGTCCAGTATAGTCCAGTCCAGTATAGTCCAGTCCAGTATAGTATAGTCTGTCCAGTATAGTATTGTCTAGTCCAGTCCAATAGGGTATAGTCTGTCCAGTATAGTCTGTCCAGACCAGTCCAGTATAGTCTAGTCCAGTATAGTATAGCCTGTCCAGTATAGTCTGTCCAGTCCAGTCCAGTCCAGTATAGTCCAGTCCAGTATAGTATAGTCCAGTATAGTATAGTCTGTCCAGTATAGTCCCGTCCAGTCCAGTATAGTATAGTCTGTCCAGTATAGTCTGTCCAGTCCAGTCCAGTATAGTATAGCATGTCCAGTATAGTCTAGTCCAGTCCAGTATAGTATAGTCCAGCCCAGTCCAGTATAGTATAGTCCAGTCCAGTATAGTGTAGTATAGTGTAGTCTGTCCAGTCCAGTCCAGTATAGTATAGTCTGTCCAGTATAGTCTAGTCCAGTCCAGTATAGTATAGTCCAGTCCAGTATAGTACAGTCCAGTCCAGTCCAGTATAGTCTAGTCCAGTCCAGTATAGTATAGTCCAGTCCAGTATAGTCCAGTCCAGTATAGTATAGTCTGTCCAACCCAGTCCAGTATAGTCTAGTCCAGTATAGTATAGTCTGTCCAGTCCAGTCCAGTATAGTATAGTCTGTCCAGTCCAGTCCAGTATAGTATAGTCTGTCCAGTCCAGTCCAGTATAGTATAGTCTGTCCAGTCCAGTCCAGTATAGTCTGTCCAGTCCAGTCCAGTATAGTATAGTCTAGTCCAGTCCAGTATAGTATAGTCTGTCCGGTCCAGTCCAGTATAGTGTAGTCTGTCCAGTCCAGTATAGTATAGTATATTCTGTCCAGTCCAGTCCAGTATAGTATAGTCTGTCCAGTATAGTCTGTCCAGTCCAGTCCAGTATAGTATAGTCCAGTCCAGTATAGTATAGTCCATTCCAGTCCAGTCCAGTATAGTATAGTCCAGTCCAGTATAGTATAGTATAGTCCAGTCCAGTATAGTCTAGTCCAGTATAGTCTGTCCAGTCCAGTCCAGTATAGTATAGTCTGTCCAGTCCAGTCCAGTATAGTATAGTCTGTCCAGTCCAGTCCAGTATAGTATAGTCCAGTCCAGTATAGTATAGTATAGTCCAGTCCAGTATAGTCTAGTCCAGTATAGTCTGTCCAGTCCAGTCCAGTATAGTATAGTCTGTCCAGTCCAGTCCAGTATAGTATAGTCTGTCCAGTCCAGTCCAGTATAGTATAGTCTGTCCAGTCCAGTATAGTATAGTATAGTCCAGTCCAGTATAGTCCAGTCCAGTATAGTCTGTCCAGTCCAGTCCAGTATAGTATAGTCCAGTCCAGTCCAGTATAGTATAGTCTGTCCAGTCCAGTCCAGTATAGTATAGTCTGTCCAGTATAGTATAGTCTAGTCCAGTCCAATAGGGTATAGTCTGTCCAGTATAGTCTGTCCAGTCCAGTCCAGTATAGAATAGTCTGTCCAGACCAGTCCAGTATAGTCTAGTCCAGTATAGTATAGCCTGTCCAGTATAGTCTGTCCAGTCCAGTCCAGTATAGTCCAGTCCAGTATAGTATAGTCCAGTATAGTATAGTATAGTATAGTCTGTCCAGTCCAGTCCAGTATAGTGTAGTCTGTCCAGTCCAGTCCAGTATAGTATAGTCTGTCCAGTATAGTCTAGCCCAGTCCAGTATAGTATAGTCCAGTCCAGTATAGTATAGTCCAGTCCAGTCCAGTATAGTATAGTCCAGTCCAGTATAGTCCAGTCCAGTATAGTATACTCTGTCCAGTCCAGTCCAGTATAGTATAGTCTGTCCAGTCCAGTATAGTCCAGTCCAGTATAGTATAGTCTGTACAGTCCAGTCCAGTATAGTATAGTCTAGTCCAGTCCAGTATAGTATAGTCTGTCCAGTCCAGTCCAGTATAGTGTAGTCTGTCCAGTCCAGTATAGTATAGTCTGTCCAGTCCAGTCCAGTATAGTATAGTCTGTCCAGTCCAGTCCAGTATAGTCTGTACAGTCCAGTCCAGTATAGTATAGTCTAGTCCAGTCCAGTCCAGTATAGTATAGTCTGTCCAGTTCAGTCCAGTATAGTATAGTCTGTCCAGTCCAGTCCAGTATAGTATAGTCCAGTCCAGTATAGTCCAGTCCAGTATAGTCTGTCCAGTCCAGTCCAGTATAGTATAGTCCAGTCCAGTCCAGTATAGTATAGTCTGTCCAGTCCAGTATAGTCCAGTCCAGTATAGTATAGTCTGTCCAGTCCAGTCCAGTATAGTCCAGTCCAGTATAGTCCAGTCCAGTATAGTCCAGTCCAGTATAGTATAGTCTGTCCAGTCCAGTCCAGTATAGTATAGTCTGTCCAGTCCAGTCCAGTATAGTATAGTCCAGTCCAGTCCAGTATAGTATAGTCCAGTCCAGTCCAGTATAGTATAGTCTGTCCAGTCCAGTATAGTCCAGTCCAGTATAGTCCAGTCCAGTATAGTCTGTACAGTCCAGTCCAGTATAGTATAGTCTAGTCCAGTCCAGTATAGTATAGTCTGTCCAGTCCAGTCCAGTATAGTGTAGTCTGTCCAGTCCAGTATAGTATAGTCTGTCCAGTCCAGTCCAGTATAGTGTAGTCTGTCCAGTCCAGTCCAGTATAGTATAGTCCAGTCCAGTCCAGTATAGTATAGTCCAGTCCAGTCCAGTATAGTATAGTCTGTCCAGTCCAGTATAGTCCAGTCCAGTCCAGTATAGTCTGTACAGTCCAGTCCAGTATAGTATAGTCTGTCCAGTCCAGTCCAGTATAGTCCAGTCCAGTATAGTCCAGTCCAGTATAGTATAGTCTGTCCAGTCCAGTCCAGTATAGTATAGTCTGTCCAGTCCAGTCCAGTATAGTATAGTCCAGTCCAGTCCAGTATAGTATAGTCCAGTCCAGTCCAGTATAGTGTAGTCTGTCCAGTCCAGTCCAGTATAGTATAGTCCAGTCCAGTCCAGTATAGTATAGTCCAGTCCAGTCCAGTATAGTATAGTCTGTCCAGTCCAGTATAGTCCAGTCCAGTCCAGTATAGTCTGTACAGTCCAGTCCAGTATAGTATAGTCTGTCCAGTCCAGTCCAGTATAGTCCAGTCCAGTATAGTCCAGTCCAGTATAGTATAGTCTGTCCAGTCCAGTCCAGTATAGTATAGTCTGTCCAGTCCAGTCCAGTCCAGTATAGTATAGTCCAGTCCAGTCCAGTATAGTATAGTCCAGTCCAGTCCAGTATAGTATAGTCTGTCCAGTCCAGTATTGTCCAGTCCAGTATAGTCCAGTCCAGTCCAGTATAGTCTGTACAGTCCAGTCCAGTATAGTATAGTCTGTCCAGTCCAGTCCAGTATAGTCTGTACAGTCCAGTCCAGTATAGTATAGTCTAGTCCAGTCCAGTATAGTATAGTCTGTCCAGTCCAGTCCAGTCCAGTATAGTATAGTCTAGTCCAGTCCAGTATTGTATAGTCCAGTCCAGTATAGTATAGTCTGTCCAACCCAGTCCAGTATAGTATAGTCCAGTATAGTATAGTCTGTCCAGTCCAGTCCAGTATAGTATAGTATAGTCTGTCCAGTCCAGTATAGTATAGTCTGTCCAGTCCAGTCCAGTATAGTATAGTCTAGTCCAGTCCAGTATAGTATAGTCCAGTATAGTCTAGTCCAGTCCAGTCCAGTATAGTATAGTCTGTCCAGTCCAGTCCAACTGAGGACATCAGACAACATCAGTCTGTCTCTGGATGGACACCACAGAAACCCTGCTGATCAGTGCTCACCCTTAATGATCCCGTACGAGACGGGAGGCATGGATCTGCCCACCCTAAACAAAGCTGTGTCAGGAACTGTGAACCGTCTCCAGCCCCCCCCCCCCCCTCCCTCTACCAAGTACATCCAGTACAGTAGAGACAAGGTTCCTCTCTATGCATTGTGTGAGGGTGTTTTAGCTACCGAAACTGGGTCATACCATGGGTACCTTCAAAGGCCCAGGGGCCATCTGTGAAAGTCTGCGGGATGTTTTGGAAAAAGCCATTGAAAGGACGCCGGCACTAAGACTCGCGGGCCCCATCTGGTAATGTCATTACAAGAGGCCCTTTGATGCTGCCAAATGTCTCCCAACTGGGAAAGACCACTGACTGGCTTTGGCAAAGTCACTCTACCCGTTGAATGCCGTTACAGCGTGGTTGGTTCTTCTGACAGTGGTTATAGATGGGTCTCTCTGTGTTACAATATCTCAGACATTTTCAGAAGGGAGCTGATCACAATAACATCTCAGGTGAAATACTGTACATGTGATATAAAGGAAAATTATATCAGGTTCTGACACTCTAATCCAACAGTAAAGTGAAAACAAAAGTCGGAAGCTTGTATTTCCTCAATTCCTCCATAGTAGCCTAATGAATCCCACCCGCCCCCAAAAAACACCATATTTCCTTGGTTTGTGTTGTTCCTAGCTGGTGTTGGTTAATAGTGGCCCTTAATAGTGAATAGACCTAGGTTACTGGTTCATAATGGTAACTGTCATGGAGCTGTAGACCTAGCCTATACATTGTTGAGGATCACATCAGATCACATCAGATCATATCCCAGCACGTCACATCACAGCACATCACAGCAGGTCACATCACAGCACATCACAGCAGGTCACATCACAGCACATAACCTCACTGTAACACCGGGAGAGTGATGAGTGTGGAGTGGAAGGTAGACGGGAAAAAACGCTTTAATGTCCTCAAGCACAGTAACAGGTAGAAACATGGGTGAAGCCTAAAACACAGGCGCAACAAACCCAAAACCACTGTTACCAAAATACCGGACAGCGAAAACCCAAAACCACTGTTACCAAAATACCGGACAGCGAAAACCCAAAACCACTGTTACCAAAATACCGGACAGCGAAAACCCAAAACCACTGTTACCAAAATACCGGACAGCGAAAACCAAAAACCACTGTTACCAAAATACCGGACAGGGAAAACCCAAAACCACTGTTACCAAAATACCAGACAGCGAAAACCCAAAAGTCAGTAAACACCACAAATGTCAAAAATAACCACAAGCCCGCACAAACACCAGCGGGCTAAATGAACTTAAATAACACCCATCCCAAAACCCCAACAAGGAACAGGTGAAAACAATTAGACAAAAACAAACGAAAAGGAAAAAGGGATCGGTGGCAGCTAGTAGACCGGTGACGACGACCGCCGAGCACCACCCGAACAGGAAGGGGAGCCACCTTCGGTGGTATTCGTGACACTCACAGCACATCTGATTACATCACATCACAGCACATCACTATCTATCTATCTATCTATCTATCTATCTATCTATCTATCTATCTATCTATCTATCTATCTCTCAATTCAATTCATGGGGCTTTATTGGCATGGGAAACATATGTTAACATTGCCAAAGCAAGTGTGGTAGATAATATACAAAAGTGAAAAAAAGTATCTATCTATCTAACTATCTTTCTGCAGATATCTCCATCTATCTATCTAATGTCTTTCTAGTAGGCTACAGTAACTACACTACTATAAATTGGGTAGCATAGGAAAACTGGTCACCAGACACTATATGATGGGAGTCACTAGTGACTTTGGCTGTAAAAATACTCAGCTAGAGTGTTCAGAGAACCAGGATCTTTGAGTGGAGAGCATTAAACGGAGCTTCTGTCCCCAGAGTTGTGGGCATGCTTTGGCCTCCTCTGAAATCTGAAGCACGGAGTCACGGAGGAGCTGTTCAAAGATGATATCATGCGTGAATGCGAGTCTTTCCCCCGGACCCAGCACGCTCCATGCCGCGGAGCATGGCGTCCTGACTCCATCGGGATGTATTAATGTTTTCACTCATGGCCCTGAATGAGCCATCTGTTTATCTGCCCCCTGAGTTCAGTGGTCACTTTGTATTCCAGGTCTGTCTTTGTTTAGTGTTGTTGTTCTGTTTCCCACTTTTTTCCCACTATGTTATAGTGCACACTACTGTAGACTAGTAAGCCCTATGTTATAGTGTACACTACTGTAGACTAGTAAGCCCTATGTTATAGTGTACACTACTGTAGACTAGTAAGCCCTATGTCTTACTGTACACTACTGTAGACTGGTAAGCCCTATGTTATAGTGTACACTACTGTAGACTAGTAAGCCCTATGTTATAGTGCACACTACTGTAGACTAGTAAGCCCTATGTTATAGTGTACACTACTGTAGACTAGTAAGCCCTATGTCTTACTGTACACTACTGTAGACTAGTAAGCCCTATGTTATAGTGTACACTACTGTAGACTAGTAAGCCCTATGTTATAGTGCACACTACTGTAGACTAGTAGGCCCTATGTTATAGTGTACACTACTGTAGAGTAGTAGGCCCTATGTCATACTGTACACTACTGTAGAGTAGTAAGCCCTATGTCTTACTGTACACTACTGTAGAGTAGTAGGCCCTATGATATAGTGTACACTACTGTAGAGTAGTAAGCCCTATGTCTTACTGTACACTACTGTAGACTAGTAAGCCCTATGATATAGTGTACACTACTGCAGAGTAGTAAGCCCTATGTTATAGTGTACACTACTGTAGAGCAGTAAGCCCTATGTTATAGTGTGCACTACTGTAGACTAGTAAGCCCTATGTTATAGTGTACACTACTGTAGAGTAGTAAGCCCTATGTTATAGTGTACACTACTGTAGACTAGTAAGCCCTATGATATAGTGTACACTACTGCAGAGTAGTAAGCCCTATGTTATAGTGTACACTACTGTAGACTAGTAAGCCCTATGTTATAGTGTACACTACTGTAGACTAGTAAGCCCTATGATATAGTGTACACTACTGCAGAGTAGTAAGCCCTATGATATAGTGTACACTACTGTAGAGTAGTAAGCCCTATGTTATAGTGTACACTACTGTAGACTAGTAAGCCCTATGTTATAGTGTACACTACTGTAGAGTAGTAAGCCCTATGTTATAGTGTACACTACTGTAGACTAGTAAGCCCTATGTTATAGTGCACACTACTGTAGACTAGTAAGCCCTATGTCTTACTGTACACTACTGTAGAGTAGTAAGCCCTATGATATAGTGTACACTACTGTAGACTAGTAAGCCCTATGTTATAGTGTACACTACTGTAGACTAGTAAGCCCTATGTCTTACTGTACACTACTGTAGACTAGTAAGCCCTATGTTATAGTGTACACTACTGTAGACTAGTAAGCCCTATGATATAGTGTACACTACTGTAGACTAGTAAGCCCTATGTCTTACTGTACACTACTGCAGACTAGTAAGCCCTATGATATAGTGTACACTACTGTAGAGTAGTAAGCCCTATGATATAGTGTACACTACTGTAGAGTAGTAAGACCTATGTCATAATGTACACTACTGTAGACTAGTAAGACCTATGTTATAGTGTACACTACTGTAGACTAGTAAGCCCTATGTTATAGTGTACACTACTGTAGAGTAGTAAGACCTATGTCATAATGTACACTACTGTAGACTAGTAAGCCCTATGTTATAGTGTACACTACTGTAGAGTAGTAAGACCTATGTCATAATGTACACTACTGCAGACTAGTAAGCCCTATGATATAGTGTACACTACTGTAGACTAGTAAGCCCTATGTTATAGTGTACACTACTGTAGACTAGTAAGACCTATGTCATAATGTACACTACTGTAGAGTAGTAAGCCCTATGTTATAGTGTACACTACTGTAGACTAGTAAGCCCTATGTTATAGTGTACACTACTGTAGACTAGTAAGCCCTATGTTATAGTGTACACTACTGTAGACTAGTAGGCCCTATGATATAGTGTACACTACTGCAGAGTAGTAAGCCCTATGTTATAGTGTACACTACTGTAGACTAGTAAGCCCTATGTTATAGTGTACACTACTGTAGACTAGTAAGCCCTATGTTATAGTGTACACTACTGTAGAGTAGTAAGCCCTATGTTATAGTGTACACTACTGTAGACTAGTAAGACCTATGTCATACTGTACACTACTGTAGAGCAGTAGGCCCTATGTTATAGTGTACACTACTGTAGACTAGTAAGCCCTATGTTATAGTGTACACTACTGTAGACTAGTAAGACCTATGTCATACTGTACACTACTGTAGAGCAGTAGGCCCTATGTTATAGTGTACACTACTGTAGACTAGTAAGCCCTATGTTATAGTGTACACTACTGTAGACTAGTAAGCCCTATGTTATAGTGTACACTACTGTAGAGTAGTAAGCCCTATGTTATAGTGTACACTACTGTAGACTAGTAAGCCCTATGATATAGTGTACACTACTGCAGAGTAGTAAGCCCTATGTTATAGTGTACACTACTGTAGACTAGTAAGCCCTTTGTTATAGTGTACACTACTGTAGAGTAGTAAGCCCTATGTTATAGTGTACACTACTGTAGACTAGTAAGCCCTATGTTATAGTGTACACTACTGTAGACTAGTAAGCCCAATGTTATAGTGTACACTACTGTAGACTAGTAAGCCCTATGTTATAGTGTACACTACTGTAGACTAGTAAGCCCTATGTTATAGTGTACACTACTGTAGACTAGTAAGCCCTATGATATAGTGTACACTACTGTAGACTAGTAAGCCCTATGTTATAGTGTACACTACTGTAGACTAGTAAGCCCTATGTCTTACTGTACACTACTGTAGACTAGTAAGCCCTATGTTATAGTGTACACTACTGTAGACTAGTAAGCCCTATGTTATAGTGCACACTACTGTAGACCAGTAAGCCCTATGATATAGTGTACACTACTGTAGACTAGTAAGCCCTATGTCTTACTGTACACTACTGTAGACTAGTAAGCCCTATGATATAGTGTACACTACTGTAGAGTAGTAAGCCCTATGTTATAGTGTACACTACTGTAGACTAGTAAGCCCTATGTTATAGTGTACACTACTGTAGACTAGTAAGCCCTATGTTATAGTGTACACTACTGTAGACTAGTAAGCCCTATGTCTTACTGTACACTACTGTAGACTAGTAAGCCCTATGTTATAGTGTACACTACTGTAGACTAGTAAGCCCTATGTTATAGTGTACACTACTGTAGACTAGTAAGCCCTATGTTATAGTGTACACTACTGTAGACTAGTAAGCCCTATGTTATAGTGTACACTACTGTAGAGTAGTAAGCCCTATGTCATACTGTACACTACTGTAGAGTAGTAAGCCCTATGTTATAGTGTACACTACTGTAGAGTAGTAAGCCCTATGTCATACTGTACACTACTGTAGAGTAGTAAGCCCTATGTTATAGTGCACACTACTGTAGACTAGTAAGCCCTATGTTATAGTGTACACTACTGTAGAGCAGTAGGCCCTATGTTATAGTGTACACTACTGTAGAGTAGTAGGCCCTATGTTATAGTGTACACTACTGTAGACTAGTAAGCTCTATGTCATACTGTACACTACTGTAGAGTAGTAGGCCCTATGCACAGATCTAAGAGAATAAACATATTGCATGTTTGTTCACGTGAAGTCAGTTTTCTCCTGCCTGTCCTAAGCAGTGGTGAACTCAGCTTGTATTACCAGTACAGTACTGTATCAGCCTGTCCTAAGCAGTGGTGAACTCAGCTTGTTTTACTAGTACAGTACTGTATCAGCCTGTCCTAAGCAGTGGTGAACTCAGCTTGTATTACCAGTACAGTACTGTATCAGGTTGTCCTAAGCAGTGGTGAACTCAGCTTGTATTACCAGTACAGTACTGTATCAGGTTGTCCTAAGCAGTGGTGAACTCAGCTTGTTTTACTAGTACAGTACTGTATCAGTCTGTCCTAAGCAGTGGTGAACTCAGCTTGTATTACCAGTACAGTATTGTATCAGAGTCTGTCCTAAGCAGTGGTGAACTCAGCTTGTTTTACCAGTACAGTACTGTATCAGGTTGTCCTAAGCAGTGGTGAACTCAGCTTGTTTTACCAGTACAGTACTGTATCAGGTTGTCCTAAGCAGTGGTGAACTCAGCTTGTATTACCAGTACAGTACTGTATCAGGTTGTCCTAAGCAGTGGTGAACTCAGCTTGTTTTACCAGTACAGTACTGTATCAGGTTGTCCTAAGCAGTGGTGAACTCAGCTTGTATTACCAGTACAGTACTGTATCAGGTTGTCCTAAGCAGTGGTGTACTCAGCTTGTTTTACCAGTACAGTACTGTACCAGTCTGTCCTAAGCAGTGGTGAACTTATTATGTATTACCAGTACAGTACTGTATCAGGTTGTCCTAAGCAGTGGTGAACTCAGCTTGTTTTACCAGTACAGTACTGTATCAGTCTGTCCTAAGCAGTGGTGAACTCAGCTTGTATTGCCAGTACAGTACTGTATCAGAGTCTGTCCTAAGCAGTGGTGAACTCAGCTTGTATTACCAGTACAGTACTGTATCAGCCTGTCCTAAGCAGTGGTGAACTCAGCTTGTTTTACTAGTACAGTACTGTATCAGTCTGTCCTAAGCAGTGGTGAACTCAGCTTGTTTTACCAGTACAGTACTGTATCAGAGTCTGTCCTAAGCAGTGGTGAACTCAGCTTGTTTTACCAGTACAGTACTGTATCAGAGTCTGTCCTAAGCAGTGGTGAACTCAGCTTGTATTACCAGTACAGTACTGTATCAGCCTGTCCTAAGCAGTGGTGAACTCAGCTTGTTTTACTAGTACAGTACTGTATCAGTCTGTCCTAAGCAGTGGTGAACTCAGCTTGTATTACCAGTACAGTACTGTATCAGTCTGTCCTAAGCAGTGGTGAACTCAGCTTGTTTTACCAGTACAGTACTGTATCAGGTTGTCCTAAGCAGTGGTGAACTCAGCTTGTTTTACCAGTACAGTACTGTATCAGTCTGTCCTAAGCAGTGGTGAACTCAGCTTGTTTTACCAGTACAGTACTGTATCAGGTTGTCCTAAGCAGTGGTGAACTCAGCTTGTTTTACCAGTACAGTACTGTATCAGGTTGTCCTAAGCAGTGGTGAACTCAGCTTGTTTTACCAGTACAGTACTGTATCAGGTTGTCCTAAGCAGTGGTGAACTCAGCTTGTATTACCAGTACAGTACTGTATCAGAGTCTGTCCTAAGCAGTGGTGAACTCAGCTTGTATTACCAGTACAGTACTGTATCAGCCTGTCCTAAGCAGTGGTGAACTCAGCTTGTTTTACTAGTACAGTACTGTATCAGTCTGTCCTAAGCAGTGGTGAACTCAGCTTGTTTTACTAGTACAGTACTGTATCAGTCTGTCCTAAGCAGTGGTGAACTCAGCTTGTTTTACCAGTACAGTACTGTATCAGGTTGTCCTAAGAAGTGGTGAACTCAGCTTGTATTACCAGTACAGTAATGTATCAGAGTCTGTCCTAAGCAGTGGTGAACTCAGCTTGTTTTACCAGTACAGTACTGTATCAGGTTGTCCTAAGCAGTGGTGAACTCAGCTTGTATTACCAGTACAGTAATGTATCAGGTTGTCCTAAGCAGTGGTGAACTCAGCTTGTTTTACCAGTACAGTACTGTATCAGAGTCTGTCCTAAGCAGTGGTGAACTCAGCTTGTTTTACCAGTACAGTACTGTATCAGGTTGTCCTAAGCAATGGTGAACTCAGCTTGTTTTACCAGTACAGTACTGTACCAGTCTGTCCTAAGCAGTGGTGAACTCAGCTTGTATTACCAGTACAGTACTGTATCAGAGCCTGTCCTAAGCAGTGGTGAACTCAGCTTGTTTTACCAGTACAGTACCAGAGTCTGTCCTAAGCAGTGGTGAACTCAGCTTGTTTTACTAGTACAGTACTGTATCAGGTTGTCCTAAGCAGTGGTGAACTCAGCTTGCTTTACCAGTACAGTACCAGAGTCTGTCCTAAGCAGTGGTAAACTCAGCTTGTATTACCAGTACAGTACTGTATCAGGTTGTCCTAAGCAGTGGTGAACTCAGCTTGTTTTACCAGTACAGTACTGTACCAGTCTGTCCTAAGCAGTGGTGAACGCAGCTTGTTTTACCAGTACAGTACTGTATCAGAGTGTGGTGCTTTTCCTGAATGGAGGATGCGGACCCATGATCTAATATCCTCGCATTCATAATTGCGCCATTTGCTCTCTTTCCCTGAATAGCCTCCTTTGCTCTCATGCTCTTTGGCCATTACTCCAGGTTGGTTCATCTGACCTCTCAAAGTATTCATCATTCCATTTCCCCCCATATACTTCTCCATTATGGCAGAACTCCTGTGAGGGCACATTAAAGTTACAGCACCGCTGAACTCGGTTGAACCATGAATTGTTTCAGACTTAAGGTCTTCCCTGTCCATTTGCATCAAGTGGTAATGACCCAAGTCCAATATGTAGGTTTCTACCAGTGACAGGTAATGACCTAAGCCCAATCTGTAGGTTTCACCAGCATTTAGAAGAGGAAGTGAATAGGCCTATGATTGGAAAGAAATTGAGCGTACATTATGCCATTATTCGAGACTGAAAATTGTGTTTTTCCATTCCCATCGTAAATATGTCATGAACCTGACAAGTTGACAAGTTGCATTGAGTTGTATTCATAGCAACCCATGTTCATATATGTATATATGTACTTCATAGTCACAGCATATTGTTTGTTATTGGTATCCAGGTGATCATTTCATTCACAGTGACCTGTCAGTACTCCCCACTAGATACACATAACATGTTCGGGTTCCGCTCAGGTGATTTTCGATTTCAGAGACTAATTGGACGGGAAGTCGATCACTGGGACGTTCCAACAAAATGTCAGACGTGACAGGGTTACTGCTTACACAGAGTAACAAATGGACGATCTAATGCCGCTAACAAGAGGCAGTTACCAGACGCCTAGATGTGCTGCCTCAAGATAAGGTTAAAGGTCCACAGGGTGGAGTGCACAGTCTTCGCCAGACAGTGACCAGAACCGTCAAACTTTCACAAAAGATATGAGAAATAATCGTTTCCTGCAGGTGGCCGGCTGTTTCCTGTGCAATAGCACTCACAGATGCACCTGCTGGGTCGATACAGTCTCATTATCATGATCCATAACAGAAATCGGCCATGATGACATGTATGCTATTTCCCAAATGGCACCTTTTTCCCTACAGTGGGTATCATAAGTCTTCAACTCCAGTGTAGATTTGGCCTTGTGTTGTAGGTTATTGACCTGCTGAAAGGTGAACTCTTCTCCCAGTGTCTGGTGTAAAGCAGACTGAACAAGGTTTTCCTCTAGGATTTTGCCTGTGCTTAGCTCCATCCAATTTATTTTTATACTGAAAAACTCCCCAGTTTACATTTACATTTTAGTCATTTAGCAGACACTCAAACATACCCATACCATGACGCAGCCACCACTGTGCTTGAAAATAAGTAGGCAGTTACTCAGTGATGTGTTGTGTTGGATTTCATCCAAACATAAGGCTTTGCATTTAGGCCAAAAAGTGTATTCCTTTGCTGTGTCACTTTAGTGCATTGTTGCATACATATTCATGTTTTGGAAGATTTGTATTCTGTATATTTATATTTTTCTTTTCACTCTGTCATTTAGGCTAGTATTGTGGAGTCACTACAATGTTCTGGAACCATCCTCCGTTTTCTCCCATCACAGCCAATCAACTTTGTAGCTGTTTTAAAATCACCAATAGTGTCATGGTGACATTCTTAAGCAGTTTCCTTCCCGTCCTGCAGCTCAGTTCAGAATGACGACTGTATCTTTGTGTCTGGGGGGTTTAATACATCAGTTGACTGTGCTTTCAAACAGCTTGGAAAACTCCAGAAAATGATGTCATGGCTTTAGAAGCTTCTGATAGGCTAATTGACATAATTTGAGTCAATTGGAGGTGTACCTGTGGATGTATTTCAAGGCCAAACTTCAAACTGTGCCTCTTTGCTTGACATCGTGGGAAAATCAAAAGAAATCAGCCAAGACCTCAGATAAAAATTTGTAGACCTCCACAAGTCTGGTTCATCCTTGGGAGCAATTTCCAAACGCCTGAAGGTACCACATTCATCTGTACAAACAATAGTACGCAAGTATAAACACCATGGGGCCACACAGCCGTCATACTGCTCTGTCTCCTAGAGATGAACATACTTTGGTGCGAAAAGTGCAAATCAATCCCAGAACAACAGCAAAGGACCCTGTGAAGATGCTGGAGAAAACAGGTACAAAAGTATCTATATCCACAGTAAAACGAGTCCTATATGGACATAACCTGAAAGGCCGCTCAGCAAAGAAGGAGCCACTGCTCCAAAATCGCCATTAAAAAGACAGACTACGGTTTGCAACTGCACATGGGGACAAAGATCGTACTTTTTGGAGAAATGTCCTCTGATCTGATGAAACAAAAATATAACTGTTTGGCCATAATGACTATCGTTATGTTTGGAGGAAAAAGGGGGATGTTTGCAAGCTGAAGAACACCATCCCAGCCGTGAAGCACGGGCGTGACAGCATCATGTTGTGGGGGTGCTTTGCTGCACGAAGGACAGGTGCACTGCACCAAATAGATGTCATCATTAGGATGAAAAGTTTTGGGGATATATTGAAGCAAAATCTCAAGACATCAGTCAGGAAGTTAAAGCTTGGTTGCAAATGGGTCTTCCAATTGGACAATGACCCCAAGCATACTTCCAAAGTTGTGGCAAAATGGCTTATGGACAACAAACTAATGGTATTGGAATGGCCATCACAAAGCCCTGACCTCAATCCTATGGAAAATTTGTGCGCAAAACTGAAAAGCGTGTGCGAGCAAGGGGGCCTACAAACTTGACTCAGTTACACCAGCTCACTTGACCCAAGTGAAACAATTTAATGGCAATGCTACCAAATTGTATGTGTATGTAAACTTGTATGTGAACTTCTGACCCACTGGGAATGTGTATTGAAAGAAATAAAAGCTGAAATAAATCCTTCTCTCTACTATTATTCTGACATTTCACATTCTTAAAATAAAGTGGTGATCCTAACTGACCTAAGACAGGGAATGTTTACTAGGATTAAATGTCAGGAATGAGTTTAAATATATTTGGCTAAGATGTATGTTCTGACGTCTGACTTCAACTGTACATATTAGATGAGTAATGCAAGATATGTAAACATGATTAAAGTGGTATTATTAAAGTAACTAGTGATCCATTTATTAAAGTCGCCAATGATTTTGAGTCTGTATGTAGGCAGCAGCCTCTCTATGTCAGTGATGGCTGTTTAACAGTCTGATGGCCTTGAGATAGAATCTGTTTTTCATTCTCTTGGTCCCAGCTTTGATGCACCTGTACTGACCTCGCCTTCTGGATTGAGCGGGGTGAACAGGCAGTGGCTCGGGTGGTTGTTGTCCTTGATGATCTTTTTGGCCTCCCTGTGACATCGGGTACTGTAGGTGTCCTGGAGGGCAGGTAGTTTGTCCCCGGTGATGCGTTGTGCACACCGCACCACCCTCTGAAGAGCTTTGCTGTTGTGGGAGGTGCAGTTGCCGTACCAGATGGGGATACAGCCTGACAGGATGCTCTCAATTGTGCATCTGTAAAAGTTTGTGAGTGTTTTAGGTGACAAGCTAAATTTCTTCAGCCTTCTTCACTACACTGTCTGTGTGGGTGGACCATTTCAGTTTGTCCGTGATGTGTACGCCGAGGAACTTAAAACTTTCCACCTTCTCCACTTCTGTCCCGTCGATGTGGATAGAGGGGTGCTCCCTCTGCTGAAGTCCACGATGATCTCCTTATATACCAGGAAGCTAATTTGTTTTTACATTTTAGAGGTGCGCCTGCATCTAGGATATTATACAAGGTTACATTTAGAATCTTGGTTAGATGGTTAACAGATTTTTGACTATGACTGCCTTGGAAGTGAGGGATCTAACATTAAGTAGTCCTATTTTGAGATGTGAGATATTATCACAATCTCTTTCAATAATGCAAGGAATGGAGGAGGTTTTTATTCCAGTGAGATTGCTAAGGCAAACACCACCATGTTTAGTTTTGCCCAACCTAGATTGAGGCACAGACACAGTCTCAATGGGGGAAGCTGAGCTGACATCACCGACTGTGCTGGTGGCAGACTCCACTAAGCTGGCAGGCTGGCTAACAGCCTGTTGCCTGGCCTGCACCATTTTCTCATTGAGCTAGAGGTAGAGGAGTTTGTATTTGTATTTGGAATTATTATGGATCCCCATTAGCAGCTACTCTTCCTGGGGTCCAGCAAAATTAAGTCAGTTTATAAAATGTTTAAAACATTACAATACATTCACAGATTTCACAACACACGGTGTGCCCACACCACTACCACATATCTACAGTACTAAATCCATATGTATGTGTGTGTATAGTGTGTATATTATCGTGTGTGTGTCACGTCCGTCAAGAGAGGAGACCAAGGCGCAGCGTGATGTGAATACATTATTGTTTAATTAAAGGAAGATCACTGAACAACTAACAAAACAACAACAAAAACAGAAGTGAGGCTAATACATCGAGTGCAACTACACATAGACAACTACCCACACAGATAGGTGGGAAAAGGCAACCTAAGTATGGTTCTCAATCAGAGACAACGATAGACAGCTGCCTCTGATTGAGAACCACACCCGGCCAAACACACAGAAATACAAATCATAGAAAAAAGAACATAGAATGCCCACCCAAATCACACCCTGACCAAACCAAAATAGAGACATAAAAAGCTCTCTACGGTCAGGGCGTGACAGTGTGTGTGTATGCATCTGTCTGTGCCTATGTTTGTATTTCTTTACAGTCCCCGCTGTACCATAAGGTGTTTTTTATCTGTTTTTTAAATCTAATTTTACTGCTTTAATCAGTTATTTGATGTGGAATAGAGTTCCATGTTGTCATGGCTCTATGTAGTACTGTGCGCCTCCCATAGTCTGTTCTGGACTTGTGGCATGTCTTGTGGGGTATGCATGGGTGTCCGAGCTATGTGCCAGTAGTTTAGACAGACAGCTCGGTGTTCTCTCATAAATAAAAGTAGTGATGAAGTCAATCTCTCCTCCACTTTGAGCCAGGAGAGATTGACATGCATGTTATTAATGTTTGCTCTCCGTATACATCCAAGGGCCAGCCGTGCTGCCCTGTTCTGAGCCAATTGCAATTTTCAAAAGTCCTTTTTTGTGGCACCTGACCACATGACTGAGTTTACAAGCTATGCTTCCTCCAAGCAGTTTAGTCATCTCAACTTGCTCAATTTCCACATTATTTATTACAAGATTTAGTTGCTTGTTGAGTGTCCTTCCTATAAGCGTGCTGAAAGTCTGTTGTGAATTTGTTTACTGTAAAATACCATTGTATCTGGTCAAACACCATTTTTTCCAGAAGTTTACTAAGAGTTTGTAACAAGCTGATTGGTTGGCTATTTGAGCCAGTAAAGGTGGCTTTACTATTCTTGTATGCGGGATGACTTTTGCTTCCCTCCAGGCCTAAGAGCACACACTTTCTAATAGGCTTAGATTAAAGTTGTGGCAAATAGGAGTAGCAATATCGTCTATTATCCTCAGTAATTTCCCATCCAGATTTTCAGACCCCGGTGGCTTCTCATTGTTGATAGACAACAATAATTTTTTTATCTCTTCCACACCTACTTTATGGAATTCAAAAGTACAGTTCATGTCTTTCATAATTTGGTCCGATATACTTGGATGATTAGTGTCAGCATTTGTTGCTGGCATGTCAGCCCTAAGTTTTCTTATATTGCCAATGAAAACGTAATTAAAGTAGTTTGCAAATATCAGTGGGCTTTGTGATGAATGTGATTCAATGAATGATGGAGCCGAGTTGGCTTATTTTCCCAAAATTTAATTTAAGGTGTCCCAAAGTTTTTACTGTCATTCTTTATATAATTTATCTTTGTTTCATAGTATAGTTTATTTTTATTTAGTTTAGTTACATGATTTCTTCATTAGCAGTACGTTTGCCAATAAGTTGGGCTGCCAGACTTATTTGCCATACCCTTTGCCTCATCCCTCTCAACCATACAATTTTTCAATTCCTAATCAATCCAAGGGGATTTAACCGTTTTTACAGTCATTTTCTTAATGGGTGCGTGTTTATTAGTAACTGGAATAAACAATTTCATAAATGTGTCAAGTGCAGCTTCTGGTTGCTCCTCATTACACACCACAGACCAGCAAATATTCTTTACATCAACAACATCGGAATCACTACAAAACTTATTGTATTACCTCTTATACACTATATTAGGCCCAGCCTTTGGAATTTTGTTTTTCCTAGAGATGGCTATTATATTGTGATCACTACATCCTATAGATTTGGATACTGCTTTAAAGCAAATGTCTGCAGCATTAGTAAAGATGTGATCAATACATGTTGATGATTTAATTCCTGTGCTGTTTGGAACTACCCTGGTAGGTTGATCCAGGATGCAGGCACTGGTTACAGATTGAAGTTTTTTCCTGAGTGGGCAGCTTGATGAGAGCCAGACAATATTTAAATCACCCAGAAATTATACTTCTCTGTTGATTTCACAGACATTATCAAGCATTTCACACATATTATCCAGATACTGACTGTTAGCACTTGTTGGTCTATAGCAGCTTCCCACCAGAATGGGCTTTAGGTGAGGCAGATGAACCTGTAGCCATATTACTTCAACAGTACTTAACATTAGATCGTCTCTAAACTTTACAGGAATGTGGTTCTGAATATGGACCGCAACACCACCCCCGTTGGCATTTCTGTCTTTTCGGTAGATGTTTTAACCATGTATTGCTACCACTGTATCATCAAAGGTATTATCTAAGTGAGTTTCAGAGATAGGCAGAATATGAATGTCATCCGTTACAAGCTTCATGGACCTTGTTTCTTAGGCTTCGTATGTTAATATGTTAATATTAATATGGGCTATTTTTTAGCACTTTTCTGGGTTGCTTGATTGTTTTTAATGCTTTACTGGGAAGCTTATTCAGAAGTAGACTTACTCATGTTATTTACATGGGAGCTGATAGTGCAGGGTGAGCTGCATAAAGTGGTCTTCCTACTAGGGCACACCACCTCAGTGCTAACAGTGTAACTCTAGATCATAAGCTCATGATTACAGCATACAATAGCTGTAGGATAAACAGAAGTATTCGCACATGGACTATGACAGTGTCAGCTCCCGGCATCTGTCGTAGAACAGTCGGAAGCAGCCTTGTTATGTCCTGTACTCGTGCTCCTGCGTAGCACAGGGTTTTTGTCCTGGGGACCCGAGATGTTTCTCACCATAGAGCTGCCTACGATGACAACTGGTGATGTTGAATGGGCCGGTCTCTCAGACAGCCTCACGGTCTGATGAGGGTGGGAGCTCAGAGGATCTGAACCCGAGGTAGAAGCCACAGGAGAGGGAGACAGAACCAAGGACGAAGACACAGGTACTTCAGGATCCGATCTTGAATGGGAAGCCCCCAATGAAGAAGGCTCCGGAACCTCTGGATCCAGGACGGCAAAACTGTTTCTGATCTGTGTCAGTCCCGGGCTCAACATCTCCATGGAGACCCCCGTTGCCAGAGGATACTTTCTTCGACTTCCACGGCGAGTCACGTACCTCCACGTCTGGTTGGTTGGGTTGAGATCAGCTCCGTTCTCCATGGAAAGGGGAGAGCCCTTCAGGGATGGAACCCTGCCCGAGCACCAACCAGTCGGCTGTGGAGAGTTGACACGGTGGCGAAACTTACACCAGACCAGAGCGGCGTCTGGTAACTGGGATGGAAGATAATGAAAAAGTAGGCGTGCGTGGGTTCCCCAGTAGCTTGTGTAGGTTTGCTACTTGCTTGCTAAGAGTAGCTACTTCGCTACTGTAGTCCTCCGCAAGCAAGCAGTTGCTACATTGAAAGTCAGCGCGGTCCACATTGTCCCGGAACAAAGCAAAGTAAACACAGCTCCTTTAGAGCTGGAAACATTCAATAGCGGCCTCCATTTGAGACCGCCGAGCCACCTAGGCTAGCTAGGCGTTCGTGTCTCTCCCCCTATGCGGAATCTGAAAGGATCCCGGGACAGACAGCAGCGCTCACAGCAATTTAGCCCAACAGAGCCGCAGGATCCAAAATAATAACTTGAAAGTATATAAAATCACTGTCAGGTTTTAAACCGAGGTCTTTAGTTCAGTTAGAGCCCTGTCTTTGTCGATAGATAAAATGAGATCACCTCTCCAGCTTGGATGGAGTCCGTCACTCCTCAGAAGGCTTGGTTCTGTTTGTGGGGGAGTCCCAGAAAGAAGGCCAGTTATCTACAAATTCTATCTTTTGGGAGGGGCAGAAAACAGTTTTCAACCAGCGAATGAGTTGTGCGAATCTGATGTAGAGCTCATCACTCCCCCTAACTGGGCGGGGGCCAGAGACAATTACTCAAGCTAAGTTACACGCTGAAGTTATGTTGCTCTTGGTGGCCTCTGACTGTTTCATCCTAACATCATTGGTGCCGACGTGGATAACAATATTCCTGTACCATCTACACTTGCCAGTTTTAGCCTCAGCCAGCACCATCTTCAGATTAGCCTTGACGTCGGTAGCCCTGCCCCCTGGTAAACAATGTATGATTGTTGGATGATTCTTTTTAAGTCTAATATTGCGGGTAATGTCGTCGACAATGATTAGGGTTTTCAATTTGTCAGAGCTAATGGTGGAAGGCTTTGGCGGCTCAGACCCCGTAACAGGTGGATGAGAGACCTAAGAATGCTCGGGCTCAGACCCCGTAACGGGTGGAGGAGAGACCTATGAATGCTCGGGCTCTGACCCCGTAACGGGTGGAGGAGAGACCTAAGAATGCACGGGCTCAGACCCCTTAACGGGTGGATGAGAGACCTAAGAATGCACGGGCTCAGACCCCTTAACGGGTGGAGGAGAGACCTAAGAATGCACGGGCTCAGACCCCTTAACGGTTGGAGGAGAGACCTAAGAATGCTCGGGCTCAGACCCCGTAACGAGTGGATGAGAGACCTAAGAATGCTCGGGCTCTGACCCCGTAACGGGTGGACGAGAGACCTAAGAATGCGCGGGCTTAGACCCCTTAACGGGTGGAGGAGAGACCTAAGAATGCTCGGGCTCTGACCCCGTAACGGGTGGAGGAGAGACCTAAGAATGCTCGGGCTCTGACCCCGTAACGGGTGGAGGAGAGACCTAAGAATGCACGGGCTCAGACCCCTTAACGGGTGGAGGAGAGACCTAAGAATGCTCGGGCTCAGACCCCGTAACGGGTGGAGGAGAGACCTAAGAATGCTCGGGCTCAGACCCCGTAACGGGTGAAGGAGAGACCTAAGAATGCTCGGGCTCTGACCCCGTAACGGGTGGAGGAGAGACCTAAGAATGCTCGGGCTCTGACTCCGAAATAGTGCGCACGAATTGACTGGAGAGAGCCCATAGCCCTCAGGCCCTAAACACTGTCCACTATCCTTTTGGCGATGCAGGGTCACAAACTTCCCCGCGTGTGCCTTTGTTGAAGCAAGGTAAGGGAGCATTCTCTCCACAACGATGCACAGTGGACATTTGGGGTGTTTGCAGACCCCCCCCCCCCCCCCCCCCCCAACAGTGACACTTCCTTGCCCCACCCAGGAACATTTTGCGGTGCCGTCATTTTCTCTCCAAGCCCAGGGATAGGGTCAAAGCACACGGAGAGGTCATAATAAATTCAGTGTTAGTCAATGTCAGGATGAAAACCTCACACACCCCATCATAGGGCATACAGTCCCGCAGAGCGCCCCCCATAGGAACAGCAGAGCAGGAAGGAGACAGTTTGGCCTCCAACACAGCGTCCTCCCCAGAGGCCCGACTCGTAAACTTGTCCCTGTCCTTATAAATCAAAAACTGTCCATTGTGCTGACACAGCGCAGCAGAGATAAAGATTTAATTTTGCGCCAATCTCAATCACACTCAATCATTTGAACTTTTTTGCTATTTTTATATCACTAAAAGTGAGGGGGCACAAATTTGAACTAAACCCCTTTATCCCCCTCGTGAGCCTGGCAGCGTAGCATAGGCCATCAGTGTTTAATCAAGCTTGTTTTAAAGGATATCAAAAAAATCTCTCTGCAATGAAAATTTCTCCCTCAGTGATTATTTCTGTTTATTGGTATAAAGGAAAGCGGTCAAATCCAAAACCACTTGCAGCAGAGAGATATTTCCAGCGTAGTTAATCATTGGGGACTTCCATGACAACTAACTGTCCGACTCTGCATAGGCACCCAATACATTTTTTTATATTTTACATTTATTTTAGTCATTTAGCAGACACTCTTATCCAGAGCGACTTACAGTAAGTGTATAGATTTACACACTTGTCCCCTGCGGGAATTGAACCCACAACCTTGACGTTGCACTAAACAAAGGACTTGCTGAAAGAAATTTCACATTATGTTTTCTTTTTTTCACACTTAACATATTACACAGAGAAAGAGAGAAGAGAGAGAGAGGATGGGGAGGGAGAGAGCGAGAGAGCGAGAGAGAGAGAGAGGGCTATGTGAAATGTTTTAGGCAGTCTGTCTATGCGGACCATAATCTTACAGTGTTGACCTGCCATTGATCCCCACTGTCAGCGCTGCAACAGGTGACTGCCTCTGTTTAGTCTACGGTCAACGTCTTTACTGAGGCGTTAGGGAAACCCGCAATGGAGGCCGCATAGACATAGACCCATAGAAACCAGCACTTAATGATAGAGAACACATAGTTACCGTAACAGCAGGGTTCTGGTACTTTGAACTCAGGTTCAACTTCTATTTTGTATTTGTGTTTGTATTTGTATTGTTTAATTCTGTTCATGGTTTTGTGAAATTTTTAATGTATTTGTCTTGCAAGTCATGGATTGACCTTTAAAGGGGGGGACAGCCTTAGCTGACAACAGTGTTTGATTTCCTCCCCCAACAGGACCTTAGGGGGGACCGGCAGCGTAAAAGCAGAGAAGCGAGCTGTGTAAAAAGAACAACATAATGTCATTTGCAGTTGGGCACAGGGGAGGAACACATGGAATACTACTAATGTACGGCTCAGCGGATGGTGAGACGGAACAAGAGCGGATGGAGGGAGGAGCCAGATTGCATGTTATGCAGTGTGAACTCTGACCTTTGCGAGGTCATAGCAGCTGCTATAAAACACACCATGACAACGAATGGTTAAACGTAGCGGGTGGTCGAGCTATCGCCTTTGACCATAACGTCGGCTGTCATTTTCTGTTCATTTCCTGACAAATCGTCATGTTGAATCGCCACCGTTTTTCAACACCCAACAGGCGATGGCTAACACAACACGGTCACACGCTGCTCTGTTTGAAGTTTATCTTTCCCATGTGTCTGAGCTTTGCCAAACTCATGCAGGTTGCTAGGCAGCACCTTTAATAAGAGACGAGGCTGTTGTCAACACAGGACATATCTTCTACAATGGGACGTCATAAAAGCAGTTGGTTTTTTAGCTGCTTCATGGGAAGCGTAACCGTAGAGGGCGTGAGCAGAGGAAGAGGAACTTTGTAAAGTGTTCTCAGGTGTGAGCCGTGCATCAAAATCTTTCAAGTACACCGAGTTTACAAAACATTATTCTTCCATGACATCAACTAACCAGATGAAAGCTATAATCCCCTATTAATGTCACGTGTTAAATATACTTCAATCAGTGTTGATGAAGGAGAGGAGACGGGTTAAAGAAGGATTTTTAAGCATTTAGACAATTGAGACATGGATTGTGTTTGTGTGCCATTCAGAGGGTGAATGGGCAAGACAAAAGATTGAAGTGCCTCTGAACGGGGATATGGTAGTAGGTGCCAGGCGCACCGGTTTCAGTGTGTCAAGAACTGCAACGCTGCTGGGGTTTTCATGCTCAACAGTTTCCCGTGCATATCAAGAACGGTCCACCACCCAAACAGCATCCAGCCAACTTGACACAACTGTGGGAGGCATTGGAGTCAACATGGACCAACATCCCTGTGGAACGCTTTTGACACCTTGTAGAGTCTATCCCCCAACTAATTGAGGCTGTTCTGAGGGCAAAGGGGGGGGGGGGGGTGTAATTAAGTATTAGGAAGACAGCCCTCATGTTTTGTCCACTCATTGTATAACCAGAACATAATTTTACGCTGAAAGCTTCTCGCAGAGTTGCACTGCTTACGCCCAGATTCAATATAAATCAATGGGAGCACCTCAAGCTCTTCAAAAGTTATGCGAGGAGTGTAGCAGCCCTGTAAAAAGCAGGAGTAGTGTGTAGCTGTTATTATGGACCGCCACTGAGAACACTATAACCTTCTGGCACCAGAGACAGTGGTCACATAACGGTGACATGTTTTCCTCTATCGCCAGACAAGATCTACAAGCGTCCTCTGAGGGACCACTGGATCTCTCTGCCTGGCTCTCATGAGTTCTGCTTATTTTAAACAGTGACATCAGCTTCCGTACCCCACCCCCCCACCCCCCTCGCTTGTGCAAAGACATTCTGTCACCTCTCTGAGCACGTCCTTATTGCTCGGCGCGGGGATATGATTTCCTGTCGCTCTCTTGGCTGCACTCACCAAACGCTTCGCCTATTTTACACCGTGTGTGTGTGTGTGTGTGTGTGTGTGTGTGCGTGTGTGTGTGCGTGTGCGTGTGCGTGTGCGTGTGTGTGTGCGCGTGCGTGCGCGTGTCTCTCTTTGTTGAGTTAGCCAGGTAATAAAGAGATGTGGGACGTTTTAAGCTAAAGACCATGATACTCAGTTTTATCCCCATTCTTTTGGCTATCTCAACTGGCCCTGGTCAAATGTCAACCCTATTCCCTATATAAGGCACTACCTGGTCAAAAGTAGTGCACTATAAAGGGAATAGGGTTCCGTTTGGGATGCAGAGTTGCGCTTCTAAGATAATGGGACAATTAAAATGACTGTGGTGCAATGATGACGTCTATGTCACCACTTTCTTCAGTCGGTGGGTGTGTGTTTGTGTGTTTGTGTGTGCGTGTGTGCTTTTGTGTGTGGGTGTGTATGTATGTGTACGGCATATGTATGTGCGAAAGAGAGAGAATCATGCTCAAAGGGATACGTATTTAAGAATTCAGTATTTAGCAATCGGGGGTTAGGGAGGTTCTGTGAAGCTATGTTTTGGTTCCATCATCACTATGGTTCCATCGTCACTGTGTGTTGGTTCCATCGTCACTATGGTTCCATCATCACTATGGTTCCATCATCACTCTGGTTCCATCACCACTCTGGTTCCATCGTCACTATGGTTCCATCCTCACTCTGGTTCCATCATCACTCTGGTTCCATCATCACTCTGGTTCCATCATCATTATGGTTCCATCATCACTATGGTTCCATCATCACTCTGGTTATATCATCACTCTAGTTCCATCATCACGATGGTTCCATCGTCACTATGGTTCCATCGTCACTATGGTTCCATCCTCATTCTGGTTCCATCATCACTCTGGTTCCATCATCACTATGGTTCCATCATCATTATGGTTCCATCATCACTCTGCTTCCATCATCACTATGGTTCCATCATCACTATGGTTCGATCATCACTCTGGTTCCATCATCACTCTGGTTCGATCATCACTATGGTTCCATCGTCACTCTGCTTCCATCATCACTATGGTTCCATCATCACTATGGTTCGATCATCACTCTGGTTCCATCGTCACTCTGCTTCCATCATCACTATGGTTCCATCATCACTCTGGTTCCATCATCACTCTGGTTCCATCATCACTCTGGTGCCATCATCATTCTGGTTTCATCATCACTCTGGTTACATCATCACTCTAGTTCCATCATCACTCTGGTTCCATCATCACTATTGTTCCATCATCACTCTGGTTCCATCATCACTCTAGTTCCATCATCACTCTGGTTCCATCATCACTTTGGTTCCATCATCACTATGGTTTCATCATCACTGGTTCCATCGTCACTGTGTTTTGGTTCCATTGTGACTATGGTTCCATCGTCACTCTGGTTCCATCATCACTCTAGTTCCACCATCACTATTGTTCCATCATCACTCTGGTTCCATCGTCACTCTGGTTCCATCATCACTTTGGTTCCATCATCACTCTGGTTCCATCATCACTTTGGTTCCATCATCACTATGGTTCGATCATCACTCTGGTTCCATCATCACTCTGGTTCCATCATCACTTTGGTTCCATCATCACTATGGTTTCATCATCACTCTGGTTCCATCGTCACTGTGTTTTGGTTCCATTGTGACTATGGTTCCATCATCACTCTGGTTCCATCATCACTCTAGTTCCATCATCACTCTGGTTCCATCATCACTTTGGTTCCATCATCACTATGGTTTCATCATCACTCTGGTTCCATCGTCACTGTGTTTTGGTTCCATTGTGACTATGGTTCCATCGTCACTCTGGTTCCATCATCACGCTGGTTCCATCATCACTATTGTTCCATCATCACTCTGGTTCCATCGTCACTGTGTTTTGGTTCCATTGTGACTATGGTTACATCGTCACTCTGGTTCCATCATCATGATGGTTCCATCGTCACTGTGTTTTGGTTCCATCGTCACTATGGTTCCATCATCACTTTGGTTCCATCATCACTGTGTTTTGATTCCATCATCACTCTGGTTCCATCATCACGATGGTTCCATCGTCACTATGGTTCCATCATCACTATGGTTCCATCATCACTCTGGTTCCATCATCACTCTGGTTCCATCATCACTATGGTTTCATCATCACTCTGGCTCCATCATCACTCTGGTGCCATCATCACTCTTGTTCCATCATCACTGTGTTTTGGTTCCATCATCACTCTGGTTCCATCGTCACTATGGTTTCATCATCAGTATGGTTCCATCATCAGTATGGTTCCATCATCACTCTGGTTCCATCGTCACTATGGTTCCATCATCACTCTGGTTCCATCATCACTATGGTTCCATCATCAGTATGGTTCCATCATCACACTGGTTTCATCATCACTATGGTTCCATCATCACTCTAGTTCCATCATCACTCTGGTTCCATCATCACTTTGGTTTCATCATCACTCTGGTTCCATCATCACTCTGGTTCCATCATCACTCTGGTTCCATCATCACTCTTGTTACATCATCACTATGGTTCCATCATCACTTTGGTTTCATCATCACTATGGTTTCATCATCACTTTGGTTTCATCATCACTCTAGTTACATCATCACTCTGGTTCCATCATCACTATGGTTCCATCATCACTATGGTTCCATCATCACTATGGTTCCATCATCACTCTGGTTCCATTATCACTCAGGATCCATCATCACTCTGGTTCCATCATCACTCTGGTTCCATCATCACTCTAGTTCCATCATCACTCTGGTTCCATCATCACTCTGGTTCCATCATCACTCCGGTTCCATCATCACTCCGGTTCCATCATCACTCTGGTTCCATTATCACTCTGGTTCCATCATCACTCTAGTTACATCATCACTCTGGTTCCATCATCACTCTGGTTCCATTATCACTCTGGTTCAATCGTCACTTTGGTTTCATCATCACTCTGGTTCCATCATCACTCTGGTTCCATCATCACTCTGGTTCCATCATCACTCTGGTTCCATCATCACTGTGTTTTGGTCCCATCATCACTCTGGTTCCATCATCACTATGGGTTCATCATCACTCTGGTTCCATCATCAATCTAGTTCCATCATCACTCTGGTTCCATCATCACTCTGGTTCCATCATCACTCTGGTTCCATCATCACTCTGGTTCCATCATCACTCTGGTTCCATCATCACTATGGTTCCATCATCACTATGGTTCCATCATTACTCTGGTTCCATCATCCCTATGGTTCCATCATCGCTCTGGTTCCATCATCACTATTTTTCCATCATCACTCTGGTTCCATCATCACTCTGGTTCCATCATCACTCTGGTTCCATCATCACTCTTGTTACATCATCACTATGGTTCCATCATCACTTTGGTTTCATCATCACTCTGGTTCCATTATCACTCTGGTTCCATCATCACTCTAGTTACATCATCACTCTGGTTCCATCATCACTCTGGTTCCATTATCACTCTGGTTCAATCGTCACTTTGGTTTCATCATCACTCTGGTTCCATTATCACTCTGGTTCCATCATCACTCTAGTTACATCATCACTCTGGTTCCATCATCACTCTGGTTCCATTATCACTCTGGTTCAATCGTCACTTTGGTTTCATCATCACTCTGGTTCCATCATCACTCTGGTTCCATCATCACTGTGTTTTGGTCCCATCATCACTCTGGTTCCATCATCACTATGGGTTCATCATCACTCTGGTTCCATCATCAATCTAGTTCCATCATCACTCTAGTTCCATCATCACTCTGGTTCCATCATCACTCTGGTTCCATCATCACTTTGGTTCCATCATCACTATGGTTTCATCATCACTCTGGTTCCATCGTCACTGTGTTTTGGTTCCATTGTGACTATGGTTCCATCGTCACTCTGGTTCCATCATCATGATGGTTCCATCGTCACTGTGTTTTGGTTCCATCGTCACTATGGTTCCATCATCACTCTGGTTCCATCGTCACTCTGCTTCCATCATCACTATGGTTCCATCATCACTCTGGTTCCATCATCACTCTGGTTCCATCATCACTCTGGTGCCATCATCATTCTGGTTTCATCATCACTCTGGTTACATCATCACTCTAGTTCCATCATCACTCTGGTTCCATCATCACTATTGTTCCATCATCACTCTGGTTCCATCATCACTCTAGTTCCATCATCACTCTGGTTCCATCATCACTTTGGTTCCATCATCACTATGGTTTCATCATCACTGGTTCCATCGTCACTGTGTTTTGGTTCCATTGTGACTATGGTTCCATCGTCACTCTGGTTCCATCATCACTCTAGTTCCATCATCACTATTGTTCCATCATCACTCTGGTTCCATCGTCACTCTGGTTCCATCATCACTTTGGTTCCATCATCACTCTGGTTCCATCATCACTTTGGTTCCATCATCACTATGGTTCGATCATCACTCTGGTTCCATCATCACTCTGGTTCCATCATCACTTTGGTTCCATCATCACTATGGTTTCATCATCACTCTGGTTCCATCGTCACTGTGTTTTGGTTCCATTGTGACTATGGTTCCATCATCACTCTGGTTCCATCATCACTCTGGTTCCATCATCACTCTGGTTCCATCGTCACTCTGCTTCCATCATCACTATGGTTCCATCATCACTCTGGTTCCATCATCACTCTGGTTCCATCATCACTTTGGTTTCATCATCACTCTGGTTACATCATCACTCTAGTACCATCATCACTCTGGTTCCATCATCACTATTGTTCCATCATCACTCTGGTTCCATCATCACTCTAGTTCCATCATCACTCTGGTTCCATCATCACTTTGGTTCCATCATCACTATGGTTTCATCATCACTCTGGTTCCATCGTCACTGTGTTTTGGTTCCATTGTGACTATGGTTCCATCGTCACTCTGGTTCCATCATCACGCTGGTTCCATCATCACTATTGTTCCATCATCACTCTGGTTCCATCGTCACTGTGTTTTGGTTCCATTGTGACTATGGTTACATCGTCACTCTGGTTCCATCATCATGATGGTTCCATCGTCACTGTGTTTTGGTTCCATCGTCACTATGGTTCCATCATCACTTTGGTTCCATCCTCACTGTGTTTTGATTCCATCATCACTCTGGTTCCATCATCACGATGGTTCCATCGTCACTATGGTTCCATCATCACTATGGTTCCATCATCACTCTGGTTCCATCATCACTCTGGTTCCATCATCACTATGGTTTCATCATCACTCTGGCTCCATCATCACTCTGGTGCCATCATCACTCTTGTTCCATCATCACTGTGTTTTGGTTCCATCATCACTCTGGTTCCATCGTCACTATGGTTTCATCATCAGTATGGTTCCATCATCAGTATGGTTCCATCATCACTCTGGTTCCATCGTCACTATGGTTCCATCATCACTCTGGTTCCATCATCACTATGGTTCCATCATCAGTATGGTTCTATCATCACACTGGTTTCATCATCACTATGGTTCCATCATCACTCTAGTTCCATCATCACTCTGGTTCCATCATCACTTTGGTTTCATCATCACTCTGGTTCCATCATCACTCTGGTTCCATCATCACTCTGGTTCCATCATTACTCTTGTTACATCATCACTATGGTTCCATCATCACTTTGGTTTCATCATCACTATGGTTTCATCATCACTTTGGTTTCATCATCACTCTAGTTACATCATCACTCTGGTTCCATCATCACTATGGTTCCATCATCACTATGGTTCCATCATCACTATGGTTCCATCATCACTCTGGTTCCATTATCACTCAGGATCCATCATCACTCTGGTTCCATCATCACTCTGGTTCCATCATCACTCTAGTTCCATCATCACTCTGGTTCCATCATCACTCTGGTTCCATCATCACTCCGGTTCCATCATCACTCCGGTTCCATCATCACTCTGGTTCCATTATCACTCTGGTTCCATCATCACTCTAGTTACATCATCACTCTGGTTCCATCATCACTCTGGTTCCATTATCACTCTGGTTCAATCGTCACTTTGGTTTCATCATCACTCTGGTTCCATCATCACTCTGGTTCCATCATCACTCTGGTTCCATCATCACTCTGGTTCCATCATCACTGTGTTTTGGTCCCATCATCACTCTGGTTCCATCATCACTATGGGTTCATCATCACTCTGGTTCCATCATCAATCTAGTTCCATCATCACTCTGGTTCCATCATCACTCTGGTTCCATCATCACTCTGGTTCCATCATCACTCTGGTTCCATCATCACTCTAGTTACATCATCACTCTGGTTCCATCATCACTCTGGTTCCATCATCACCCTGGTTCCATCATCACTCTAGTTCCATCATCACTCTGGTTCCATCATCACTCTGGTTCCATCATCACTATGGTTCCATCATCACTATGGTTCCATCATTACTCTGGTTCCATCATCCCTATGGTTCCATCATCGCTCTGGTTCCATCATCACTATTTTTCCATCATCACTCTGGTTCCATCATCACTCTGGTTCCATCATCACTCTGGTTCCATCATCACTCTTGTTACATCATCACTATGGTTCCATCATCACTTTGGTTTCATCATCACTCTGGTTCCATTATCACTCTGGTTCCATCATCACTCTAGTTACATCATCACTCTGGTTCCATCATCACTCTGGTTCCATTATCACTCTGGTTCAATCGTCACTTTGGTTTCATCATCACTCTGGTTCCATTATCACTCTGGTTCCATCATCACTCTAGTTACATCATCACTCTGGTTCCATCATCACTCTGGTTCCATTATCACTCTGGTTCAATCGTCACTTTGGTTTCATCATCACTCTGGTTCCATCATCACTCTGGTTCCATCATCACTGTGTTTTGGTCCCATCATCACTCTGGTTCCATCATCACTATGGGTTCATCATCACTCTGGTTCCATCATCAATCTAGTTCCATCATCACTCTAGTTCCATCATCACTCTGGTTCCATCATCACTCTGGTTCCATCATCACTCTGGTTCCATCATCACTCTAGTTACATCATCACTCTGGTTCCATCATCACTCTGGTTCCATCATCACCCTGGTTCCATCATCACTCTAGTTCCATCATCACTCTGGTTCCATCATCACTCTGGTTCCATCATCACTATGGTTCCATCATCACTATGGTTCCATCATTACTCTGGTTCCATCATCCCTATGGTTCCATCATCGCTCTGGTTCCATCATCACTATTTTTCCATCATCACTCTGGTTCCATCATCACTCTGGTTCCATCATCACTCTGGTTCCATCATCACTCTTGTTACATCATCACTATGGTTCCATCATCACTTTGGTTTCATCATCACTATGGTTTCATCATCACTTTGGTTTCATCATCACTCTAGTTACATCATCACTCTAGTTACATCATCACTCTGGTTCCATCATCACTATGGTTCCATCATCACTATGGTTCCATCATCACTATGGTTCCATCATCACTCTGGTTCCATTATCACTCTGGATCCATCATCACTCTGGTTCCATCATCACTCTGGATCCATCATCACTCTGGTTCCATCATCACTCTAGTTCCATCATCACTCTGGTTCCATCATCACTCTGGTTCCATCATCACTCCAGTTACATCATCACTCTGGTTCCATCATCACTCTGGTTCCATTATCACTCTGGTTCCATCATCACTCTAGTTACATCATCACTCTGGTTCCATCATCACTCTGGTTCCATTATCACTCTGGTTCCATCGTCACTTTGGTTCCATCATCACTCTGGTTCCATCATCACTCTGGTTCCATCATCACTCTGGTTCCATCATCACTGTGTTTTGGTCCCATCATCACTCTGGTTCCGTCATCACTATGGGTTCATCATCACTCTGGTTCCATCATCACTCTGGTTCCATCATCACTCTAGTTCCATCATCACTCTAGTTCCATCATCACTCTAGTTCCATCATCACTCTGGTTCCATCATCACTCTGGTTCCATCATCACTCTGGTTCCATCATCACTCTAGTTACATCATCACTCTGGTTCCATCATCACTCTGGTTCCATTATCACTCTGGTTCAATCGTCACTTTGGTTTCATCATCACTCTGGTTCCATCATCACTCTGGTTCCATCATCACTGTGTTTTGGTCCCATCATCACTCTGGTTCCATCATCACTATGGGTTCATCATCACTCTGGTTCCATCATCAATCTAGTTCCATCATCACTCTAGTTCCATCATCACTCTGGTTCCATCATCACTCTGGTTCCATCATCACTCTGGTTCCATCATCACTCTAGTTACATCATCACTCTGGTTCCATCATCACTCTGGTTCCATCATCACCCTGGTTCAATCATCACTCTAGTTCCATCATCACTCTGGTTCCATCATCACTCTGGTTCCATCATCACTATGGTTCCATCATCACTATTGTTCCATCATTACTCTGGTTCCATCATCCCTATGGTTCCATCATCGCTCTGGTTCCATCATCACTATTTTTCCATCATCACTCTGGTTCCATCATCACTCTGGTTCCATCATCACTCTGGTTCCATCATCACTCTTGTTACATCATCACTATGGTTCCATCATCACTTTGGTTTCATCATCACTATGGTTTCATCATCACTTTGGTTTCATCATCACTCTAGTTACATCATCACTCTAGTTACATCATCACTCTGGTTCCATCATCACTATGGTTCCATCATCACTATGGTTCCATCATCACTATGGTTCCATCATCACTCTGGTTCCATTATCACTCTGGATCCATCATCACTCTGGTTCCATCATCACTCTGGATCCATCATCACTATGGTTCCATCATCACTCTAGTTCCATCATCACTCTGGTTCCATCATCACTCTGGTTCCATCATCACTCCAGTTACATCATCACTCTGGTTCCATCATCACTCTGGTTCCATTATCACTCTGGTTCCATCATCACTCTAGTTACATCATCACTCTGGTTCCATCATCACTCTGGTTCCATTATCACTCTGGTTCCATCGTCACTTTGGTTCCATCATCACTCTGGTTCCATCATCACTCTGGTTCCATCATCACTCTGGTTCCATCATCACTCTGGTTCCATCATCACTGTGTTTTGGTCCCATCATCACTCTGGTTCCGTCATCACTATGGGTTCATCATCACTCTGGTTCCATCATCACTCTGGTTCCATCAACACTCTAGTTCCATCATCACTCTAGTTCCATCATCACTCTAGTTCCATCATCACTCTGGTTCCATCATCACTCTGGTTCCATCATCACTCTGGTTCCATCATCACTCTAGTTACATCATCACTCTGGTTCCATCATCACTCTGGTTCCATCATCACCCTGGTTCCATCATCACTCTAGTTCCATCATCACTCTGGTTCCATCATCACTCTGGTTCCATCATCACTATGGTTCCATCATTACTCTGGTTCCATCATCACTATGGTTCCATCATCACTCTGGTTCCATCATCACTATTTTTCCATCATCACTATGGTTCCATCATCACTCTGGTTACATGATCACTCTAGTTCCATCATCACTATGGTTCCATCATCACTGTGGTTCCATCATCACTCTAGTTCCATCATCACTCTGGTTCCATCATCACTCTGGTTCCATCATCACTGTGGTTCCATCATAACCCTAGTTTAATCATCACTCTGGTTCCATCATCACTATGGTTTCATCATCACTCTGGTTCCATCATCACTGTGTTTTGGTCCCATCATCACTCTGGTTCCATCATCACTCTGGTTCCATCATCACTGTGTTTTGGTCCCATCATCACTCTGGTTCCGTCATCACTATGGGTTCATCATCACTCTGGTTCCATCATCACTCTGGTTCCATCCT
Organism: Salvelinus fontinalis; assembly: GCF_029448725.1. Classification (NCBI taxonomy): domain Eukaryota; kingdom Metazoa; phylum Chordata; class Actinopteri; order Salmoniformes; family Salmonidae; genus Salvelinus; species Salvelinus fontinalis. The sequence goes on from NC_074685.1 coordinate 47,706,160, forward strand.
CACTCTAGTTCCATCATCACTCTGGTTCCATCATCACTCTGGTTCCATTATCACTCTAGTTCCATCATCACTCTGGTTTCATCATCACTCTGGTTCCATTATCACTATGGTTCCATCATCACTCTGGTTCCATTATCACTCTAGTTCCATCATCACTCTGGTTCCATCATCACTATTGTTCCATCATCACTCTGGTTCCATCATCACTCTGGTTCCATCATCACTCTGGTTCCATCATCACTTTGGTTCCATCATCACTATGGTTTCATCATCACTGGTTCCATCGTCACTGTGTTTTGGTTCCATTGTGACTATGGTTCCATCGTCACTCTGGTTCCATCATCACTCTAGTTCCATCATCACTATTGTTCTATCATCACTCTGGTTCCATCGTCACTCTGGTTCCATCGTCACTTTGGTTCCATCATCACTCTGGTTCCATCATCACTTTGGTTCCATCATCACTATGGTTCGATCATCACTCTGGTTCCATCATCACTCTGGTTCCATCATCACTTTGGTTCCATCATCACTATGGTTTCATCATCACTCTGGTTCCATCGTCACTGTGTTTTGGTTCCATTGTGACTATGGTTCCATCATCACTCTGGTTCCATCATCACTCTGGTTCCATCATCACTCTGGTTCCATCGTCACTCTGCTTCCATCATCACTATGGTTCCATCATCACTCTGGTTCCATCATCACTCTGGTTCCATCATCACTTTGGTTTCATCATCACACTGGTTACATCATCACTCTAGTACCATCATCACTCTGGTTCCATCATCACTATTGTTCCATCATCACTCTAGTTCAATCATCACTCTGGTTCCATCATCACTTTGGTTCCATCATCACTATGGTTTCATCATCACTCTGGTTCCATCGTCACTGTGTTTTGGTTCCATTGTGACTATGGTTCCATCGTCACTCTGGTTCCATCATCACGCTGGTTCCATCATCACTATTGTTCCATCATCACTCTGGTTCCATCGTCACTCTGGTTCCATCATCACTCTAGTTCCATCATCACTCTGGTTCCATCATCACTCTGGTTCCATCATCACTCTGGTTCCATCATCACTATTTTTCCATCATCACTCTGGTTCCATCATCACTCTGGTTCCATCATCACTATGGTTCCATCATCACTTTGGTTTCATCATCACTATGGTTTCATCATCACTTTGGTTTCATCTTCACTCTAGTTACATCATCACTCTAGTTACATCATCACTCTGGTTCCATCATCACTATGGTTCCATCATCACTATGGTTCCATCATCACTATGGTTCCATCATCACTCTGGTTCCATTATCACTCTGGATCCATCATCACTCTGGTTCCATCATCACTCTGGATCCATCATCACTCTGGTTCCATCATCACTCTAGTTCCATCATCACTCTGGTTCCATCATCACTCTGGTTCCATCATCACTCCAGTTACATCATCACTCTGGTTCCATCATCACTCTGGTTCCATTATCACTCTGGTTCCATCATCACTCTAGTTACATCATCACTCTGGTTCCATCATCACTCTGGTTCCATTATCACTCTGGTTCCATCGTCACTTTGGTTCCATCATCACTCTGGTTCCATCATCACTCTGGTTCCATCATCACTCTGGTTCCATCATCACTCTGGTTCCATCATCACTGTGTTTTGGTCCCATCATCACTCTGGTTCCGTCATCACTATGGGTTCATCATCACTCTGGTTCCATCATCACTCTGGTTCCATCATCACTGTGTTTTGGTCCCATCATCACTCTGGTTCCATCATCACTATGGGTTCATCATCACTCTGGTTCCATCATCAATCTAGTTCCATCATCACTCTAGTTCCATCATCACTCTGGTTCCATCATCACTCTGGTTCCATCATCACTCTGGTTCCATCATCACTCTAGTTACATCATCACTCTGGTTCCATCATCACTCTGGTTCCATCATCACCCTGGTTCAATCATCACTCTAGTTCCATCATCACTCTGGTTCCATCATCACTCTGGTTCCATCATCACTATGGTTCCATCATCACTATTGTTCCATCATTACTCTGGTTCCATCATCCCTATGGTTCCATCATCGCTCTGGTTCCATCATCACTATTTTTCCATCATCACTCTGGTTCCATCATCACTCTGGTTCCATCATCACTCTGGTTCCATCATCACTCTTGTTACATCATCACTATGGTTCCATCATCACTTTGGTTTCATCATCACTATGGTTTCATCATCACTTTGGTTTCATCATCACTCTAGTTACATCATCACTCTAGTTACATCATCACTCTGGTTCCATCATCACTATGGTTCCATCATCACTATGGTTCCATCATCACTATGGTTCCATCATCACTCTGGTTCCATTATCACTCTGGATCCATCATCACTCTGGTTCCATCATCACTCTGGATCCATCATCACTATGGTTCCATCATCACTCTAGTTCCATCATCACTCTGGTTCCATCATCACTCTGGTTCCATCATCACTCCAGTTACATCATCACTCTGGTTCCATCATCACTCTGGTTCCATTATCACTCTGGTTCCATCATCACTCTAGTTACATCATCACTCTGGTTCCATCATCACTCTGGTTCCATTATCACTCTGGTTCCATCGTCACTTTGGTTCCATCATCACTCTGGTTCCATCATCACTCTGGTTCCATCATCACTCTGGTTCCATCATCACTCTGGTTCCATCATCACTGTGTTTTGGTCCCATCATCACTCTGGTTCCGTCATCACTATGGGTTCATCATCACTCTGGTTCCATCATCACTCTGGTTCCATCAACACTCTAGTTCCATCATCACTCTAGTTCCATCATCACTCTAGTTCCATCATCACTCTGGTTCCATCATCACTCTGGTTCCATCATCACTCTGGTTCCATCATCACTCTAGTTACATCATCACTCTGGTTCCATCATCACTCTGGTTCCATCATCACCCTGGTTCCATCATCACTCTAGTTCCATCATCACTCTGGTTCCATCATCACTCTGGTTCCATCATCACTATGGTTCCATCATTACTCTGGTTCCATCATCCCTATGGTTCCATCATCACTCTGGTTCCATCATCACTATTTTTCCATCATCACTATGGTTCCATCATCACTCTGGTTACATGATCACTCTAGTTCCATCATCACTATGGTTCCATCATCACTGTGGTTCCATCATCACTCTAGTTCCATCATCACTCTGGTTCCATCATCACTCTGGTTCCATCATCACTGTGGTTCCATCATAACCCTAGTTTAATCATCACTCTGGTTCCATCATCACTATGGTTTCATCATCACTCTGGTTCCATCATCACTGTGTTTTGGTCCCATCATCACTCTGGTTCCATCATCACTCTGGTTCCATCATCACTGTGTTTTGGTCCCATCATCACTCTGGTTCCGTCATCACTATGGGTTCATCATCACTCTGGTTCCATCATCACTCTGGTTCCATCCTCACTCTAGTTCCATCATCACTCTGGTTCCATCATCACTCTGGTTCCATTATCACTCTAGTTCCATCATCACTCTGGTTTCATCATCACTCTGGTTCCATTATCACTATGGTTCCATCATCACTCTGGTTCCATTATCACTCTAGTTCCATCATCACTCTGGTTCCATCATCACTATTGTTCCATCATCACTCTGGTTCCATCATCACTCTGGTTCCATCATCACTCTGGTTCCATCATCACTTTGGTTCCATCATCACTATGGTTTCATCATCACTGGTTCCATCGTCACTGTGTTTTGGTTCCATTGTGACTATGGTTCCATCGTCACTCTGGTTCCATCATCACTCTAGTTCCATCATCACTATTGTTCTATCATCACTCTGGTTCCATCGTCACTCTGGTTCCATCGTCACTTTGGTTCCATCATCACTCTGGTTCCATCATCACTTTGGTTCCATCATCACTATGGTTCGATCATCACTCTGGTTCCATCATCACTCTGGTTCCATCATCACTTTGGTTCCATCATCACTATGGTTTCATCATCACTCTGGTTCCATCGTCACTGTGTTTTGGTTCCATTGTGACTATGGTTCCATCATCACTCTGGTTCCATCATCACTCTGGTTCCATCATCACTCTGGTTCCATCGTCACTCTGCTTCCATCATCACTATGGTTCCATCATCACTCTGGTTCCATCATCACTCTGGTTCCATCATCACTTTGGTTTCATCATCACACTGGTTACATCATCACTCTAGTACCATCATCACTCTGGTTCCATCATCACTATTGTTCCATCATCACTCTAGTTCAATCATCACTCTGGTTCCATCATCACTTTGGTTCCATCATCACTATGGTTTCATCATCACTCTGGTTCCATCGTCACTGTGTTTTGGTTCCATTGTGACTATGGTTCCATCGTCACTCTGGTTCCATCATCACGCTGGTTCCATCATCACTATTGTTCCATCATCACTCTGGTTCCATCGTCACTCTGGTTCCATCATCACTCTAGTTCCATCATCACTCTGGTTCCATCATCACTCTGGTTCCATCATCACTCTGGTTCCATCATCACTATTTTTCCATCATCACTCTGGTTCCATCATCACTCTGGTTCCATCATCACTATGGTTCCATCATCACTTTGGTTTCATCATCACTATGGTTTCATCATCACTTTGGTTTCATCTTCACTCTAGTTACATCATCACTCTAGTTACATCATCACTCTGGTTCCATCATCACTATGGTTCCATCATCACTATGGTTCCATCATCACTATGGTTCCATCATCACTCTGGTTCCATTATCACTCTGGATCCATCATCACTCTGGTTCCATCATCACTCTGGATCCATCATCACTCTGGTTCCATCATCACTCTAGTTCCATCATCACTCTGGTTCCATCATCACTCTGGTTCCATCATCACTCCAGTTACATCATCACTCTGGTTCCATCATCACTCTGGTTCCATTATCACTCTGGTTCCATCATCACTCTAGTTACATCATCACTCTGGTTCCATCATCACTCTGGTTCCATTATCACTCTGGTTCCATCGTCACTTTGGTTCCATCATCACTCTGGTTCCATCATCACTCTGGTTCCATCATCACTCTGGTTCCATCATCACTCTGGTTCCATCATCACTGTGTTTTGGTCCCATCATCACTCTGGTTCCGTCATCACTATGGGTTCATCATCACTCTGGTTCCATCATCACTCTGGTTCCATCATCACTCTAGTTCCATCATCACTCTAGTTCCATCATCACTCTAGTTCCATCATCACTCTGGTTCCATCATCACTCTGGTTCCATCATCACTCTGGTTCCATCATCACTCTAGTTACATCATCACTCTGGTTCCATCATCACTCTGGTTCCATCATCACCCTGGTTCCATCATCACTCTAGTTCCATCATCACTCTGGTTCCATCATCACTCTGGTTCCATCATCACTATGGTTCCATCATTACTCTGGTTCCATCATCCCTATGGTTCCATCATCGCTCTGGTTCCATCATCACTATTTTTCCATCATCACTATGGTTCCATCATCACTCTGGTTACATGATCACTCTAGTTCCATCATCACTATGGTTCCATCATCACTGTGGTTCCATCATCACTCTAGTTCCATCATCACTCTGGTTCCATCATCACTCTGGTTCCATCATCACTGTGGTTCCATCATAACCCTAGTTTAATCATCACTCTGGTTCCATCGTCACTTTGGTTCCATCATCACTCTGGTTCCATCATCACTCTGGTTCCATCATCACTCTGGTTCCATCATCACTGTGTTTTGGTCCCATCATCACTCTGGTTCCGTCATCACTATGGGTTCATCATCACTCTGGTTCCATCATCACTCTGGTTCCATCATCACTCTAGTTCCATCATCACTCTAGTTCCATCATCACTCTAGTTCCATCATCACTCTGGTTCCATCATCACTCTGGTTCCATCATCACTCTGGTTCCATCATCACTCTAGTTACATCATCACTCTGGTTCCATCATCACTCTGGTTCCATTATCACTCTGGTTCAATCGTCACTTTGGTTTCATCATCACTCTGGTTCCATCATCACTCTGGTTCCATCATCACTGTGTTTTGGTCCCATCATCACTCTGGTTCCATCATCACTATGGGTTCATCATCACTCTGGTTCCATCATCAATCTAGTTCCATCATCACTCTAGTTCCATCATCACTCTGGTTCCATCATCACTCTGGTTCCATCATCACTCTGGTTCCATCATCACTCTAGTTACATCATCACTCTGGTTCCATCATCACTCTGGTTCCATCATCACCCTGGTTCAATCATCACTCTAGTTCCATCATCACTCTGGTTCCATCATCACTCTGGTTCCATCATCACTATGGTTCCATCATCACTATTGTTCCATCATTACTCTGGTTCCATCATCCCTATGGTTCCATCATCGCTCTGGTTCCATCATCACTATTTTTCCATCATCACTCTGGTTCCATCATCACTCTGGTTCCATCATCACTCTGGTTCCATCATCACTCTTGTTACATCATCACTATGGTTCCATCATCACTTTGGTTTCATCATCACTATGGTTTCATCATCACTTTGGTTTCATCATCACTCTAGTTACATCATCACTCTAGTTACATCATCACTCTGGTTCCATCATCACTATGGTTCCATCATCACTATGGTTCCATCATCACTATGGTTCCATCATCACTCTGGTTCCATTATCACTCTGGATCCATCATCACTCTGGTTCCATCATCACTCTGGATCCATCATCACTATGGTTCCATCATCACTCTAGTTCCATCATCACTCTGGTTCCATCATCACTCTGGTTCCATCATCACTCCAGTTACATCATCACTCTGGTTCCATCATCACTCTGGTTCCATTATCACTCTGGTTCCATCATCACTCTAGTTACATCATCACTCTGGTTCCATCATCACTCTGGTTCCATTATCACTCTGGTTCCATCGTCACTTTGGTTCCATCATCACTCTGGTTCCATCATCACTCTGGTTCCATCATCACTCTGGTTCCATTATCACTCTGGTTCCATCATCACTGTGTTTTGGTCCCATCATCACTCTGGTTCCGTCATCACTATGGGTTCATCATCACTCTGGTTCCATCATCACTCTGGTTCCATCAACACTCTAGTTCCATCATCACTCTAGTTCCATCATCACTCTAGTTCCATCATCACTCTGGTTCCATCATCACTCTGGTTCCATCATCACTCTGGTTCCATCATCACTCTAGTTACATCATCACTCTGGTTCCATCATCACTCTGGTTCCATCATCACCCTGGTTCCATCATCACTCTAGTTCCATCATCACTCTGGTTCCATCATCACTCTGGTTCCATCATCACTATGGTTCCATCATTACTCTGGTTCCATCATCCCTATGGTTCCATCATCACTCTGGTTCCATCATCACTATTTTTCCATCATCACTATGGTTCCATCATCACTCTGGTTACATGATCACTCTAGTTCCATCATCACTATGGTTCCATCATCACTGTGGTTCCATCATCACTCTAGTTCCATCATCACTCTGGTTCCATCATCACTCTGGTTCCATCATCACTGTGGTTCCATCATAACCCTAGTTTAATCATCACTCTGGTTCCATCATCACTATGGTTTCATCATCACTCTGGTTCCATCATCACTGTGTTTTGGTCCCATCATCACTCTGGTTCCATCATCACTCTGGTTCCATCATCACTGTGTTTTGGTCCCATCATCACTCTGGTTCCGTCATCACTATGGGTTCATCATCACTCTGGTTCCATCATCACTCTGGTTCCATCCTCACTCTAGTTCCATCATCACTCTGGTTCCATCATCACTCTGGTTCCATTATCACTCTAGTTCCATCATCACTCTGGTTTCATCATCACTCTGGTTCCATTATCACTATGGTTCCATCATCACTCTGGTTCCATTATCACTCTAGTTCCATCATCACTCTGGTTCCATCATCACTATTGTTCCATCATCACTCTGGTTCCATCATCACTCTGGTTCCATCATCACTCTGGTTCCATCATCACTTTGGTTCCATCATCACTATGGTTTCATCATCACTGGTTCCATCGTCACTGTGTTTTGGTTCCATTGTGACTATGGTTCCATCGTCACTCTGGTTCCATCATCACTCTAGTTCCATCATCACTATTGTTCTATCATCACTCTGGTTCCATCGTCACTCTGGTTCCATCGTCACTTTGGTTCCATCATCACTCTGGTTCCATCATCACTTTGGTTCCATCATCACTATGGTTCGATCATCACTCTGGTTCCATCATCACTCTGGTTCCATCATCACTTTGGTTCCATCATCACTATGGTTTCATCATCACTCTGGTTCCATCGTCACTGTGTTTTGGTTCCATTGTGACTATGGTTCCATCATCACTCTGGTTCCATCATCACTCTGGTTCCATCATCACTCTGGTTCCATCGTCACTCTGCTTCCATCATCACTATGGTTCCATCATCACTCTGGTTCCATCATCACTCTGGTTCCATCATCACTTTGGTTTCATCATCACACTGGTTACATCATCACTCTAGTACCATCATCACTCTGGTTCCATCATCACTATTGTTCCATCATCACTCTAGTTCAATCATCACTCTGGTTCCATCATCACTTTGGTTCCATCATCACTATGGTTTCATCATCACTCTGGTTCCATCGTCACTGTGTTTTGGTTCCATTGTGACTATGGTTCCATCGTCACTCTGGTTCCATCATCACGCTGGTTCCATCATCACTATTGTTCCATCATCACTCTGGTTCCATCGTCACTCTGGTTCCATCATCACTCTAGTTCCATCATCACTCTGGTTCCATCATCACTCTGGTTCCATCATCACTCTGGTTCCATCATCACTATTTTTCCATCATCACTCTGGTTCCATCATCACTCTGGTTCCATCATCACTATGGTTCCATCATCACTTTGGTTTCATCATCACTATGGTTTCATCATCACTTTGGTTTCATCTTCACTCTAGTTACATCATCACTCTAGTTACATCATCACTCTGGTTCCATCATCACTATGGTTCCATCATCACTATGGTTCCATCATCACTATGGTTCCATCATCACTCTGGTTCCATTATCACTCTGGATCCATCATCACTCTGGTTCCATCATCACTCTGGATCCATCATCACTCTGGTTCCATCATCACTCTAGTTCCATCATCACTCTGGTTCCATCATCACTCTGGTTCCATCATCACTCCAGTTACATCATCACTCTGGTTCCATCATCACTCTGGTTCCATTATCACTCTGGTTCCATCATCACTCTAGTTACATCATCACTCTGGTTCCATCATCACTCTGGTTCCATTATCACTCTGGTTCCATCGTCACTTTGGTTCCATCATCACTCTGGTTCCATCATCACTCTGGTTCCATCATCACTCTGGTTCCATCATCACTCTGGTTCCATCATCACTGTGTTTTGGTCCCATCATCACTCTGGTTCCGTCATCACTATGGGTTCATCATCACTCTGGTTCCATCATCACTCTGGTTCCATCATCACTCTAGTTCCATCATCACTCTAGTTCCATCATCACTCTAGTTCCATCATCACTCTGGTTCCATCATCACTCTGGTTCCATCATCACTCTGGTTCCATCATCACTCTAGTTACATCATCACTCTGGTTCCATCATCACTCTGGTTCCATCATCACCCTGGTTCCATCATCACTCTAGTTCCATCATCACTCTGGTTCCATCATCACTCTGGTTCCATCATCACTATGGTTCCATCATTACTCTGGTTCCATCATCCCTATGGTTCCATCATCGCTCTGGTTCCATCATCACTATTTTTCCATCATCACTATGGTTCCATCATCACTCTGGTTACATGATCACTCTAGTTCCATCATCACTATGGTTCCATCATCACTGTGGTTCCATCATCACTCTAGTTCCATCATCACTCTGGTTCCATCATCACTCTGGTTCCATCATCACTGTGGTTCCATCATAACCCTAGTTTAATCATCACTCTGGTTCCATCATCACTATGGTTTCATCATCACTCTGGTTCCATCATCACTGTGTTTTGGTCCCATCATCACTCTGGTTCCATCATCACTCTGGTTCCATCATCACTGTGTTTTGGTCCCATCATCACTCTGGTTCCGTCATCACTATGGGTTCATCATCACTCTGGTTCCATCATCACTCTGGTTCCATCCTCACTCTAGTTCCATCATCACTCTGGTTCCATCATCACTCTGGTTCCATTATCACTCTAGTTCCATCATCACTCTGGTTTCATCATCACTCTGGTTCCATTATCACTATGGTTCCATCATCACTCTGGTTCCATTATCACTCTAGTTCCATCATCACTCTGGTTCCATCATCACTATTGTTCCATCATCACTCTGGTTCCATCATCACTCTGGTTCCATCATCACTCTGGTTCCATCATCACTTTGGTTCCATCATCACTATGGTTTCATCATCACTGGTTCCATCGTCACTGTGTTTTGGTTCCATTGTGACTATGGTTCCATCGTCACTCTGGTTCCATCATCACTCTAGTTCCATCATCACTATTGTTCTATCATCACTCTGGTTCCATCGTCACTCTGGTTCCATCGTCACTTTGGTTCCATCATCACTCTGGTTCCATCATCACTTTGGTTCCATCATCACTATGGTTCGATCATCACTCTGGTTCCATCATCACTCTGGTTCCATCATCACTTTGGTTCCATCATCACTATGGTTTCATCATCACTCTGGTTCCATCGTCACTGTGTTTTGGTTCCATTGTGACTATGGTTCCATCATCACTCTGGTTCCATCATCACTCTGGTTCCATCATCACTCTGGTTCCATCGTCACTCTGCTTCCATCATCACTATGGTTCCATCATCACTCTGGTTCCATCATCACTCTGGTTCCATCATCACTTTGGTTTCATCATCACACTGGTTACATCATCACTCTAGTACCATCATCACTCTGGTTCCATCATCACTATTGTTCCATCATCACTCTAGTTCAATCATCACTCTGGTTCCATCATCACTTTGGTTCCATCATCACTATGGTTTCATCATCACTCTGGTTCCATCGTCACTGTGTTTTGGTTCCATTGTGACTATGGTTCCATCGTCACTCTGGTTCCATCATCACGCTGGTTCCATCATCACTATTGTTCCATCATCACTCTGGTTCCATCGTCACTGTGTTTTGGTTCCATTGTGACTATGGTTACATCGTCACTCTGGTTCCATCATCATGATGGTTCCATCGTCACTGTGTTTTGGTTCCATCGTCACTATGGTTCCATCATCACTTTGGTTCCATCATCACTGTGTTTTGATTCCATCATCACTCTGGTTCCATCATCACGATGGTTCCATCGTCACTATGGTTCCATCATCACTATGGTTCCATCATCACTCTGGTTCCATCATCACTCTGGTTCCATCATCACTATGGTTTCATCATCACTCTGGCTCCATCATCACTCTGGTGCCATCATCACTCTTGTTCCATCATCACTGTGTTTTGGTTCCATCATCACTCTGGTTCCATCGTCACTATGGTTTCATCATCAGTATGGTTCCATCATCAGTATGGTTCCATCATCACTCTGGTTCCATCGTCACTATGGTTCCATCATCACTCTGGTTCCATCATCACTCTGGTTCCATCATCAGTATGGTTCCATCATCACTCTGGTTTCATCATCACTATGGTTCCATCATCACTCTAGTTCCATCATCACTCTGGTTCCATCATCACTTTGGTTTCATCATCACTCTGGTTCCATCATCACTCTGGTTCCATCATCACTCTGGTTCCATCATCACTCTTGTTACATCATCACTATGGTTCCATCATCACTTTGGTTTCATCATCACTATGGTTTCATCATCACTTTAGTTTCATCATCACTCTAGTTCCATCATCACTCTGGTTCCATCATCACTATGGTTCCATCATCAATATGGTTCCATCATCACTATGGTTCCATCATCACTCTGGTTCCATTATCACTCTGGATCCATCATCACTCTGGTTCCATCATCACTCTGGTTCCATCATCACTCTGGTTCCATCATCACTCTGGTTCCATCATCACTCTGGTTCCATCATCACTCCAGTTACATCATCACTCTGGTTCCATCATCACTCCGGTTCCATCATCACTCTGGTTCCATCATCACTCTAGTTACATCATCACTCTGGTTCCATCATCACTCTGGTTCCATTATCACTCTGGTTCCATCGTCACTTTGGTTTCATCATCACTCTGGTTCCATCATCACTCTGGTTCCATCATCACTCTGGTTCCATCATCACTCTGGTTCCATCATCACTGTGTTTTGGTCCCATCATCACTCTGGTTCCGTCATCACTATGGGTTCATCATCACTCTGGTTCCATCATCACTCTAGTTCCATCATCACTCTAGTTCCATCATCACTCTGGTTCCATCATCACTCTGGTTCCATCATCACTCTGGTTCCATCATCACTCTAGTTCCATCATCACTCTGGTTCCATCATCACTCTGGTTCCATCATCACTCTGGTTCCATCATCACTCTAGTTACATCATCACTCTGGTTCCATCATCACTCTGGTTCCATCATCACCCTGGTTCCATCATCACTCTAGTTCCATCATCACTCTGGTTCCATCATCACTCTGGTTCCATCATCACTATGGTTCCATCATCACTCTGGTTCCATCATCACTCTGGTTCCATCATCACTCTAGTTACATCATCACTCTGGTTCCATCATCACTCTGGTTCCATCATCACCCTGGTTCCATCATCACTCTAGTTCCATCATCACTCTGGTTCCATCATCACTCTGGTTCCATCATCACTATGGTTCCATCATCACTATTGTTCCATCATTACTCTGGTTCCATCATCCCTATGGTTCCATCATCGCTCTGGTTCCATCATCACTATTTTTCCATCATCACTCTGGTTCCATCATCACTCTGGTTCCATCATCACTCTGGTTCCATCATCACTCTAGTTACATCATCACTCTAGTTACATCATCACTCTGGTTCCATCATCACTATGGTTCCATCATCACTATGGTTCCATCATCACTATGGTTCCATCATCACTCTGGTTCCATTATCACTCTGGATCCATCATCACTCTGGTTCCATCATCACTCTGGATCCATCATCACTCTGGTTCCATCATCACTCTAGTTCCATCATCACTCTGGTTCCATCATCACTCTGGTTCCATCATCACTCCAGTTACATCATCACTCTGGTTCCATCATCACTCTGGTTCCATTATCACTCTGGTTCCATCATCACTCTAGTTACATCATCACTCTGGTTCCATCATCACTCTGGTTCCATTATCACTCTGGTTCCATCGTCACTTTGGTTCCATCATCACTCTGGTTCCATCATCACTCTGGTTCCATCATCACTCTGGTTCCATCATCACTCTGGTTCCATCATCACTGTGTTTTGGTCCCATCATCACTCTGGTTCCGTCATCACTATGGGTTCATCATCACTCTGGTTCCATCATCACTCTGGTTCCATCATCACTCTAGTTCCATCATCACTCTAGTTCCATCATCACTCTAGTTCCATCATCACTCTGGTTCCATCATCACTCTGGTTCCATCATCACTATGGTTCCATCATTACTCTGGTTCCATCATCCCTATGGTTCCATCATCGCTCTGGTTCCATCATCACTATTTTTCCATCATCACTATGGTTCCATCATCACTCTGGTTACATGATCACTCTAGTTCCATCATCACTATGGTTCCATCATCACTGTGGTTCCATCATCACTCTAGTTCCATCATCACTCTGGTTCCATCATCACTCTGGTTCCATCATCACTGTGGTTCCATCATAACCCTAGTTTAATCATCACTCTGGTTCCATCATCACTATGGTTTCATCATCACTCTGGTTCCATCATCACTGTGTTTTGGTCCCATCATCACTCTGGTTCCATCATCACTCTGGTTCCATCATCACTGTGTTTTGGTCCCATCATCACTCTGGTTCCGTCATCACTATGGGTTCATCATCACTCTGGTTCCATCATCACTCTGGTTCCATCCTCACTCTAGTTCCATCATCACTCTGGTTCCATCATCACTCTGGTTCCATTATCACTCTAGTTCCATCATCACTCTGGTTTCATCATCACTCTGGTTCCATTATCACTATGGTTCCATCATCACTCTGGTTCCATTATCACTCTAGTTCCATCATCACTCTGGTTCCATCATCACTATTGTTCCATCATCACTCTGGTTCCATCATCACTCTGGTTCCATCATCACTCTGGTTCCATCATCACTTTGGTTCCATCATCACTATGGTTTCATCATCACTGGTTCCATCGTCACTGTGTTTTGGTTCCATTATGACTATGGTTCCATCGTCACTCTGGTTCCATCATCACTCTAGTTCCATCATCACTATTGTTCTATCATCACTCTGGTTCCATTGTCACTCTGGTTCCATCGTCACTTTGGTTCCATCATCACTCTGGTTCCATCATCACTTTGGTTCCATCATCACTATGGTTCGATCATCACTCTGGTTCCATCATCACTCTGGTTCCATCATCACTTTGGTTCCATCATCACTATGGTTTCATCATCACTCTGGTTCCATCGTCACTGTGTTTTGGTTCCATTGTGACTATGGTTCCATCATCACTCTGGTTCCATCATCACTCTGGTTCCATCATCACTCTGGTTCCATCGTCACTCTGCTTCCATCATCACTATGGTTCCATCATCACTCTGGTTCCATCATCACTCTGGTTCCATCATCACTTTGGTTTCATCATCACACTGGTTACATCATCACTCTAGTACCATCATCACTCTGGTTCCATCATCACTATTGTTCCATCATCACTCTAGTTCAATCATCACTCTGGTTCCATCATCACTTTGGTTCCATCATCACTATGGTTTCATCATCACTCTGGTTCCATCGTCACTGTGTTTTGGTTCCATTGTGACTATGGTTCCATCGTCACTCTGGTTCCATCATCACGCTGGTTCCATCATCACTATTGTTCCATCATCACTCTGGTTCCATCGTCACTGTGTTTTGGTTCCATTGTGACTATGGTTACATCGTCACTCTGGTTCCATCATCATGATGGTTCCATCGTCACTGTGTTTTGGTTCCATCGTCACTATGGTTCCATCATCACTTTGGTTCCATCATCACTGTGTTTTGATTCCATCATCACTCTGGTTCCATCATCACGATGGTTCCATCATCACTATGGTTCCATCATCACTATGGTTCCATCATCACTCTGGTTCCATCATCACTCTGGTTCCATCATCACTATGGTTTCATCATCACTCTGGCTCCATCATCACTCTGGTGCCATCATCACTCTTGTTCCATCATCACTGTGTTTTGGTTCCATCATCACTCTGGTTCCATCGTCACTATGGTTTCATCATCAGTATGGTTCCATCATCAGTATGGTTCCATCATCACTCTGGTTCCATCGTCACTATGGTTCCATCATCACTCTGGTTCCATCATCACTCTGGTTCCATCATCAGTATGGTTCCATCATCACTCTGGTTTCATCATCACTATGGTTCCATCATCACTCTAGTTCCATCATCACTCTGGTTCCATCATCACTTTGGTTTCATCATCACTCTGGTTCCATCATCACTCTGGTTCCATCATCACTCTGGTTCCATCATCACTCTTGTTACATCATCACTATGGTTCCATCATCACTTTGGTTTCATCATCACTATGGTTTCATCATCACTTTAGTTTCATCATCACTCTAGTTCCATCATCACTCTGGTTCCATCATCACTATGGTTCCATCATCACTATGGTTCCATCATCACTATGGTTCCATCATCACTCTGGTTCCATTATCACTCTGGATCCATCATCACTCTGGTTCCATCATCACTCTGGTTCCATCATCACTCTGGTTCCATCATCACTCTGGTTCCATCATCACTCTGGTTCCATCATCACTCCAGTTACATCATCACTCTGGTTCCATCATCACTCTGGTTCCATCATCACTCTGGTTCCATCATCACTCTAGTTACATCATCACTCTGGTTCCATCATCACTCTGGTTCCATTATCACTCTGGTTCCATCGTCACTTTGGTTTCATCATCACTCTGGTTCCATCATCACTCTGGTTCCATCATCACTCTGGTTCCATCATCACTCTGGTTCCATCATCACTGTGTTTTGGTCCCATCATCACTCTGGTTCCGTCATCACTATGGGTTCATCATCACTCTGGTTCCATCATCACTCTAGTTCCATCATCACTCTAGTTCCATCATCACTCTGGTTCCATCATCACTCTGGTTCCATCATCACTCTGGTTCCATCATCACTCTAGTTACATCATCACTCTGGTTCCATCATCACTCTGGTTCCATCATCACCCTGGTTCCATCATCACTCTAGTTCCATCATCACTCTGGTTCCATCATCACTCTGGTTCCATCATCACTATGGTTCCATCATCACTATGGTTCCATCATTACTCTGGTTCCATCATCCCTATGGTTCCATCATCGCTCTGGTTCCATCATCACTATTTTTCCACCATCACTCTGGTTCCATCATCACTCTGGTTCCATCATCACTCTGGTTCCATCATCACTCTTGTTACATCATCACTATGGTTCCATCATCACTTTGGTTTCATCATCACTATGGTTTCATCATCACTTTGGTTTCATCATCACTCTGGTTTCATCATCACTCTGGTTCCATCATCACTATGGTTCCATCATCATTATGGTTCCATCATCACTATGGTTCCATCATCACTATGGTTCCATTATCACTCTGGATCCATCATCACTCTGGTTCCATCATCACTCTGGTTCCATCATCACTCTAGTTCCATCATCACTCTGGTTCCATCATCACTCTGGTTCCATCATCACTCCAGTTACATCATCACTCTGGTTCCATCATCACTCTGGTTCCATTATCACTCTAGTTACATCATCACTCTGGTTCCATCATCACTCTGGTTCCATTATCACTCTGGTTCCATCGTCACTCTGGTTCCATCGTCACTTTGGTTTCATCATCACTCTGGTTCCATCATCACTCTGGTTCCATCATCACTCTGGTTCCATCATCACTCTGGTTCCATCATCACTGTGTTTTGGTCCCATCATCACTCTGGTTCCGTCATCACTATGGGTTCATCATCACTCTGGTTCCATCATCACTCTGGTTCCATCATCACTCTGGTTCCATCATCACTCTGGTTCCATCATCACTCTGGTTCCATCATCACTCTGGTTCCATCATCACTCTGGTTCCATCATCACCCTGGTTCCATCATCACTCTAGTTCCTTCATCACTCTGGTTCCATCATCACTCTGGTTCCATCATCACTATGGTTCCATCATCACTATGGTTCCATCATTACTCTGGTTCCATCATCCCTATGGTTCCATCATCGCTCTGGTTCCATCATCACTATTTTTCCATCATCACTATGGTTCCATCATCACTCTGGTTACATGATCACTCTAGTTCCATCATCACTATGGTTCCATCATCACTGTGGTTCCATCATCACTCTAGTTCCATCATCACTCTGGTTCCATCATCACTCTGGTTCCATCATCACTGTGGTTCCATCATAACCCTAGTTTAATCATCACTCTGGTTCCATCATCACTATGGTTTCATCATCACTCTGGTTCCATCATCACTCTGGTTCCATCATCACTGTGTTTTGGTCCCATCATCACTCTGGTTCCGTCATCACTATGGGTTCATCACTCTGGTTCCATCATCACTCTAGTTCCATCCTCACTCTAGTTCCATCATCACTCTGGTTCCATCATCACTCTGGTTCCATTATCACTCTGGTTCCATCATCACTCTGGTTTCATCATCACTCTGGTTCCATTATCACTCTGGTTCCATCATCACTCTGGTTCCATTATCACTCTAGTTCCATCATCACTCTGGTTCCATCATAACTCCATTTGTTCCATCTGGCTCCAACAGAGGATGACAAAAGTCTCATAGTCTACAAAGGACTACTAAAGGCTCCAATTGAGGACTACAAAGTCTCATAGTCAGGAGGAAAGCATCAGAGCAGGGAATGCTGGTATTTTAGGACAACCAAATCACACAAGTATTAGCAGAAAGACACGTTATAATCAAATAAAATTAAAGTTTATTTGTCACGTGCGCTGAATACAACAGGTGTAGACCTTACAGTGAAATGCTTACTTACAGGCTCTAACCAATAGTGCAAAAAAGGTATTAGGTGAGCAATAGGTAAGTAAAGAAATAAAACAACAGTAAAAAGACAGTGAAAAATAACAGAAGCGAGGCTATATACAGTAGCGAGGCTATAAAAGTAGCAAGGCTACATACAGACACCGGTTAGTCAGGCTGATTGAGGTAGCATGTACATGTAGATATGGTTAAAGTGACTATGCATATATGATGAACAGAGAGTAGCAGTAGTGTAAAAAGAGGGGGTGGTGGGTGGCGGGTGGCGGGACACAATGCAGATAGCCCGGTTAGCCAATGTGCTGATGGAATGAGCACTGGTTGGTCGGCCCAATTGAGGAAGTATGTACATGAATGTATAGTTAAAGTGACTATGCATATATGATAAACAGAGGGGGTTGGGTGGGGGTGGGGGGCACACAATGCAAATAGTCCAGGTAGCCATTTGATTACCTGTTCATGAGTCTTATGGCATGGGGGTGTAAACTGTTGAGAAGCCATTTTGTCCTAGACTTGGCACTTCGCTACCGCTTGCCATGCGGTAGTAGAGAAAACAGTCTATGACTGGGGTGGTTGGAGTCTTTGATAATTTTTAGGGCCTTCCTCTGACACTGCCTGGTGTAGAGGTCCTGGATGGCAGGCAGCTTAGCCCCAGTGATGTACTGGGCCGTACGCATTACCCTCTGTAGTGCCTTGCGGTCGGAGGCCGAGCAACTGCCGTACCAGGCAGTGATGCAAGCAGTCAGGATGCTCTCGATGTTGCAGCAGTAGAACCTTTTGAGGATTTCAGAACCCATGCCAAATCTTTTCAGTTTCCTGATGGGAAATAGGCTTTGTCGTGCCCTCTTCACGACTGTCTTGGTGTGTTTGGACCATTCTAGTTGGTTGTTGATGTGGACACCAAGGAACCCTGAAGCTCTCAACCTGCTCCACTACGGCCCCATCGATGAGAATGGGGGCGTGCTCGGTCCTCCTTTTCCTGTAGTCCACAATCATCTCCTTAGTCTTGGTTCCGTTGAGGGATAGGTTATTATTCCAGGTCTCTGACCTCCTCCCTATAGGCTGTCTCGTCGTTGTCGGTGATCAGGCCTACCACTGTTGTGTCATCTGCAAACTTAATGATGGTGTTGGAGTCGTGCCTGGCCATGCAGTCGTGGGTGAACAGGGAGTACAGGAGGGGACTGAGCACGCACCCCTGGGGAGCTCCAGTGTTGAAGATCAGCGTGGCAGATGTGTTGCTACCTACCCTCACCATTTGGGGGCGACCCGTCAGGAAGTCCAGGAACCAGTTGCAGAGGGAAGTGTTTAGTCCCAGGATCATTAGCTTAGTGATGAGCTTTGAGGGTACTATGGTGTTGAACGCTGAGCTGTAGTCAATGAATAGCATTCTCACATAAGTGTTCCTTTTGTCCAGGTGGGAAAGGGCAATGTGGAGTGCAATAGAGATTGCGTCATTTGTGGATCTGTTGGTGCGGTATGCAAATTGGAGTGGGTCTAGGGTTTCTGGGATAATGGTGTTGATGTGACCTATGAGCAGCCTTTCAAAGCACTTCATGGCTACGGACGTGAGTGCTATGGGTCTGTAGTCATTTAGGCAGGTTGCCTTTGTGTTCTTGGGCACAGAGACTAAGGTGGTCTGCTTGAAACATGTTGGTGTTACAGACTCAATCAGGGACATGTTGAAAATGTCAGTGAAGACACCTGCCAGTTGGTCAGCACATGCCCGGAGCACACGCCCTGGTAATCCGTCTGGCCTCGCAGCCTCGTGTATGTTGACCTGTTTAAAGGTCTTACTCATGTCGGCTACGGAGAGCGTGATCACACAGTCGTCCGGAGCAGCTGATGCTCTCATGCATGCCTCAGTGTTGCTTGCCTCGAAGCGAGCATAGAAGTGATTTAGCCCGTCTGTTAGGCTAGTGTCACTGGGCAGCTCGCGGCTGTGCTTCCCTTTGTAGTCTGTAATAGTTTACAAGCCCTGCCACATAAGACGAGCATCGGAGCCGGTGTAGTATGATTAAATCTTAGCCCTGTATTGACGCTTTGCCTGTTTGATGGTTCATCGCAGGGCATAACAGGGTTTCTTGTAAGCTTCCAGGTTAGAGTCCCGCACATTGAAAGCGGCAGCTTAACCCTTTAGCTCAGTGAGAATGTTGCCTGTAATCCATAGCTTCTGGTTGGGGTATGTACGTACAGTCACTGTGGGGACGACGTCCTCGATGCACTTATTGATAAAGCCAGTGACTGATGTGGTGTACTCCTCAATGCCATCGGAAGAATCACGGAACATGTTCCAGTCTGTGATAGCAAAACAGTCCTGTAGTTTAGCATCCGCTTCATCTGACCACTTTTTTATAGACCAAGTCACTGGTGCTTCCTGCTTTAATTTGACCTTGTAAGCAGGAATCAGGAGGATAGAGTTGTGGTCGGATTTACCAAATGGAGGGCGAGGGAGAGCTTGTACGCGCCTCTGTGTGTGGAGTACAGGTGATCTAGAATTTTTTTCCCTCTGCTTGCACATTTAATATGTTTATAGACATTTGGTAGAACTGATTTAAGTTTCCCTGCATTAAAGTCTCCGGCCACCAGGAGCACCACCTCTGGGTGAGTGGTTTCCTGTCTGCTTATTTCCTTATACAGCTGACTGAGTGCAGTCTTAGTGCCAGCATCTGTCTAAACAGTCACAAAAATAATAGCTGAAAACTCTCTAGGCAAGTAGTGGCCTACAATTTATCACAATATACTCTACTTCAGACGAGCAAAATCTAGAGACTTCCTTAGATTTCGTGCACCAGCTGTTGTTTACAAATATGCACAGACCCCCCCCCCCCCCCCCCTCGTGTGCTGTTCCATCTTGCCGGTGCATCGTATATCCCGCAAGCTGAGTATCCATGTCGTCATTCAGCCACGATTCCGTGAAACATAGGATATTGCAGTTTTTGATGTCCCGTTGGTAGGATACTCGTGATCGCACCTCGTCTAATTTATTGTCCAATGATTGCACATTGGCGAGTAGTATTGACGGTAACGACAACTTTCCCACTCGTCTTCTCCGGGTCCTCACGTGGCATCTGGCTCTTTGTCCTCTGTACCTGCGTTGCCGCTTCTTGCAAATAACGGGGATGTCGGCCCTGTCGGGTGTTTGGAGAATGTCCTGTGCTCCCAGCCTATAGTCAGAAACTAAAACAGGAAATGCCTGTGCTCAGGTCTATCCAACGCTGGTCTGACCAATCGGATTCCACGCTTCAACATTGTGGACTGGGATATGTTCCAGGTAGCCTCAAACGGTGACATTGATGTATATACTGACTCGGTGAGCGAGTTTATTAGGAAGTGCATCGGTGATATGGTACCCACTGTGACTATTAAAACCTTCCCTAACCAGAAACAGTGGATTTATGGCAGCCGTCACGCAAAACTAAAAGCAGAAACCACCGCTTTTAATCAATGCAAGGTGACTGGAAACATGACCAAATACAAACAGTGGAGCTATTCCCTCCGCAAGATGTTTGTGGCAGGGTCTACAGTCAATCACGGATTACAAAAAGAAAAACAGCCCCGTCGCGGACATCGACGTCTTGTTCCCAGACAAATTAAACAACTTCTTTGGTCGCTTTGAGGACAATACAGTGCCACTGACACGCCCCGCTACCAAAGCCTGTGGGCTCTCCTTCACCGTTGCAAACGCGTGTAAAACATTTAAATGGGTTAACCCTCGCAAGGCTGCCGACCCAGACGGCATCCCTAGCCGCGTCCTCAGAGCATGCGCAGACCAGCTGGCCGGTGTGTTTACGGACATATTCAATCAATCCCTAACCCAGTCTGCTGTCCCCACATGCTTCAAGATGGCCACCATTGTTCCTGTTCCCAAGAAAGCTAAGGTAACTGAACTAAATGACTATCGTCCCGTAGCACTCACTTCCGTCACCATGAAGTGCTTTGAGAGACTAGTCAAGGACCATATCACCTCCACCCTACCTGACATCCTAGACCCACTCCAATTTGCTTACCGCCCCAATAGGTCCACAGACGACGCAATCGCCATCACACTGCACACTGCCCTATCCCATATGTAAGAATGCTGTTCATTGACTGCAGCTCAGCATTTAACACCATTGTACCCTCCAAACTCGTCATTAAGCTCGAGACACTGGATCTCGACCCCGCCCTGTGCAACTGGGTCCTGGACTTCCTGACGGGCCGCCCCCAGATGATGAGGGTAGGAAACAACATCTCCACCCCGCTGATCCTCATCACTGGGGCCCCACAACGGTGCGTTCTCAGCTCTCTCCTGTACTCCCTGTTCACCCATGACTGCGTGGCCATGCAAGCCTCCAACTCAATCATCAAGTTTGCAGACGACACTACAGTGGTAGGCTTGATTGCCAACAACGACGACACGGCCTACAGGGAGGGGGTGAGGGCCCTCGGTGTCAGGAAAATAACCTCTCACTCAACAAAACAAAGGAGTTGATCATGGACTTCAGGAAACAGCAGAGGGAGCACCCCCCCACCCCCCATCCATCGACGGGACAGTAGTGGAGAAGGTGGAAAGTTTTAAGTTCCTCGGCGTACACATCACAGACTCAAATCTCTGGCCACTTTAATAAATGTAATACATGGACTTAATAAAGATATCACTAATCACTAAATAACGGCACTTTAATAATGTCTACATATCCCACATTACTCATCTCATATGTATATACTGTACTCTAATGTACTCTATACCATCTAATGCATCTTGCCTATGCCGCACAGCCATCGCTCATCCATATATTTATATGTACATATTCTTATTCATCCCTTTACATTTGTGTGTATAAGGTAGTCGTTGTGAATTTATTAGATTACTTGTTAGATATTACTGCACTGTCGGAACTAGAAGCACAAGCATTTCGCTACACTTGCATTAACATCTGCTAACCACGTGTATGTGACCAATAACATTTGATTTGATTTGAGCCATTGTGAGCACAGGGATAGATTGTTGTTAGGTTGCCTCTGATTGTCTCCTAGGTTGTTACTAGGTTGTTACATCGTTATTAACATAAATATTATTCTATGTTTGTCAATTTATCAATTGTGATGTCATGTTTTTCACTACGGCAACCTTTGTGAGTTGTTCAGAGTGTGGGATAAATCTGAGTGTTTTCAGCCCAACAGTTCAGTATTGGCAATGGCGTCTAAAGACAAACAGTGACAAGTGTGCCAATTCATTGCGAAACCTTTGACAAAAAGTCCAAACAGTAAGTAGCTAGCCCAAATAACATCGGCATTCACTTACAGCATGTAACTTGTTATCATTTAGCCACACTATCTGTAGCTCAGTGTGTGTGTGTGTGTGTGTGTGTGTGTGTGTGTGTGTGTGTGTGTGTGTGTGTGTGTGTGTGTGTGTGTGTGTGTGTGTGTGTGTGTGTGTGTGTGTGTGTGTGTGTGTGTGTGTGTGTGTGTGTGACAAGCGTGATGTGGGCCACCATAGTACTTTCCTTGCATTTTTATTTATTTATTTCCTTTATATATTTTTTTTCAAAGTACTTTACTTTTACATTTTAACAACATAGTTAGTACTTGAGAGGTAAAGGTACTGGTAGCGGTAGAGGTAGAGGGAGAAACAGAGGGAGATACAAAGGTACTGGTAGTGGGGGAGGTACTAGTAGAGGTAGAGGTAAAGGTAGAGGTACTGGTAGAGGGAGAGGGAGAGACAGAGGGAGAAGGAGAGACAGAGGTAGAGGGAGAGACTGAGGTAGAGGGAGAGGCAGAGGTACTGATAGAGGTAGAAGCAGAGGTACTGATAGAGGTAGTGGTAGAAGTAGTGATAGAGGGAGAGGTTGATGTAAAGGTAGAGTTAGATGTACTGGTACTGGTAGAGGTACTGGTAGAGGTAGAGGTACTGGTAGAGGTACTGATAGAGGTAGAGGTACTGGGAGGGGTAGAGGTAGAGGTAGAGAAAGCGGTAAAGGTACTGGTAGAGGTAGAGGTACTGGTAGAGGTACTGGTAGAGGTACTGTTAGAGGTGAGGTGGAGGGAGAGGTACTGGTAGAGGTACTGGTAGAGGTGAGGTACTGGTAGTGGTACTGGTAGAGGGAGAGGTACTGGTAGAGGTACTGGTAGAGGTGAGGTAGAGGTAGAGGTACTGGTAGAGGTACTGGTAGAGGTGAGGTAGAGGTAGAGGTACTGGTAGAAGGAGAGGTACTGGTAGAGGTACTGGTAGAGGTGAGGTAGAGGTAGAGGTACTGGTAGAGGTCCTGAAAGAGGTGAGGCAGAGGTACTGGTAGAGGTACTGGTAGAGGGAGAGGTACTGGTAGAGGTACTGGAAGAGGTAGAGGTAGAGGTACTGGTAGAGGTACTGGTAGAGGGAGAGGTAGAGGTAGAGGTACTGGTAGAGGTACTGGAAGAGGTAGAGGTAGAGGTACTGGTAGAGGTACTGGTAGAGGGAGAGGTAGAGGTAGAGGTACTGGTAGAGGGAGAGGTAGAGGTACTGCTAGAGGTACTGGTAGAGGGAGAGGTACTGGTAGAGGTACTGGAAGAGGTAGAGGTAGAGGTACTGGTAGAGGTACTGGTAGAGGTACTGGTAGAGGTAGAGGTACTGGTAGAGGTACTGGTAGAGGGAGAGGTAGAGGTAGAGGTACTGGTAGAGGGAGAGGTAGAGGTACTGGAAGAGGTACTGGAAGAGGAGAGGTAGAGGTAGAGGTACTGGAAGAGGTACTGGTAGAGGTGAGGTAGAGGTACTGCTAGAGGGACTGGTAGAGGGAGAGGGAGAGGTAGAGGTACTGGTAGAGGTACTGGTAGAGGGAGCGGTAGAGGTACTGGTAGTGTGACGACCCTCCCACTCCGTCTGCCAACTTCTTTCTCTTTGCTCTTGTTTTCCTTAATAGGATGTCAGTGGGCGGAACCGGGAGGGTCGTCAGCGAAATGGGACACACCTGGGCCCAGGTGTGTCCCAGGATAAATGCACCTCTTCCCCATTCATTGAGGAGACTCTCCATGCAGACACAGATTTTGGTTGTGGCATTTTTGTGGCTGTTTTTGGTTGTTTACGTTGGCACCTTTCAACACCCCTCATTATCAAATTTATACACGCAAACACTCACTTACACAACTGATTACTGACTACATGCACCATTGTTAATTATACTTTGTTTACTTTAGTTAAATAAATATATTTAGTTATTCCTTATCTCCACGTTGTCTCATTTTTTGTTACGCACTTTGAGCCGGTTCGTGACAGTAGAGGTACTGGTAGAGGGAGAGGTACTGGTAGAGGGAGAGGTACTGGTAGAGGTACTGGTAGAGGGAGAGGTACTGGTAGAGGTACTGGTAGAGGGAGAGGTACTGGTAGAGGTAGAGGTACTGGTAGAGGGAGAGGTACTGGTAGAGGTAGATGTACTGGTAGAGGGAGATGTAGAGGTACTGGTAGAGGGAGGGGTAGTGGTACTGGTAGAGGTAGAGTTACTGGTAGAGGTAGAGGTACTGGTAGAGGGAGATGTAGAGGTACTGGTAGAGGGAGAGGTACTGGTAGAGGTACTGGTAGAGGGAGAGGCAGAGGTACTGGGAGAGGGAGAGGTAGAGTTACTGGTAGAGGGAGAGGTACTGGTAGAGGGAGAGGTAGAGGTACTGGGAGAGGGAGAGGTAGAGGTACTGGGAGAAGGAGAGACAGAGGTACTGGGAGAGGTAGAGTTACTGGTAGAGGGAGAGGTACTGGTAGAGGGAGAGGTAGAGGTACTGGGAGAGGGAGAGGTACTGGGAGAGGGAGAGGTAGAGGTACTGGGAGAGGGAGAGGTAGAGGTACTGGGAGAGGGAGAGGTACTGGTAGAGGGAGAAGGAGAGACAGAGGTACTGGTAGAGGGAGAGACAGAGGTAGCGGTAGAGACAGAGGTACTGGTAGAAGGAGAGACAGAGGTAGCGGTAGAGACAGAGGTACTGGTAGAAGGAGAGGCAGAGGTACCGGTAGAGGTAGAGGTACTGGTAGAGGGAGAGACAGAGGTAGCGGTAGAAGTACTACCAATTGCGTAGGCCTACACTGCATTGATTTCCATTGAATGTAAAATGTGTTTTATGTGTTCTATCTGAAAAGGAAATTATTAATTTGCTGTCACAAGTAAAAATTTTATTTAAAAGTACTTAATTTCTTTATATCTGGAATCCTTAATTCATGAAACTACCAAGTCCGTTTGGGATATTACAACAACAAAGAAACACCGTTTTTTCCCCCCTAGACATCATTTAACGAGCAATAGAACAGCAGACTATTTACTGAAAAACATGGCACTGGAGGTAATAGCAGCAGTTTTACAGGCTCCTGACCAATTGTGCTAGTTTGTGCTGATTGTAACTTTTTTTGTACATACTGTTTCCACCATCTTTTCCTATTACCGAAAAGAGCTTCTGGACATCAGAACAGCGATCACTAACCTCGATTTGGATGAAGATTTCTACTTCACTGAGTTGGAAGCTCATCCCGGAAAAGGCCCAAATCTCTGACACTCGAAGAAGAGACAGCGTTATAGAGGCGGCGTGCAAGACAAGACTACGTCAGTGAGTGGATAAACTGTGTCTACCCTCTGTTCTGTTGGCTAACGTGCAATCACTGGAGAATAAACTGGATGAGCTCGTTTCGAGACTATCCTATGAATGTGATCTGAAGAACTGTAACATCCTATGTTTCTCCGAGTCGAGACTAAACAAGGACATGGAAAATATATCTTGTTTTTCTATACATCGTCAAGCCAGAATGTCAGCGTTGGGTAAACTCAGCGGGGTGGTGTGGGTCTCTGTTAGCAACAGCTGGTGCGCAATCTCTAATATTAAGGACATCTCAAGGTTCTGCTCACCTCGTGATAAGCTGTAGACCATACTACTTACTAAGAGAATTTTCATCTATATTTTTCGTAACTGTCTACTTACCACCACAAACCAATGATGGAACTAAGACCGCACTCATCGAGCTGTGTAGGGCCATAAGCAAACAAGAAAATGCTCACCCACAGGCGGCACTCCTAGTGGCCGGTGATTTTAATGCAGGAAAACTGAAATCGGTTTGACCTAATTTCTGCCACGTCACCTGTACAACATGCAAAAAACCTCTAGATCACCTTTACTCGACAGATAGGCAAAACTGACCATAACTCCATCCTCCTGATTCCTGCTTTCAAACAAAACTCAAACAGGAAGTAATAGTGATGCACTCAATACGGAAGTGATCCGATGAAGCGGATGCTAAGCTAGTGGACTGTTTCGTTACCAAAGACTGGAATATGTTCCGGGATTCATCCGATGGCATTGAGGAGTACACCACATCAGTCACCGGCTTCATTAACAAGTGCATCGACAACGTCGTCCCCACAGCCACCATACGTACACCAACCAGAAGCCATGGATTACAGGGAACATCCTCACTGAGCTAAAGGCTAGAGCTGCTTCTTTCCATCCGGACGCTTATAAAAATTCCTGCTAAGCCCTCCGACGAACCATCAAATAGGCAAAGCATCAGTACAGGACTAAGGTCGAATCCTACTACACCGTCTGTGGCCCTTTTCGGATGTGGCAGGGTATGCAAATTATCACGGATCACAAAGGGAAACACAGCCGTGAGCTGTCCACTGACGTAAGCCTACCAGGCGAGCTAAATGCCTTCTATGCTCGCTTCGAGGCTAGCAATACTGAACCATACATGAGAGCACCAGCTGTTCCGGGCGACTATGTGATCATGCTCTCTATAGCCAATGTAAGTAAGACCTTTAAGCAGGTTAACATTCACAAGGCCGCATAGTCAGACGGATCTCCAGGACGCGTACTCAGACATTCACCGACATTTTAAACCTCTCCATGATCCAGTCTGTAACACCTACATGTTTCAAGCAGACCACCATAGTCCCTCTGCCCAAGAAGGCCAGGGTAACCTGTCCAAATGACTTAGCACTCAAATCTATAGCCATGAAATGCTTTGAAAGGCTGGTCATGGCTCACATCAACACCATCATCCCAGACACCCTGGACCCACCCGAATTTGCATACCGCCTCAAAAGATCCACAGATGACGCAATCTCTATTGCACCCCACACTGCCCTTTCCCACCTGGACAAAAGGAACACCTACGTGAGAATGCTATTCATTGACTACAGCTCAGCGTTCAACACCATAGAACCCTCCAAGCTCATCACTAAGCTAATGAGCCTTGGACTGAACACCTCCCTCTGCAACTGGATCCTGACTGTCCGCCCCCAGGTGGTGAGGGTAGACAACAACACATCCACCACGCTGACCCTCAGCACGGGGGCCCCTCAGGGTTGCGTACTCCCTGTTCACCCACGACTATGTAGCCGCGCACGATTTCAACACCATCGTTAAGTTTGCCAACGACATGATGGTTGTAGGCCTGATCAACAACGACAATGATACAGCCTATAGGGAGGAGGTCAGAGACCTTGTAGTGTGGTGCCAGGACAACAACCACTCCCTCAACATCAGCAAGAAAAAAGGAGCTGATCGTGGACTAGAGGAAACAGAGGGCCGAGCACGCCCCCATTCACATCGACGGAGCTGTGGTGGAGCTGGTCGAGATCTTCATGTTCCTCAATGTCCACGTCACTAAAGACCTATCATGGTCCAAATACACCAACACAGTCGCGAAGAGGGCACGACAATGCCTCTTCCCCCTCAGGAGGCTGAATAGATTTGGCATGGCCTCTCAGATCCCAGAAAAGTTCTACATCTGCACCATTGAGATCATCTTGACATGCTACATCACCGCTTGGTACGGCAACTGTTTGGCATCCAACTGTAAAGCGCTACAGATGGTAGTGTGTACGGCCCAGTACATTACTGGAGCCGAGCTCCCTTCTAACCAGGACCTCAATACCAGGCGGTGTCAGAAGAAGGCCCTAAAAATTGTCAAAGACTCTTGACACCCAAGTCATAGACTGTTCTCTTTGCTGCCGCATGGCAAGCGGTACTGGTGCGCCAAGTCTGGGACCAAAAGGCTCCTGAACAGCTTCCAACCCAAGCCATAAGACCGCTGAACAGTTGATCATATATCTACCCTGACTATTTGCATTGAGACCCTTTTTATTTGCACGGACTCTCTTGCACTGGCTCTATGCACACACACTGGAGTCTACCCACACACTCACTCATACTACACTGACACTCCAACACACACATATACACACATAGACTACATAGGACTACATATGCTCACACACACACACACACACACACACACACACACACACACACACACACACACACATGCATATTGATGCCACACACACACACACACTCACACAGACACACTTTCACTCTTTCACACTCTTCACAAACACTGCTGCTACTCTGTTTATTATCTATCCTGATTGTCTAGTCGCTTTTACCCTTACCTACATGTACATATTACCTCAATTACCTCCACTACCTCGTACCCCTGCACATTAACTTGATACACGGATCCCTCTGGGAACTTTCATTACGCACACCTGGCCCCTATTCCCAGTGATTAGTAATTGTATAAGTGTGCCCTTGGTTCACCGTTGTCTTGTCTTTATTGTTTATCTTTATTGTTTCCAATGTCCGTTGATCGTGTGAGTACCTGTGTTGTTTTGGCTTTTGTGCCGTGTGTATTGCACAGATGATTACGGGTCTCGCCCCGTTTGGTATCATTGTGCGCTTGTGTATTTATTCAAGGTCCTCCTCGCTCTTTTATTTATACCAATGTGACAACAGCTACTCCTTGTATATATACAGTATATAGTCTTGTTATAGATATTTTGTTGTGTTACTATTTCATTTTTTGCAAATATTGAACTCTGCGTTGTTGGGAAAGGGCTCGTCAGTAAACAATTCACAGTTTTCGGCGCATTTGACAAATAAAATTTGATTTGATTTGCAATGGGTTATTTTTACGCTGCCATGAGGCTCCTTTTCTCTGTTTCTGCTCTGTTTCAACAACAAAACAGAGACAATAACAGAAGCACTAGAGCGAACAGCTGTTTCCCTTAATGCGGATTCAATCTTTAAGGATTATATTTCAGGGTAGCTAGTTGCCCCAGTCCCAAGGCATTTCAGCTGTATGAAAATTGTGTGCTGTTATTCACAGGTTACTTTTGAGAAGGGCTCGTCCCAACAACAGGTTTCAAAAACAACCAAGTAACCATGGCTCTTAGCACTATCCTAAATGCTTCCATTTGCTCACCATTAGGAGAAATTACATTGACGTAAACAAGATATGTGTCCCAAATGGCACCCTATTGCTTATTTAGTGCACTAATTTTGACCAGAGTGCTTTGGTCAAAAGTATTGCACTGTATAGGGAATAGGGTACTATTTGGGAGGCATGCAATGATTTGTTTGCAAAAAGGGTTAGCCACTTCCTGACAATGCCCTGGTTTGGGTGCAGTCATTTACCTTCAGGAAGCACTATTGTATTTACATCATGTGTCACCACCAAAAAATCAATGCAGATAAGGCTGCCAGGTGGGGACAACTGATTTCAATTAGCGTGTAGCCTATTAACTATGACAGGCTCTCCCTACTGTCCTCGGGGAGATAGAATGCAGGCAGCTTCTGTACAGTCATCGTCTTTGCTGACTTCATTATTTGTCCTTCTAGGGTTTACACAGTCAGCTCCATTCTGATCTTTTTTTTCACTCATTGGTCTTTGGACCAATCAGACCAGTCATTGGACCATTGGTGTCTGGACCAATCAGAGCAGCTCTGAAAAAGATCTGATGTCAATGCTGATTAAAATCATCACAATTGCGCTTATTTACAATGCCGATGGGATTGTTCAAAATATTCCATTTGTGGGAAAGAATATCAGAATTGGGCTACCTGTGTAAAGTAGCCATAGAGAAACATGTTGTGAATCAGGGGTGATCCTTCAGTGTGCTATCCTTTATGATCTCTTAGGGCTGCTTTCCCGGACACAGATGCACACACAGCAGAGTGCGAGAGAGAGAGAGAGAGAGAGAGCAATGGCGTGCTGCACATTACTGCACATATGTGAGGTAGTTGGCCATTTTTGTGGACCACTTTTGGCTTGTGAGTGCTACTTTCAGAACTACTGGCTAAAAAGTACCTAGTTCTAGGCTGAAAAGCACTTTCAATGGAGATTCTCCAGACATCAGTGTTTCCCCTATATTAATTTTGCAGCGGTGGCCCACCACTGCTAAATTGTTGCCACCGCTGCAAAAATATGATGTAATTTATTTTGCTATACATATTTCTGCCGAGACGCGCTTTTAAATGGATAGTTGTTAGCTCAGTGACTGGAAGTAACTGGAACCGCGAGAAAGTAATTGTGCTAACACTAGTCGCAATGTAAACCCCCACCCCCCCCCCCCCCCCCTCCTGCCATCCTTGCCACCGCTGCTGAAAAAAAATCATAGGGGCAACAGTGTACATATTATGTCTAAATTCTGTGACCACGCCTGAGATCTTATCATGACCATCCTGTGTCACTTTACTTAAACGAGTTAAATACACTTTATGACACTGCCAAGAACCATTATGACCGTCATAATCATCTAAGCCAGATAGACCTATTACTTACATGCCCTTATGTCAGTCATAAGTCACAAATCGGGTCTCTTATACCAGCCAGAAGAGGACTGGCCACCCCTCATAGCATGGTTCCTCTCTAGGTTTCTTCCTAGGTTTTGGTTCTTTCTAGGGAGATTTTCCTAGCCACCGTGCTTCTACACCTGCATTGCTTGCTGTTTGGGGTTTTAGGCTGGGTTTCTGTACAGCACTTTGATATATCAGCTGATGTCTTTATAAATACATTTGATTTGATTTATACCTACTCCTCCATTCGTCTCTGTCATGATCATCTTCGTGAGAGAGAGTGGACCAAGGCGCAGCGTGTGCAAAATACATCTCTTTATTTTGGAAGAGAGAAAAAACACGAAACGAACACTATACACAAACTAACAAAACAACCGTGAAGCTAAATAACGTAAGTGCACAGACAAGCAACAAACGTTCAACATAGACAACACCCCACAAAAGCCTACTGCCTATGGCTGCCTTAAATATGGCTCCCAATCAGAGACAATGAATGACAGCTGTCTCTGATTGAGAACCAATCTAGGCAGCCATAGACATAACTAGACATAACTAGACAACACTACTCTACTCTGCCCCATACAAATACAACACCCCTAGACATTACAAAACACATACCTTCCCCATGTCACACCCTGACCTAACTAAAATAATAAAGAAAACAAAGAATACTAAGGCCAGGGCATGACAGTCTCAGTCATCAGCAACAGGGCTTTGGGGTTGATGTCTGATATTAATGTGTGTGCAATTGGAATGGCAATAAAATGTATATTTCCAGGAAGTGTTATCGAACTTAACCTACTACAAGTATGGTGGAAAGGAATGGTTTTCCTTGTGTGGTAGGTTTTTGTGGATTTTTGACACTCTTATGCAGGTGTCATAACCATGCCATAAAATATTTACATTACATTACATTTACATTTAAGTCATTTAGCAGAAGCTCTTATCCAGAGCGACTTACAAATTGGAAAGTTCATACATATTCATCCTGGTCCCCCCGTGGGAATTGAACCCTGGTCCCCCCGTGGGAATTGAACCCACAACCCTGGCGTTGCAAGCGCCATGCTCTACCAACTGAGCCACACGGGACCAAATATGACAATATATGCCACAAAAACATCTAAATGTGTCAGAACAGTGTTATGGCAAGTTATGTCAGGTGTTATGACATGGCTATGACTGTGTTATAAGGTGCTATGACGCTAAGAAAGTCAATGAGAACATTACTGTAACATTCGCTTTGTATAAGGTCCTGGAAAGGGTTTGTTCACTTGGATCGTACCATTTCTCTACATTGCCGCTGGTTGATTCGCACACTAGCAGTCTACCGGTTTGCTGAAGCCTGAAGAAAAGTGGAAAACCTTCCACGTCCTGCCTGATGGAACGTGGGGCTGTGAAATTAGTCATTCACTTGAAGGCCCTCACAATGTACCCTGCTAACTGGTACGTTAACATAGGTGGGCTTTCTCTCTCCCTCGCTCTCCCTCCCTCCCTCTCTCTCATCTCTGTTACAAACAGGTAAATACATGTTTTCATGTCTACATTCTGTTTGTTATCTGGTCAGACCACATTACATCCAAATAAAGACATTTTTCTTGCTGCTAAAAAGACGTTAACACCACTTCTTTATTCAACCAATATAAATCCTAATGATGTTATTGCAACCAGTTTTGCCTGCTGGGATATAAATGACCTAAGTAGAACACCTAGAGACCTCATCAAGATGTTTGGATCTCTTGGTGCTACGCCGTTACTACGGTGTTACTACGGTGTCACTATGGTGGTGTTATGGTGTAACTACGGTTATACTACGGTGTTACTACGGTGTTACTATGGTGTTACTACGGTGTTACTATGGTGTAACTACGGTGTTACTACGGTGTCACTACGGTGTTACTACGGTGTTACTACGGTGTTACTACGGTGTTACTACGGTGTTACTACGGTGTCACTATGGTGGTGTTATGGTGTAACTACGGTGTTACTACGGTGTCACTATGGTGGTGTTATGGTGTAACTACGGTTATACTACGGTGTTACTACGGTGTCACTATGGTGGTGTTATGGTGTAACTACGGTTATACTACGGTGTTACTACGGTGTCACTATGGTGTCACTATGGTGGTGTTATGGTGTAACTACGGTGTTACTACGGTGTTACTACGGTGTCACTATGGTGGTGTTATGGTGTAACTACGGTTATACTACGGTGTTACTACGGTGTCACTATGGTGGTGTTATGGTGTAACTACGGTGTTACTACGGTGTCACTATGGTGTCACTATGGTGGTGTTATGGTGTAACTATGGTGTTACTACGGTGTTACTACGGTGTCACTATGGTGGTGTTATGGTGTAACTACGGTGTTACTACGGTGTTACTACGGTGTCACTATGGTGGTGTTATGGTGTAACTACGGTGTTACTACGGTGTCACTATGGTGGTGTTATGGTGTAACTACGGTTATACTACGGTGTTACTACGGTGTCACTATGGTGGTGTTATGGTGTAACTACGGTGTTACTACGGTGTCACTATGGTGGTGTTATGGTGTAACTACGGTTATACTACGGTGTTACTACGGTGTCACTATGGTGGTGTTATGGTGTAACTACGGTTATACTACGGTGTTACTACGGTGTCACTATGGTGGTGTTATGGTGTAACTACGGTTATACTACGGTGTTACTACGGTGTCACTATGGTGGTGTTATGGTGTAACTACGGTGTTACTACGGTGTCACTATGGTGGTGTTATGGTGTAACTACGGTTATACTACGGTGTTACTACGGTGGTGTTATGGTGTAACTACGGTTATACTACGGTGTTACTACGGTGTCACTATGGTGGTGTTATGGTGTAACTACGGTTATACTACGGTGTTACTACGGTGGTGTTATGGTGTAACTACGGTTATACTACGGTGTCACTATGGTGGTGTTATGGTGTAACTACGGTTATACTACGGTGTTACTACGGTGTCACTATGGTGGTGTTATGGTGTAACTACGGTTATACTACGGTGTTACTACGGTGTTATTATGGTGTCACTATGGTGGTGTTACGGTGTAACTACGGTTTTACTACGGTGTTACTACAGTGTTACTATGGTGGTGCTACGATGTTACTACGGTGTTACTATGGTGTCACTATGGTGGTGTTATGGTGTAACTACAGTGTTACTACAGTGTTACTACGGTGTTACTACGGTGTTACTACGGTGTTACAATGGCGTTACTACGGTGTTGCTACGGTGTTACTACGTTGTTGCTACGGTGTTGCTACGGTGTTACTACGGTGTTTCTACGTTGTTACTACAGTTTTACTATAGTGTTGCTACGTTGTTGCTACGGTGTTACTACGGTGTTACTACGGTGTTACTAAGGTGGTGCTACAGTGTTACTATGGTGTCACTATGGTGGTGTTATGGTGTAACTACGGTTTTACTACGGTGTTACTACAGTGTTACTACGGTGTTGCTACGTTGTTGCTACGGGTTTACTATGGTGTTACTACGGTGTTTCTACGTTGTTGCTACAGTTTTACTATAGTGTTGCTACGTTGTTGCTACGGTGTTACTACGGTGTTACTACGGTGTTACTAAGGTGGTGCTACAGTGTTACTATGGTGTCACTATGGTGGTGTTATGGTGTAACTACGGTTTTACTATGGTGTTACTACAGTGTTACTACGGTGTTTCTACGTTGTTGCTACAGTTTTACTATAGTGTTGCTACGTTGTTGCTACGTTGTTGCTACGGTGTTGCTACGGTGTTGCTACGGTGTTACTACAGTAGTGCTACGGTGTTACTTGCAAGGATCTATGTTCGAGTCCAGTTTGGGCTACTCCCCAATTAGCTACAAGACTTTACAACCAGTGGTGGAGGGAAGGGTAAATACCATTTTCTTTTTTAGGGAGCATTACTTTATTTACTGCGAACGGCGATTGGCCGGTAAAAACCTACCCATATTAGTTTCCTCAAATCTGTAAGAGGATTCAGGATGGTTGGGGTAAAGGCGGTTCTCACAGTCCAAATGGGAGATATCAGTCACGGTGTGTTGTTTTTTATTTTATGCCAGACAGACACAGACAGACAGACGGGAGAGATGTCTTACACTCAATTAACTCTGGAGTGATGCTTGCCGCCGCTCTTCTCTTTGCATGTGTCATTAGCTCTGGGAAACATCAGCTGACAAGGAGAGAGGCCTTTGGAGACACGACGATCCAGGCCCACACCGTTCTACAGGCAGATGTGCGCACGCATGCACGCACGTACACTTTTACTCTCGAACACGCTCTCCTCCCCCCTCTTACTCACTCCCTCCTCAACCCTTTCACTCACTATCTCCTCACCCCTCTCACTCACATTTCTCCCATCTCTCTTGCCATCTCTCTCTCTCTGATTCTCTCTTTCTATCTCTCTGTCTGTCTCTCTGTCTGTCTGTCTGTCTGTCTGTCTGTCTGTTTGTCTGTCTCTCTGACTCTCTAACTCTGTATCTTTCTCTGTCTCTGTCTCTCTCTCTCTCTGTCTCTCTTGCTGACTCTCTCTCTCTCTGTCTCTCTCTGTCTCTCTCTCTGTCTGTCTGTCTGTCTGTCTGTCTGTCTGTCTGTCTCTCTCTCTGTCTCTCTCTCCTGAATATGTCGTCGTCTTAGTGTTGGAGAGAGAGAGCTTCCAACTTGAATTAACCACTTCCTGCAATCTCTATTTAGCAATGATTAGTGGGAAAGCCCATTCTGAACTGAATAAATGTTTTGGCAGTTGTCTCTTGTTGCCTTCCACACCAGTCCACAATTACTCACATAGAGCATGCTATAGGCTTTCATAAACTGCCCCGACAAAGACTGCCACGTTACTCCATGTTAACGGTTATGACCTCTACTACAAAATGTTGGCTGTTATTTTCCATCTAGTTCAGTATGCAATGAACTCATGTAAAAAAGAAAATAAAACACATGGGAGTGGGGGAGAAAGGAAAATATTATTGGAGTTATGATGATGTTGGTAGACTAGTGTTTTATGTAGTACAGTTGTACAGTTGTAAAGTATGAAAGTAAAACATGAACTGACGCCAAATCAGGACTGGACAAGGTAGATGCAACTTGACACAAGGTGCATTTTCTGTGACATGGAAAGCTGCCCGTTATAAAGCACTGGATGTGTTTAGGTACTCTGCACCCATTTTCCTTTAAAAAACATCATAAATTGTAGCCTATTTTATTTTTTACCTTAAAGTTGAGAGTTCCACAGCAATATAGCAAAGAGAGTATTGAAATACAGCTCAATGTTTATTCATTAAAATCTGAAGTACAGCAAACAAACATTAATTAAATTCCCTGCACAACAATATTTCCCCTGTAAATAACTGTTAA
Source organism: Salvelinus fontinalis (assembly GCF_029448725.1). Lineage (NCBI taxonomy): Eukaryota > Metazoa > Chordata > Actinopteri > Salmoniformes > Salmonidae > Salvelinus > Salvelinus fontinalis. The sequence goes on from NC_074685.1 coordinate 47,743,446, forward strand.
GCTCCACTTTAAAAAAAACACAAACATATTAAATGGAATTACTACAATCATCATTTAAAGTTCAGCGTTCAATATCAAGCTACCAACTCGTTTTCTAAAATATTTCTCTAACTATATTCGGCTGTAATGGATTTATGCCACAGCTTTATTTAGTGCTAAAAATGTCTTTAGCGTTCAACACAGTTGAAAGGATAGTTAACTTTTTTAAAGAATCTCCCGGGTAACATTTTTGGAGCATATAGCAACGCTATTAGAAATGGATTGCGTCAGTTAGCAGTGCATGTAAAATCAGGGGGGGGGGGGGGGGGGGGCAGAGTGTACTGTATGTAGAATGAGAAAGTCAGAACTCTTTCCCTATGCTTTTGAATACACCGCTAACTGATATGTGTTTTCACTAGCATTGCTACATGCTCCAAAAATACTAGCCAGGAGATTCTGGACCATGCTAAATTACTAGCAGAAAAAGGTTTGTACAAAAGTCAGAAATAAGCTAAAGCTTACAATTTTTTACTATCCCTTTAGAACAGGGCTCTCCAACCCTGTTCCTGGAGAGCTACAGCCCTGTCAAATTCATAAGACAGTAGCTTTACAAGACAGTAGCTTGTAAAACAGGTTGGAACAGGGTTGGAGTTAAAAACCTACAGGATGGTATCTCTCCAGGAACAGGGTTGGAGTTAAAACCTACAGGAGGGTATCTCGCCAGGAACAGGGTTGGAGTTAAAACCTACAGGAGGGTATCTCGCCAGGAACAGGGTTGGAGTTAAAACCTACAGGAGGGTATCTCGCCAGGAACAGGGTTGGAGTTAAAACCTACAGGAGGGTATCTCGCCAGGAACAGGGTTGGAGTTAAAACCTACAGGAGGGTATCTCGCCAGGAACAGGGCACATAAGAGAAGCCTTCATCTTGCCTTTTGACTCATCCTTGATCACTAGGAGTCAACTCATTTTCAGGAACACAAATCTCAGATGGCATCTAATATGTAAGACATTGACCAACAACATAGGCTCTTTTTGGCCCGACAACTAATATACTAATATCTGAGCTCTGGTTGGATAGCTGCCCCGACAACATACTAATTTCTGAGCTCTCATTGGATAGCTGCCTCTTGCGTCCATCTCCTTTATTAGGTGCCATTTTTGCGAACCAGGAAGTTAAAAAAAAAAAAAAAAAAATCTTAAAAATTCAAGTGATGCTCAAAGTATGAAATAGTTTAAGGTTAGGGCTAAGGTTAAGGTTGGGGAAAGTGGTTAAGTCGCTTGGCATATTTTGTCCCACAAAAATTTGGGGGCCTGTGTTAGGCTTCGCATCTGACAACTTGGTCAAATGCCTTTACTGGATAGGGTACAGAAAAGTTATTGGTTGGAGTGTTGTGCTATGTACAGTAGTGAGTGGTGGTGCAAGGACATTGTGTTTATGAGAAGGGTTGCACAATTCCAGTATCAACATTCCCTGGTTTTCCAAAAAAACCTGGTTGGAAGGCTGGATTTCCGTTTAATTCCCTTCTGATTCCTAGAATCTTCCAACCGGGATTTCTAGAAAAACGATGCATTTTGGGAAAGTCACCAGAATTTTGAAACCCTAGTTGTTGGTGCACTGTTTCGTGAGGACACTGGAGTAAAGTGAATATGAACACTCTATTCACCAGGGTGTCATTGTGACCTTTGCTAAAATGAAATCGAATACTGTACGCTCTGCCGTAAAGGTGCGTCGTTGAGAAATAGGATGTATTCTGAGCCGAGATGGTATTTTTTTTTTTTTTTATTCAGTTATAATGCACATTATAAAGCATTTTCATTCCCCAGATTTGAATCTTCCTTGCCACATTATAAAGCATTTTCATTCTCCAAGTTTGAATCTTCCTTGCCACATTATAAAGCATTTTCATTCCTCAGGTTTGAATCTTATTTGCCAGTGAGGCGTCAAAAGAAATGAAGTAAAAATCAAGAAAACAATTATTCATTATTGAGTTGAAAAGTTGACATAGAATAGAAATTGATCATCAAAAGTTTGGACACACATACTCATTCAAAGGTTTCTCATTATTTTTACTATTTTCTACATTGTAGAATAATAGTGAAGATATCAAAACTATGACATAACACATGGAATCATGTAGTAACCAAAAAAACTATAAACAAATAAAAATATTGTTTATATTATAGATTCTTCAAATAGCCACCCTTTGCCTTGATAACAGATTTGCACACTCTTGGCATTCTCTCAACCAGCTTCACCTGGAATGCTTTTCCAACAGTCTTGAAGGAGTTCCCACATATGCTGAGCACTTTTTGGCTGCTTTTCCTTTTCCCAAAACATCTCAATTGGGTTGAGGTCGGGTGATTGTGGAGGCAAGGTCATCTGATGCAGCACTCCATCACTCTCCTTCTTGGTCAAATAGCCCTTACACAGCCTGGAGGTGTGTTGGGTCATTGTCCTGTTGAAAAACAAATGATAGTCCCACTAAGTGCAAACCAGATGGGATGGCGTATAGCCTCAGAATTCTCTGGCAGCCATGCTGGTTAAGTGTGCCTTGAATTCTAAATAAATCACTGACAGTGTCCCCCACACGATCACACCTCTTCCTCCATGCTTCATGGTGGGAACCACAGATGCGGAGATCATCCATTCACCTACTCTGCGTCTCACAAAGACATGGTGGTGTCTTTGGAAATCTGTCCTTTGGTCTGATGAGTCCACCGGTCTAATGTCCATTGCTCGTGTTTCTTGGCCCAAACAAGATCTCTTCTTATTATTGGTGTCCTTTAGTAATGGTTTCTTTGCAGCAATTTGATCATGAAGGCCTGATTCACACAGTCTCCTCTGAACAGTTGATGTTGAGATGTGTCTGTTACTTGAACTCTGTGAAGCATTTATTTGGGCTGCAATCTGACGTGCAGTTAACTCTAATGAACTTATCCTCTGCAACAGAGGTAACTCTAGGTCTTCCTTTCCTGTGGCGGCCCTCATGAGAGCCAGTTTCATCATAGCGCTTTATGTTTTTTTGACTGCACTTCAAGAAACTTTCAAAGTTCTTGAAATTTCCCAGAGTGACTGACCTTCATGTCTTAAAGTAATGATGGACTGTCGTTTCTCTTTGCTTATTTCAGCTGTTCTTTCCATAATATGGACTTGGTCGTTTACCAAATATACCACCCCTACCTTGGTTGGCTCAAATGCATTAAGGAAAGAAATTCCACAAATGAACTTTTAACATGGCAGACCTGTTAATTGTAATGCATTCCAGGTGACTACCTGTTGAAGCTGGTTGAGAGAATTCCAAGAGTGTGCAAAGCTGTCAAGGCAAAGGGTGGCTACTTGAAGAATGTCAAATATCAAATATATTTTGATTTATTTAACACTTTTTTGGTTACTACATGATTCTATATGTGTTATTTCATAGTTTTGACGTCTTCCCTATTATTCTACAATGTAGAAAATAGTAAAAACAAAGAAAAACCCTTGAATGCATAGTTGTGTCCACTACTGTAAGTCATTTCAATAAAAGAGCTTTTAATACCTTAAAATTCTCACACGGCCTCAAATGCTGCGTAGAATTCAGGCGCCAATAAGAAAAACGGAATAAGTCATATCCTGCTCTATCCTTAGTTTATTAAGATTCTTGACTCTACGTTTTGAGCTAGTGAATCAACCAGTTCAAAATTTCCATTGCCAGTCTTGAAAACCAGATTAAAAAAACATGAGTTGGCGCACACCCAGAAAAATTAGTTTGTGTGGAGGTGCTGACTAACGACGAATAAACTATAAACTATCAAAATAAAGAAAGTCACACACTCCATATATAAACTCCCAGTAATTTATTGGGTATGTTCTTCACCATGAAGAAGGCACAGTGATGCTGAAACGTTGGTAAATACCCAATAAATTACTGGGAGTTTATATATGGAGTGTGCGACTTTCTTTATTTTGATAGTTTAGTCTTGAAAACCTAACATGCTAAAATCCCACATAAACACCATTTCACATGAACAGGAACTTTTACCGTCCCCAGGACTCTTGTTCGTGGAGTATAGTATCTGCACGGAGCCTGTACTGGTCTGTACTGTTGGTGGACGCAATTGTAACAGAACATTCCCTTACAATGAAACATTTTTATGGTCCCCAATATTTTCTCTGAAATCCCTGAATATGATGCCTCTGCCAGCTGTTTTCCTGTTGCGGTGAGCTCCCAGATATATTTCAGTCAGGCCTTCTCAACAGCCATATCCTCAATGACTGCATTTCAAATCACTCATCTCTGACAGCTACAAACCAGGAAACACAAGGGACTCGGGGGGGGGGGGGGGGGGGGGGGGCTAACGATGACTTGCGTTGAAACGCAACAAAACAGGAAAGATGTTTTGTATTACTACTCACAGTATATTTTGGATGGACTTTGAAGTAATCTGAGATTAAAATTCATTTCAGTTTTCGATCTTTGGGAGAGCTGCATCAGTCTTTTATGTGATTGAAATGTCAGAACCAGCAGAGCAATTCATTATTCATGATGCAGGGAACTGCTGTTAATTGCCGGTTTGCTAAGACAGCAATTCTGCTTTTGATTGTATAATTGATCTTTTAGAAGTTATACTACAATAAGGGGACACATGAAATGATACTTGACATCTTCCTATTTTGACATAGCTTGACATCTTCACGTTGACATTTTCCATTGACATACAGTATCTCGACATCTTCCTCTGTTGACATGTTGGTATCATTCATCATGCCAGCTTTACTGTATGTCCTACACTAGCCAATGAAAATGAGAAGGATGAGAAACTAAAAGGTCAGGTTTTGTGATTCAAAATAAACATTTTCAAAAATAAAACATTTGTGTAAACATTTTCAACGGTTGAACAAAACAATTGACTAGTGTGTCTATTAGAATGAATATAAAGCTAAATGTCATCTGTTCATAACCCATAGATGAAACCACTGACACAGAAACATTGGCCATAGTAGCAGCTAGCAAGACTGAAATTGGTACTTTTTTCTTTTTACACTCCAACGATACTCTAGTGCCCTCATCTGGCAGTATTAAGAAGCCATTTTCACATTTTGAAGACTTCGTGTCGTAGGCATAGTTTTAGAATTGCCTCCATTTGATTAAGTGTGTGGCTTTTACAGCAACTTTGCAAAGAAAATACTTTTCCCCCATTTCCAAAATATCATGCTTTGGCCATACCTAAAGTGAAAAACGATTTTACATTTTTAACTTATTAATGCAAAAAAACAGTAGTGATCCAAAAGTTGGCAATATATTTTAGGATTTTATAGTCCAGGCCACAGTACATACATGTACAGTCATAAATTACTAATTTCATGAGCAAAACTGGGCTAGACTTTGGCTTTACAACTCACCAAATGTTCCCAAAAATAATATCAGTCTTGGATGGTGTGTGGAATGTACTGGTTATATACATAAACGAGACATAGCCTGGACATAACTCATAGCATCTGTGTTTGGGAGAATGTCACAGCCTTCTTCAAACTGGGTGCATTGAAATAGCTTTTAAAATAGTGAATCCAGAGTTATATATATATACACTGTACATTCATTCTGTGTTTATGGCTCTGATTTAAGCTTAGTCAATAGTCAGTAACACTTTACTTAAAGCATACAGCTATAATGTGAAGGACTTATGGGAGCCATCCTGATCTCTTCATTATTGATTACCCAAAGTATTAGATGCTTTATTGACAAAGACAATCACAGACACGACCGGACACCCGGGAGACAACTCTAGTACAGATCTCAAGTACATTTTCTCAAAGCCATATTTCCTTGTTCATCTCTATTTACACCTAGTTTTGTATCATGATGTGCCTTGTAATAATTGGTTCAACATATTCGATCTCAAATTCAACACATCACAACAGCTTGAGTGTAGCGTTTCAAAAAACCGCTAGACCATATTCCTGTTTAACATCAAGGTGACGAATTTAACCATTACATCAGTGTTGTTGACAAGACACCACAGATAACATTAGCTTGTTAGTGACTGGAGTGTACACAGCAGGGCCTTCTCTCTTGACCTTGGGCGCAAACCCTCCCTACCATAGACTCAATGGACTCTAACAAAGATGGAATTATTTTCAGAAACCACCTGTAGGATGACCCCATATTCTATGATAACAGAAAATGTATATATATAATTTTTCGAAGGCCAGTTGGACATCACTGCTCACTGTCCATTTGAGTTTACAAGCAACACAGAGGCATATTATATACAGTGCCTTCGCAAGTGTTCAGACCCTTGACTTTTTCCACATTGTTACGTAACAGCCTTATTCTAAAATGGATTAAATACATAAAAATCCTCAGCAATCTACACACAATACCCCATAATGACAAAGTGTAACAGTATAACTTTACGTCGTCCCCTCGCCCCGACACGGGCGCAAACCAGGGACCCTCTGCACACGTCAACAACTGACACCCACGAAGCGTCGTTACCCATCGCTCCACAAAAGCCGCGGCCCTTGCAGAGCAAGGGGCAACCCTACTTGAAGTCTCAGAGCAAGTGACGTAACTGATTGAAATGCTACTAGCGCGTACCCGCTAACTAGCTAGCCATTTCACATCCGTTACAAAAGCGAAAACAAGTTTTTAGAAATTTGTAAAAAACAGAAATTCCTTATTTACATAAGTATTAAGACCCTTTGCTATAAGACTCGAAATTGAGCTCAGGTGCATCCTGTTTACATTGATCATTCTTTTAGCTGTTTCTACAACTTGATTGGAGTCCACCTGTGGTAAATTCAATTGATTGGACATGATTTGGAAAGGCACACACCTGTCTATATAAGGTCCCACAGTTGACAGTGCATCTCAGAGCAAAAACCAAGCCATGAGGTTGAAGGAATTGTCCGTAGAGCTCAGAGACAGGAATGTGTTGAGGCACAGATTTTGGGAAGGGTACCAAAAAAAATTGCGACATTGAAGATCCCCAAGAACACAGTGGCCTGCATCATTCTTAAATGGAAGAAGTTTGGAACCACCAAAACCCTTCCTAGAGCTGGCCGCCCGGCCAAACAGAAATCGGGGGAGAAGGGCCTTGGTCAGGGAGGTGACCAGCAACCCGATGGTCACTTTGACAGAGCTCTAGATTTCCTCTGTGGAGATGGGAGAACCTTCCGGAAGGACAACCATCTCTGCAGCACTCCACCAATCAGGCCTTTATGGTAAAGTGGCCAGACGGAAGCCACTCCCTAATAAAAGGCACATGACAGCCCGCTTGGAGTTTGCCAAAAGGCATCTAAAGACTCTCAGACCATGAGAAACAAGATTTCTTTGGTCTGATGAAACCAATATTGAACTCTTTGGCCTGAATGTCAAGTGTCCTGTCTGGTGGAAACCTGGCACCATCCATTTGGTGAAGCATGGTGGTGAAGCATCCCAGTGGCAGGGACTGAGAGACTAGTCAGGATCGAGGCAAAGATGAACAGAGCAAAGTACAGAGAGATCCTTGATGAAAACCTTCTCTAGAGCACTCAGGACCTCAAACTGGGGCAAAGGTTCACCTTCCAACAGGACAATGACCCTAAGCACACAGACAAGACACCGCAGCAGTGGCTTTGGGACAAATCTCTGAATGTCCTTCAGTGGCCCAGGCAGAGCCCAGACTTGAACCCAATCAAACATCTCAGGAGAGACCTGAAAATAGCTGTGCAGCGACACTCCCCATCCAACCTGACAGAGCTTGAGAGGATCTGCAGAGAAGAATGGGAGAAACTCCCCAAATACAGTCGTTCCAAGCTTGTAGCGTCATACCCAAGAAGACTTGATGCTTTAATCGCTGCCAAAGGTGCTTCAACAAGGTCCTGAGTAAAGGGTCTGAAAACTTATGCAAATTTGATATCCTAAATTATAAATAAATGTAATTTATTTTCATAATAAAAAAATAAAAAATAAATTAGCAAAAAAATCCTAAAAACCTGTTTTTGCTTTGTCATTATGGGGTATTGTGTGTAGATTGAGGGGGGAAAATAATTGAATACATTTTAGAATAAGGCTGTAACGTAACAAAATGTGGAAAAAGTCAAGCGGTCTGAATACTTTCCGAAGGCACTGTATGTTGAGAATGACAAATCATTATGGTCTATTGGAAGTCACTATGACCCCGCCTCTATGTCTAAACCTTGTCCCCCTTCCTCTATGTCTAAGCCTTTATTACATTCAATGGCAGCGGGGGCACCAAACTCTGACCTACGACTTTTCCAGACCCTTCAAATGGATTATGAAGCAGTTATAATGCATTGTAAGACTCAATAACATAATGATCCTATACGAGACATTTTCAGTCAGCTGAAATGTTAATACATAGCGACATACCATATTATAAGACCTACAAGCTCATACACGCTTAGAACAAGTTATAACACATTATTCCTGCACAATTCTTGATTCACAATTGTATGATTCTTAAACTCTCCTATACCACCACACGGTTGTTCCTGCTCTTATCGTCTCTCTCTATTGGTCTTTGTTTTTATGTTGTTGTTATTTATTCAATCCGTTTCAGGGTTAATCCCTGGAATATCGCTGGTGAGGAACAATTGAAAGGGGAAACATTTTAATTCATCATCTCCAGCACCAGCGCAATGTAAACATTTGAGAAACGGCACATTTCTATGTGTTGTATATAGTGAAAAAATAAGAGGAGTATTAGTGTTTTCGAATAGTGTTTTCGAATGACATCATACAGAGACACTGTTCCCCGGTAGGCCGTCATTGTAAATAATGACGTTAAGAACAAATTCTTACTTACAATGACGGCCTACCGGGGAACAGTGGGTTAACAACTGCCTTGTTCAGGGGCAGAACGACAGATTTATTTACCTTGTCAGCTCGGGGATTCGATCTAGCAACCTTTCGGTTACTGGCCCAATGCTCTAACCACTAGGCTACCTGCTGCCCCAAATGGTGTGCATCATGTGTTTTTTCTAACCTTTGTCTGCTCATAGGTTGTTTAAAAATCACAAGATGCAGACCAGTTGATGAATTGAAAAATGGTTAATTTCCCCCCCCCAAAAAAATGTTTACGAGAGAAAAACATGAACAATTCTGACAATGAATGAAAGCTAGCATTCCATATTAACTTGTACAGGGAGAAGCCTTGACTTGGTCAAGACAACAGCTTGAAAATCTGCTTGAAAATCTAGCCATAATTCATAACACCTTGACAGAGCTTGAATAATAAATAAAAATATTAAATGGGACAATATTGCACAATCCAGGTGTGCAATGCTCTTAGAGACCGACCCAAATAAACCCACAGCTTTAAATCGCTGACAAAGGGGTTTCTAACAACAACAACAACAATATTTATCCGTTATTTTACCAGGGAGGTTGACTGAGAACACGTTCTCATTTACAGCAATGACCTGGGGAATAGTTACAGGGGAGAGGAGTGGGATGAATGAGCCAATTGTAAACTGGGGATTATTAGGTGACCATGATGGTTTGAGGGACAGATTGGGAATTTAGCCAGAACATCGGGTTTAACACCCCTACTCTTACGATAAGTGCCATGGAATCTTTAATGACCTCAGAGTCATGAATACTTATCTCATCAAGATATATTAGTGTTTTATTTTTCTTTAAAAAAACATTTGTTGCACAATAAAATGTGAAGAAATCAATGGGGGGATGAATAATTAAGGTACTGTAGACACCAGATAGGTAATGTAGACACCAGATAGGTATTGTAGACACCAGATAGGTAATGTAGACACCAGATAGTCAGATAGGTTGTGTAGACACCAGATAGGTAATGTAGACACCAGATAGGTAATGTAGACACCAGATAGGTAATGTAGACACCAGATGGGTAATGTAGACTCCAGATAAGTACTGTAGACACCAGATAGTCAGATAGGAATTGTAGACACCAGATAAGTACTGTAGACACCAGATAGTCAGATAGGAATTGTAGACACCAGATAAGTATTGTAGACACCAGATAAATAGTGTAGACACCAGATAGTCAGATTGGAATTGTAGACACCAGATAGTCAGATAGGTAGTGTAGACACCAGATAAGTACTGTAGACACCAGATAGTCAGATAGGAATTGTAGACACCAGATAGGTAGTGTAGACACCAGATAAGTACTGTAGACACCAGATAGGAATTGTAGACACCAGATACGTATTGTAGACACCAGATACGTATTGTAGACACCAGATAAGTATTGTAGACACCAGATAAGTATTGTAGACACCAGATAGGTACTGTAGACGCCAGAGAGTCAGATAGGTAGTGTAGACACCAGATACGTATTATAGACACCAGAGAGTCAGATAGGAATTATAGACACCAGATATTCAGATAGTGTAGACACCAAATAGGTACTGTAGACACCAGAGTCAGATAAGTATTATAGACACCAGATAGTCAGATAGTGTAGACACCAAATAGGTACTGTAGACACCAAATAGGTACTGTAGACACCAGAGAGTCAGATAGTGTAGACACCAGATAGGTAGTGTAGACACCAGATAGGTACTGTAGACACCAGATAGGTACTGTAGACACCAGATAGTCAGATAAATACTATAGGCACCAGATAGTCAGATAAGTACTATAGACACCAAACAGTCCGATAGGTACTGTAGACACCAGAGTCAGATAGGTACTGTAGTCTCACACGCTTGCACACACTTTCGGCATTGAGGGATTTTTATCATTTACGATGAGGCTTGCTAGTGTAATAAGCCTTTTGTGCAGTGTTTTATTTTCATGGTTTAGGACCAACTAAAAGGTAAGAACTAGATCAAAGAATTGTCTCAACAATTTCTTATATTTATTTCCCCCTTTTCATTACAGGCAGATAAGAGAATACGGCAGTGAACACATAATAAAAATAGACGAGGAAGTACAATTACGAATTACTGTCATACTGTGAGCTGTTGAGGAAATATATGATATTTATTCATTTTTCTACATCAAACCCTGACTCACATACAATATACTAGTCACAAGAAGCAAGCACTTAATCACCCATGTGCGCAGGCAGGCTAGAAAGCTCAGTGCATTAATATCATTGGTACCAAAATAGCCCAGCCAAGGTTTCCCAAGTCCGAGACTCAGTGTGTATGTTTATCAACCCACATGAAACTGGTCAGTGGAAATGTACTGGTCCTATGACATCACCTCAATGTGCACTTTCAGTTCAAGACAAGTCCTTCCCTACAAGAAGGTTAGATTTTCACAATATTTAATCCAGCTGGAGTGAAATGCTGCATACGTAATGGGCTTCCCAGACCAGGACTGAAGAAGAACTGGTCCATCCCCTTCCCAGACCAGGACTGAAAGAAAACTGGTCCATCTCCCAATTCACCTTAAAGCGTCAAATCAGCAAGAAAAAAGATAAGGGATGGGGCTGGTGAAGTGTAACCACTCAAATTCATAGACAGAGCTATGGATGCAATATATATGAGGCTATATAGTGTTTGTTGTTGTCAAACATTGGAGTAAAATAAGGTTATATTTTGGGTTCTCATGGACTGTGAGAGCTGAATTAAGCTCATGAGGAATTTCCAAGTTATATTCCTCAAGAATCAATGGGTACATATAATTAAATTATAATTCCAAAAATAGATTAAGCAACTGCAGATCGCCCCTTTAAACCTCTTGATTCCTGTTGGTTCTCTGTCACTGCTTGATGGTAGAAGTTGTCCCTAACCACAGATATCCCTACCCTCAATCCTAACCTTAACCATTACATAGTAATTTAACCACAGATCTAGGATCAGACTACTCTACATCTAACTTCTATCCTTAACCACTATGAGAATTTGAACCCATATCTATATCTGGGATCAGTGGACAAGGACACATTCTACCTTTTCCACCATGTCTAGACCTTGGAAAGCAAGCCAGACTCAGGTGCGCTGGCCTTGATGATATTCTGGATCTCCTTGAATTTTGGGTGCTCCTTGTCGCCTACCAGCTGGAGGAGGACAGACTCACTGGTGGTGACAATGATCCCGGTGCGAGCCATTCGCTGAGAGAGATAGAAAGAGATTATTATTGTTTATGTAGCCTTTATTTAACTAGGCAAGTCAGTGAAGAACAAATTCGTATTTACAATGACGGCATACCAAAAGGCAAAAGGCGGGGGCTGGGATTTAAATAAATAAATAAATAAATAGGACAAAACACACCACGACAAAAGAGACAACACTACATAAAGAGAGACCTAAGACAACAACATAGCATGGCATCAACTCATGACAACACAGCATGATAGCAACGCAACATGACAACAACATGGTAGCAGCACAAAACATGGTACAAACAGTATTGGGGACAGACAACAGCACAAAGGGCACGAAGGTAGAGACAACAATACCTCACGCAAAGCAGCCACAACTGTCAGTAAGAGTGTCCATGATTGAGTCTTTGAATGAAGAGATTGAGATAAAACTGTCCAGTTTGAGTGTTTTTTGCAGCTTGTTCCAGTCGCTAGCTGCAGCGAACTGAAAAGACGAGCGACCCAGGGAAGTGGGTAATTTGGGGACCTTTAACAGAATGTGACTGGTAGAACGGGTGTTGTATGTGGAGGATGAGGGCTCCAGTAGATATCTCAGATAGGGGGGAGTGAGGCCTAAGAGGGTTTTATAAATAAGCAGAGAGAGAGAGCGAGAGAGCGAGAGAGGTTGGGGTCAGAGCCAGAGAGAGGTTGGGGTCAGAGGCAGAGAGAGGTTGGGGTCAGAGCCAGAGAGAGGTTGGGGTCAGAGCCAGAGAGAGGTTGGGGTCAGAGCCAGAGAGAGGTTGGGGTCAGAGCCAGAGAGAGGTTGGGGTCAGAGCCAGAGAGAGGTTGGGGTCAGAGCCAGAGAGAGGTTGGGGTCAGAGCCAGAGAGAGGTTGGGGTCAGAGCCAGAGAGAGGTTGGGGTCAGAGCCAGAGAGAGGTTGGGGTCAGAGCCAGAGAGAGGTTGGGGTCAGAGCCAGAGAGAGGTTGGGGTCAGAGCCAGAGAGAGGTTGGGGTCAGAGCCAGAGAGAGGTTGGGGTCAGAGCCAGAGAGAGGTTGGGGTCAGAGCCAGAGAGAGGTTGGGGTCAGAGCCAGAGAGAGGTTGGGGTCAGAGGCAGAGAGAGGTTGGGGTCAGAGGCAGAGAGAGGTTGGGGTCAGAGGCAGAGAGAGGTTGGGGTCAGAGGCAGAGAGAGGTTGGGGTCAGAGCCAGAGAGAGGTTGGGGTCAGAGCCAGAGAGAGGTTGGGGTCAGAGCCAGAGAGAGGTTGGGGTCAGAGCCAGAGAGAGGTTGGGGTCAGAGCCAGAGAGAGGTTGGGGTCAGAGCCAGAGAGAGGTTGGGGTCAGAGCCAGAGAGAGGTTGGGGTCAGAGCCAGAGAGAGGTTGGGGTCAGAGCCAGAGAGAGGTTGGGGTCAGAGCCAGAGAGAGGTTGGGGTCAGAGCCAGAGAGAGGTTGGGGTCAGAGCCAGAGAGAGGTTGGGGTCAGAGCCAGAGAGAGGTTGGGGTCAGAGCCAGAGAGAGGTTGGGGTCAGAGCCAGAGAGAGGTTGGGGTCAGAGCCAGAGAGAGGTTGGGGTCAGAGCCAGAGAGAGGTTGGGGTCAGAGCCAGAGAGAGGTTGGGGTCAGAGCCAGAGAGAGGTTGGGGTCAGAGCCAGAGAGAGGTTGGGGTCAGAGCCAGAGAGAGGTTGGGGTCAGAGCCAGAGAGAGGTTGGGGTCAGAGCCAGAGAGAGGTTGGGGTCAGAGCCAAACGCCCCCAGATCAGTTTGAAGTGCCTTGCTCAAAGGCACAATGGCGGTAGGTAGAACATGGAATATTGATATAGGTTCATATGGCAATACTGCATGGTGCTGCTGTAGCGTGGTGATGCTGCATGGTGCTGCTGTAGCGTGGTGATGCTGCATGGTGCTGCAGCTGCAGCGTGGTGATGCTGCTGCTGCGTGGTGATGCTGCTGCAGCGTGGTGATGCTGCTGCAGCGTGGTGATGCTGCTGCAGCGTGGTGATGCTGCTGCAGCGTGGTGATGCAGCTGCAGCGTGGTGATGCTGCTGCAGCGTGGCGATGCTGCTGCAGAGTGGTGATGATGCTGCAGAGTGGCGGTGATGCTGTGTGGTGGTGATGCTGCGTGGTGGCGATGCTGCATAGTGATGCTGCATAGTGATGCTGCATAGTGATGCTGCATAGTGATGCTGCATAGTGATGCTGCGTGGTGATGCTGATGCTCGTGGTGATGCTGCTGCTGCGTGGTGATGCTGCTGCTGTGTGGTGATGCTGATGCTGCGTGATGATGCTGCTGCTGCGTGGTGATGCTGCTGCTGCGTGGTGATGCTGCGTGGTGATGCTGCTGCTGCATAGTGATGCTGCGTGGTGATGCTGATGCTGCGTGATGATGCTGCTGCTGCTGCGTGGTGATGCTGCTGCTGCGTGGTGATGCTGCTGCTGCGTGGTGATGCTGCTGCAGCGTGGTGATGCTGCTGCAGCGTGGTGATGTTGCTGCAGCGTGGTGATGCTGCTGCTGCGTGGTGATGCTGCTGCAGCGTGGTGATGCTGCTGCAGCGTGGTGATGCTGCTGCAGCGTGGTGATGCTGCTGCAGCGTGGTGATGCTGCTGCAGCGTGGTGATGCTGCTGCAGCGTGGTGATGCTGCTGCAGCGTGGTGGTGATGCTGCGTGGTGGCGATGCTGCATAGTGATGCTGCATAGTGATGCTGCATAGTGATGCTGCATAGTGATGCTGCGTGGTGGTGATGCTGCGTGGTGGTGATGCTGTGTGGTGGTGATGCTGCGTGGTGGCGATGCTGCATAGTGATGCTGCATAGTGATGCTGCATAGTGATGCTGCATAGTGATGCCGCATAGTGATGCTGCATAGTGATGCCGCGTGGTGGTGATGCGGCGTGGTGGTGATGCTGCGTGGTGGTGATGCTGCGTGGTGGTGATGCTGCGTGGTGGTGATGCTGTGTGGTGGTGATGCTGCGTGGTGGCGATGCTGCATAGTGATGCTGCATAGTGATGCTGCATAGTGATGCTGCGTAGTGATGCTGCATGGTGGTGATGCTGCGTGGTGGTGATGCTGCGTGGTGGTGATGCTGCGTGGTGGTGATGCTGTGTGGTGGTGATGCTGCGTGGTGGTGATGCTGCGTGGTGGTGATGCTGTGTGGTGATGCTGCTGCGTGGTGGTGATGCTGCGTGGTGGTGATGCTGCGTGGTGGTGATGCTGCTGCGTGATGATGCTGCATGGTGCTGCTCTCCAACCTTTTCTTTTAGAAGAATGTCTTCATACTGTACAAGTTAAATATCCGAGCTACTCACACTCTTCATGTATTGTTGTTAGTAGCAGGGTTGAGGTCACTTCCATTTCAATTCA
Organism: Salvelinus fontinalis; assembly: GCF_029448725.1. Classification (NCBI taxonomy): domain Eukaryota; kingdom Metazoa; phylum Chordata; class Actinopteri; order Salmoniformes; family Salmonidae; genus Salvelinus; species Salvelinus fontinalis. The sequence continues at coordinate 47,758,777 of NC_074685.1, forward strand.
GAAAGTAAACCAAATCCCAATTCAACATTTTACTAATTGAAATGCATTGGGGGGAAAAAAGTCTGTGTACTTCCTGAATTGACTGGAACTGAACTGGAATTGTTGAAATGGATCGTTGTTAGAAGCACCATCTTTCACCATAAAAACGTTGAAAATAACTTGTAGAAATGTTTTCAGCAGCATATATATTTGATGAAAATAGAGTCAAATAGCTTATTCACTCAATATCCCTTAGCTAACCTAGCAGAGCCGTCTTATCGCGATACCAATACCTGCTGCTTTTTACTTTGCAGCATTCTGTGTTCACATGAAATCACGTAATATTACTGATTAATTCTCATTGACAGCCAACGAGCTACCATGTTGGAGACCCCTGTGATGTTTACATATGACACTTTCATGATATTATGCAAATATGTATACAAGGCCCCCCGAGTGGCGCAGCGGTGTAAGGCACTGCATCTCAGTGCTAGAGGTGTCACTACAGACCCTGGTTCGATCCTGGGCTGTATCACAACCGGCCGTGATCGGGAGTCGCATAGGGCGGCGCACAGCGTCGTCCTGGTCAGGGGAAGGTTTGGTCGGGGTAGGCCGTCGTTTTAAAATAAGAATTTGTTCTTAACGGACTTACCTAGTTAAATAAAAAGGTTAAATAAAAGTAAATATTAAAATATACATTTAAATAAATACACGAAAATATGATACTTACGTCCAGTGCAAACATTCTGTCCATCATGCTACGGGATGAGGTGGAGTCTGCCACCATGTGCACCTCGAAACCCCTTGCTAGCAGGTCCAGGGCTGTCTGCTGGATGCACACATGGGTCTGAGACAGACAACACAGGAGGTCTGGGTTACTTATAGGAAGAGCTATGTTCAAAGTCCTGATGACAAAAATGGCTACTAATAAGGACATATCTTTGGTTATTAAGTGCATACGTTCTAATTGTACAGTACTGGGATTTCACTCTCTGCTGTCCAATCAACTGTACCACTAGACTACACCCCTAGATGGCGGCAATGTGTAGACAGTCTCCCCTATACAATTTGAGTACAAGTTTATTTGTCACGTGCACCGAATACAACAGTGAAATGTTTACTTACAGGCTCTAATCAATAGTGCAAAAATGGTATTAGGTGAACAATAGGTAGGTAAAAAAATAAAACAACAGTAAAAATTAACAGTAGTGAGGCTATGTACAGTAGAGGATATATACAGTAGCGAGGCTACATACAGACACCGGTTAGTCAGGCTTATTGAGGTAGCATGTACATGTAGATATGGTTGAAGTGACTATGCATATATGATGAACAGAGAGTAGCAGTAGCGTAAAAAGAGGAGTTGGCGGGTGGCGGGACACAATGCAGATAGCCCGGTTAGCCAATGTGCGGGAGCACTGGTTGGTCGAGCCAATTGAGGTAGTATGTACATGAATGTAAAGTTAAAGTGACTATGCAAATATGATAAACAGAGTAGCAGCAGCGTAAAAGAGGGGTTTGGGGGGGCACACAATGCAAATAGTTCGGGTAGCCATTTGATTACTAGGCTCCCACTAGGCTCCCAAAACCACTGTGTAAACCAGTGGTTTTTAACACTGGTGTGCCTTGAGGAACTCTCAGGAGTACTGCAAAACTTTTCCTAATCTTGATATTATTATTATTTTCTGGAACATTCACTTATAAACGTGACCTGTGGGATGCACCGGGAATCTGATTTGGGAGCCTAGTGGCGGTCAGATAAACCATTACACGTCACATGGTTACATCTGTGTGGTTGTTTCAAGTCCAGTGTGCTCAGGCTGTTGTTACATTTGTATCATTTAAAGGGGTGTGCATTACGATCAAAGTCATTTGTATCATTTAAAGGGGATGTGCATTACGATCAAAGTCATTTGCATCATTTAAAGGGGTGTGCATTACGATCAAAGTCATTTGTATCATTTAAAGGGGATGTGCATTACGATCAAAGTCATTTGTTTAATTTAAAGGGGATGTGCATTACGATCAAAGTCATTTGTATCATTTAAAGGGGTGTGCATTACGACCAAAGTCATTTGTATCATTTAAAGGGGTGTGCATTACGACCAAAGTCATTTGTATCATTTAAAGAGGATGTGCATTACGATCAAAGTCATTTGTATCATTTAAAGGGGATGTGCATTACGACCAAAGTCATTTGTATCATTTAAAGGGGATGTGCATTACGACCAAAGTCATTTGTATCATTTAAAGGGGATGTGCATTACGATCAAAGTCATTTGTATCATTTAAAGGGGATGTGCATTACGATCAAAGTAATTTGTATCATTTAAAGGGGTGTGCATTACGATCAAAGTCATTTGTATCATTTAAAGGGGTGTGCATTACGACCAAAGTCATTTGTATCATTTAAAGGGGTGTGCATTACGACCAAAGTAATTTGTATCATTTAAAGGGGTGTGCATTACGATCAAAGTCATTTGTATAATTTAAAGGGGTGTGCATTACGAGCAAAGTCATTTGTATAATTTAAAGGGGTGTGCATTACGAGCAAAGTCATTTGTATCATTTAAAGGTGTGTGCATTACGATCAAAGTCATTTGTATCATGTGAAAAACATTAGCACAGGCAAGTCTGATTAGGCTTAGCTGTAGCACAGCCTCTGCTACAGAAAGAAAAAGGAGCATGACTTTGTGTCTATGGTTTGTATCTTTAGAATGTAGAAAACCACTCATCTCTAGCACCACAAACCGTTCAAAATTAAAGACCTACTTTACCAGAGATACATTTTTTTCTTGCTACCGTGGATTCGCGGGACACTCTTAAATGGTTACACACAAATTAATCATGAGTAAGGAACTATACTGAACAAAAACAACATGCAAAAATGTCAACGATTTCACTGAGTTACAGTTCATATAAGGAAATCAGTCAACTGAAATAAATTCATTTGGCCCTAATCTATGGTTTTTACATGACTGGGCAGGGGCGCAGCCATGGGTGGGCATAGGTCCACACACTCGGGAGCCAGGCCCAGGTAATCAGAATTAGTTTTCCCCCTGGGCTGGCGTGCTTTCACGTGGTCTGTGGTTGTGAGGACAGTTGGAAATACTGCCAAATTCTCTAAAATGATGGAGGCGGTTTATGGTAGAGAAATCAACATTAAATTCTCTGGCAATAGCCCTGGAGGACATTCCTGCAGTCAGCATGCCAATTGCACGCTCCCTCAAAACTTGAAGCATCTGTGGCATTGTGTTATGTAACAAAACTTCACATTTTAGAGTGGCCTTTTATTGTCCCCAGCACAAGGTGCACCTGTGTAATGACCATGCTGTTTAATCAGCTTCTTGATATGCCACACCTGTCAGGTGGATGGATTATCTTGGCAAAGGAGAAATGCTCACTAACAGGGATGTAAACAGATTTGTGCCCACAATTTGAGAGAAATAAGCTTTTTGTGCATATGGAACATTTTTGGGGATCTTTTACTTCAGCTCTTGAAACATGGGACCAACACTTTACATGTTGCATTTATATTTTTGTTCAGTATATGAAAACGATCAAAATATTTCAAATTAACGCTATTTAATCTTTTTATTATTAAAGTATTGATCAGATGGAGGTCATTACCACTAAATAATTTAAAATCGGGAAATGTTAGGTGTGCAACCGAATGCTTTATCCCTTTGAGGTGTGCCACGGTTCAAAAAAGGTTGGGAACCATTGGTGTAAGCAATATGGTGGGAGCTCCATCTTTCTCTATTCCCTACAGCTATCACACCCTCTCATATCTCCACAAGTGCAAACGGCGTACAGTCTGGGAGTCGATTTGCAATTCAAGGACAGTCTCCCTCTCTCTGAACCTTACCTCCACCCCGAACAGCACCACGCTGCGGACGCCCGGCAGGTCGGCCAGGGCTGCCTCGGCCTCAGGCAGCACCATGGAGAACTTGGTCTTAGGGAACACCAGCCTGGCTCCAGCAAGGTCCATCTCCTGCACCGTGCTACCCAGGCCTTTGGGGTACTGCTCCGACACGATGACGGGAATCCCCAGGATACGAGCCCCCTGAAGCTACACAGTAGAGGGGATGGAGGGAGAGGGGAATATATAAATGTCATATACAGATGTAGGAACTTAATTTGAGCCAGTTTTCAACAGAAGGAAAATAATCCTGCAGCAACAGGAAATGTAAATTATTATTATTATTATTATTATGGCTTTGCAATTCTGCCTAGAAGGCCAACATCTCAGAGTCGCCTCTTCACTGTTCACGTTGAGACTGGTGTTTTGCGGGTACTATTTAATGAAGCTGCCAGTTGAGGACTTGTGATGCGTCTGTTTCTCAAACTAGACACTAATGTACTTGTCCTCTTGCTCAGTTCTGCACCGGGGCCTCCCACTCCTCTTTCTATTCTGGTTAGGGACAGTTTGCGCTGTTCTGTGAAGGGAGTAGTATACAGCGCTGTACGAGATCTTCAGTTTCTTGGCAATTTCTCGCATGGAATAGTCTTCATTTCTCAGAACAAGAATAGACTGACGAGTTTCAGAAGAAAGTTATTTGTTTCTGGACATTTTGAGCCTGTAATCGAACCCACAAATGCTGATGCTCCAGATACTCAACTAGTCTAAAGAAGGACAGTTTTATTGCTTCTTTAATCAGAACAACAGTTTTCAGCTGTGCTAACATAATTGCAAAAGGGTTTTCTAACGATCAATTAGCCTTTTAAAATGATAAACTTGGATTAGCTAACACAACGTGCCATTGGAACAGGAGTGATGGTTGCTGATAAGGGACCTCTGTACCCCTATGTAGATATTCCATAAAAGAATCTGCCGTTTCCAGCTAAAAATAGTCATTTACAACATTAACAGTGTCTACACTGTATTTCTGATCAATTTGATGTTATTTTAATGGACAATTCTTTTTGTTTTTCATTCAAAAACAACAACATTTCTAAGTGACCCTAAATTTTGAATGGTAGTGTATATTTACAGTACCAGTCAAAAGTGTGGACACACCTACTCATTCAAGGGTTTTTCTTAATTTTTACTATTTTCTACATTGTAGAATAGTAGTGAAGACATAAAAACTATGAATTAACACATATGGAAGTAACCAAAAAAAGTGTTAAAGAAATCAAAATATATTTTATATTCATCAAAGTAGCCACGCTTTGCCTTGACATCTTTGCACACTCTTGGCATTTTAAATTCTCTTAATGCTAACTAACGTTAGACACCTAGCTAGAATTCGTAACATATAGTACTTTTAGCAAATTTGTAACATATTGTGCGTTTTGCTAATGTGTAACATATAATACAAATTGTAATTCATAAAATAGCCTATCATATGAAATGGTTGATGGACATCCACAAATGAATACATACCATACGAAATGTAATATATCATACTAAATGCATTGCCTCGGGTTTACATACAGAATAATATGAAATGCTCTGAGACCAGGCTGCCGCCATACCACCCATTTTCAAGTCCATTTGCCCATTTTTCCATGCCTCTGATGTGCAGTAATGATAAATAATGGTCTAACTGCCTACAGTTTTCTTGACATTTATTTTCATTTTTGTGATAGGCTCACTTTTTATTTTGTCAGGACGCAGTGTGCAAAGCTGTCATCAAGGCAAAGGGTGGCTACTTTGAATAATCTCAAATATAAAATATATCTTGATTTGTTTAACACTTTTTTGGTTACTACATGATTCCATATGTGTTATTTCATAGTTTTGATGTCTTCACTATTATTCTACAATGTAGAAAATAGTAAAAAATAAAGAACAACCTTGGAATGAGTAGATGTGTCCAAACGTTTGGCTTGTACTGTACATAAATATTGTTTAAATGTAAATTAACAAGGGTGTATGAAAAGGGGGTCAATTTACCAGTCTCTGTCCCACACTGATGATGTCACCGAAGTACTTGATAGCTGGGCGGAATCTTTCCTGCATGTCACAGCAGAAGAAAACCGTGGTGGCTGGGATCAGGTTCCCCAGTATTGTCACCTGCATATAAAACAATATAATGATTTATGGTTTTGCCATCATAGTTTTATATTTAGTCTACATTATCAATGACTGAGCTTAGTTGACTGCTTTGTCTTTGAGAAGAAATAAGTATTTATCGTAAAATTGAATATGTGTGTCTTTCAGAGGAGTTGGGATAAAGTGGAAGACGGATTTCCATTGAAGCCTTGTGTAAAATTGGACAATAAAGGAATCTTAATCGTAATATTTGATGTACTATGAAATATGGTATCTACAGTATAATAGAAATGATCAAATTGAACATTCTGGTTTGGTTCAGCTGTTGTATATTCAGTAGATTATAGCTTAATGACAAGTTGAAAACATAATTAAATTAGCGACATGTTTGTAATCCTATCGTTGTAACAGCTCAGCCCAGTATTACTCAGGCATTTCCCTTCATCTCTTTTTAATATCTCAATGGCGCGGCAGAGTATTCATTTAATGAACATATCTTTAATATCACTATTGCTATTATAATAAGGAAGGGAGAAATAGTATTGTGACATCACGACGAAGACATTTCTCAGGGTTGAGTGAATAGTTTGCCACTGTCTCTCTGTAATTTGGTTGTAATCGTACAATAAGATTTGAAACATCTAGTTCCAGTTCACCAGACACATTAAGCCCCGGACTAAAAAAAGCCTTTTAAATGGAGATTCACCATTGATCATGCTTTTTTTAGTCAAAGAGTCCTTAATTGGAACAATAACAAAGCATCCATGATATCAAACATATCATTTTAACCATGTTTTGACGCTTATACAGTGTTTGTTTACAAATATTGGGAGTAAAACAAGCTTACATTTTGGGTTCTGATGGGGTACGACAGTTGAACTGACAACATGAGGCATTTCTAAGTTACATTCATAATTAATTATAGTGTATCATAATGTATTTATGACCATCTTTTAACAAACATTGGACAGTAAGACTTGCCAGTGATCTAGTCGCGATGCTGCCATCTCCGTTGGCGCCAAGTTCTGTCTGTGTACAATAACTTCTATAGTCCAACAATTTTATTTAATTGTCATTTTGTGTTACTTATTTGATACACTTACTCTAAAAATTGAGAATAAACAAGTGAGTTTGGAGAAATTATTTTTGTAATTTAGTTCCCTAATAATTGTGCACACTAATAGTTGCCTAATAAATTGTGCACACTTATATATTCCTCTGAGAAAGACAAAACTCACTTTTCCTTTGTTAAACATTCAGGTTTGAGGTTCAATAACATTTTGGATTGAATGACGGCATTGTGTTTGTTCAACAATAAAATGAATCCTGAGGAATACAATTTGCCTAATAATTGTGCATGCAGGGTATACGATCAAACATTATGCAAGTCCTTTATGCTATAAAACTTATGCACGGTTTAAAGGAGTTAGGGTAAGCAAATTGGCTTGTCCCAGTGGTGATGTGTAGCGTTGTAGTGACATGTTTTGGGGATTTAGAGATATCTTTCAATTGTTTGTAATGCTAGGAAGTGAAAAGTATTTCATATATTGTATAGACCAATGAAAACAAAGGCGAATATATACTCCCTCAGTTTCATGAACTTTGATGTTAGCGCCTTGAAAATCATTCATTACAAAGATATACAAGAACCTTACGTTTCTTCCCCCAGAATGCCATTCACAAACGCTACCGCAATTCAAGAACGACCCACATCCCATTTTTGTCAGTCACACTACAATTACAGCTTTGATGGTTTACAATGGCAACTTGTGCACGTCATTTTTAGGCAATATTGTTGGTGTTTGTAGCCCTACTACTCAAAAGAAAATATTATGCATTTTGTATGATTATTTAGCTCAGGCTACTACTGTATTAGTGATACACAAATACAAGATACATAGTGATAATGATACAAGTCTACGTTTGTTTTGGCCAGTTCACAATAAATAGGGTGTATTGGTAAAATAGCCTACTGTAGCCAAATAAAATGATTCATTTCCCGTATACAGTAACTTATGTAGAAAGTTATATTAGTAGACTCCAAGGCTTCGATTTTCACAGTAGAACAATTAGGTTAAATAAACAATTACACCAAGTTGATCATTTCCATGCATCTCTTTTCACTAACACCTACTGTACAGTACAGACTTTATAATTATGTAAACTAATTCAATATACATTTAATAAATATGAAATATGGCAACCTAAATTAAATACTGTAATGAATGTTGGATGATAGCTAGTATTTCTCTACCATTTTGGACATGTAGCCTACAAGAAATTGGGCATTTGTGACAGCGACCATATTACTGACAAGTAGGCCAAGTTACAACGTATTGCAGTGAACCGTTTTCAACTCAGTCTCTATGAAACCAATTCAATTTGTCAAAGTACTGTAAGTTAGTATGTTTTGACTTTTGGGGCGATAATGTGCATCATTATATACAACATTTGCAATGAAAAGACGAAGCGGTAGATTCTTACATCCGTTTCCAAAGGTACAAATCGTAGCTTGCATTTCTCAGATATGATGAATCCTTTCGGCAAATCAATGTACTGTGCCCACTCGTCCGAATACAATTGAATCATGAATTTACGATGGAGGTCAATCTGGCGTCCGTAGAGTGACAAAAACTTTTGAATGAGCACTTCATATCCAGAACCAACAGGCACAGAGGACGGCCGCGAAAACGCCGAAAATGAAAGCAAAACAGGGACATGATTGTTGTTGCTGTGAGCGTCCGCCATGATTCCAGGAGCTGTGTGAATGCGTACAGAAGCGTGGGTCATTCATAGAGGGCGCAACTGTGCCGAATCTAGAAAAGCGATCGGTAGAACAGATAGGTCTATATTGTAGACCGGAAGAGTAGCCTAGTGTCAGGCCTATACATTCCATTTATATCTGCGACGTGTTATTATGTTGTACTCTGCGCTGAATATGGCTCAAACTTCTCAACCTTATACTATTGAGTTATCGAATGTTTTCCTTGAATTTTATTTTGTTTTCCTTCTTCAAAATTAGAGTTGAATTTGAATGTGCCATTATTATAGGCTCACAGTAATATCTAACCATTTCCCAAGAGGATAATTTTACTTAACACAATTCATTGTATTTTTTATCCAACTCATTGACGGCTTGATGATTAGTTGACAAGTTAAATCAGGTGTGTTTGTCCAGGGCTACAACAAACATGTGTGCTGTAGGGATTACTGGAGGACTGGAGTTGGGAAACACTGCCCTACATAATGTGTACTGTAGGGATTACTGGAGGACTGGAGTTGGGAAACACTGCCCTACATAATGTGTACTGTAGGGGTTACTGGAGGACTGGAGTTGGGAAACACTGCCCTACATAATGTGTACTGTAGGGATTACTGGAGGACTGGAGTTGGGAAACACTGCCCTATATAATGTGTACTGTAGGGGTTACTGGAGGACTGGAGTTGGGAAACACTGCCCTATATAATGTGTACTGTAGGGGTTACTGGAGGACTGGAGTTGGGAAACACTGCCCTACATAATGTGTACTGTAGGGGTTACTGGAGGACTGGAGTTGGGAAACACTGCCCTATATAATGTGTACTGTAGGGATTACTGGAGGACTGGAGTTGGGAAACACTGTCCTATATAATGTGTACTGTAGGGGTTACTGGAGGACTGGAGTTGGGAAACACTGCCCTATATAATGTGTACTGTAGGGGTTACTGGAGGACTGGAGTTGGGAAACACTGCCCTACATAATGTGTACTGTAGGGATTACTGGAGGACTGGAGTTGGGAAACACTGTCCTACATAATGTGTACTGTAGGGGTTACTGGAGGACTGGAGTTGGGAAACACTGTCCTACATAATGTGTACTGTAGGGGTTACTGGAGGACTGGAGTTGGGAAACACTGCCCTACATAATGTGTACTGTAGGGATTACTGGAGGACTGGAGTTGGGAAACACTGCCCTACATAATGTGTACTGTAGGGGTTACTGGAGGACTGGAGTTGGGAAACACTGCCCTATTTAATGTGTACTGTAGGGGTTACTGGAGGACTGGAGTTGGGAAACACTGCCCTATTTAATGTGTACTGTAGGGGTTACTGGAGGACTGGAGTTGGGAAACACTGCCCTATTTAATGTGTACTGTAGGGGTTACTGGAGGACTGGAGTTGGGAAACACTGCCCTATTTAATGTGTACTGTAGGGGTTACTGGAGGACTGGAGTTGGGTAAACATTTACACCTTATGCAGTGTTCTAAAAACATCAAATTAAGAAGTGCTGATCTGTCTTCTATGACCGTTCCGTTCTCTATTCTGTCTTCTATGACCGTTCCGTTCTATAATCTGTCTTCTATGACCGTTCCGTTCTCTATTCTGTCTTCTATGACCGTTCTCTAATCTGTCTTCTATGACCGTTCCGTTCTCTAATCTGTCTTCTATGACCGTTCCGTTCTCTATTCTGTCTTCTATGACCGTTCCGTTCTCTAATCTGTCTTCTATGACCGTTCCGTTCTCTAATCTGTCTTCTATGACCGTTCCGTTCTCTAATCTGTCTTCTATGACCGTTCCGTTCTCTAATCTGTCTTCTATGACCGTTCCGTTCTCTAATCTGTTTTCTATGACCGTTCCGTTCTCTAATCTGTCTTCTATGACCGTTCCGTTCTCTAATCTGTCTTCTATGACCGTTCCGTTCTCTAATCTGTCTTCTATGACCGTTCCGTTCTCTAATCTGTCTTCTATGACCGTTCCGTTCTCTAATCTGTCTTCTATGACCGTTCCGTTCTCTAATCTGTCTTCTATGACCGTTCCGTTCTCTAATCTGTCTTCTATGACCGTTCCGTTCTCTAATCTGTCTTCTATGACCGTTCCGTTCTCTAATCTGTCTTCTATGACCGTTCCGTTCTCTAATCTGTCTTCTATGACCGTTCCGTTCTCTAATCTGTCTTCTATGACCGTTCCGTTCTCTAATCTGTCTTCTATGACCGTTCCGTTCTCTAATCTGTCTTCTATGACCGTTCCGTTCTCTAATCTGTCTTCTATGACCGTTTCGTTCTCTAATCTGTCTTCTATGACCGTTCCGTTCTCTAATCTGTCTTCTATGACCGTTTCGTTCTCTAATCTGTCTTCTATGACCGTTCCGTTCTCTAATCTGTCTTCTATGACCGTTCCGTTCTCTAATCTGTTTTCTATGACCGTTCCGTTCTCTAATCTGTCTTCTATGACCGTTCCGTTCTCTAATCTGTCTTCTATGACCGTTCCGTTCTCTAATCTGTCTTCTATGACCGTTCCGTTCTCTAATCTGTCTTCTATGACCGTTCCGTTCTCTAATCTGTCTTCTATGACCGTTCCGTTCTCTAATCTGTCTTCTATGACCGTTCCGTTCTCTAATCTGTCTTCTATGACCGTTCCGTTCTCTAATCTGTCTTCTATGACCGTTCCGTTCTCTAATCTGTCTTCTATGACCGTTCCGTTCTCTAATCTGTCTTCTATGACCGTTCCGTTCTCTAATCTGTCTTCTATGACCGTTCCGTTCTCTAATCTGTCTTCTATGACCGTTCCGTTCTCTAATCTGTCTTCTATGACCGTTCCGTTCTCTAATCTGTCTTCTATGACTGTTCCGTTCTCTAATCTGTCTTCTATGACCGTTTCGTTCTCTAATCTGTCTTCTATGACCGTTCCGTTCTCTAATCTGTCTTCTATGACCGTTCCGTTCTCTAATCTGGGTTGATGAAAGTGTATTGTCTGCATGTTTATCTGCGGTCTGTCTGCCACCTGTAATATTCAACCAATCAGTGAATAGGCCAGCCCATATCAAGACGCTTCGGTACAGATTGTCATACTTCAGACCACTTGGTAATTTTCTATAGTCTGAGTGCCAGTCTGTTTGTGCTGTCATGCCAAAACAATGACAGCAATGTTATTGGCAAGGGCACATTTGACCAGGCTAAATTTAGTTAACCATGTCTGATTCAATGAAGACTAACAAAATGAAAAAAGAGATTAAATAGTTATTGTGAGCCCTCAAATGATGTCATCCGTTTCTAAATAAATGTGCTAACCACAGTTCTACATTTTTTTTTTATTAAAACGCATTACTAATAATCACAGTACAGGTAAAACCACACACTCGTCATTTTTTAAAACTTTTAATAATTCTTCCATGTCATATTCACAATGGCACAGACTATTCCCATAATCAGCTAGGCTACATATGTGTTCTAAAACTGTTAATGAAGGCTTCAATGATGACAATGGAAAACACAAATACAGTATATATACTGTTGGACCTCAATGGGTTAAAACTCCCTACGACAGCAGCTTGCAAGGTCCTCCCAGTGCACACAGTAAACGTACCCTGAGAGAATCACCACAACATGTGGTATAGCTAGTACCACTTAAAGCAGCTATAACGCTTTAGTACTTGTAAGAAAGCATCAGTGTTGTTTTAAAAGCCTGTAATACGTCTCTATGTATCATGTTTTCAACTGACTGAAATTTGAGATGATCGTTATGAGGTAAGACTTTATCAGGGAGGGTCATACATGCCTATAACATGTTTTACAATGCATTATAAACCAGATCGTAAGGCATTCAACATAACTGTCAGCGTTAAGTAGTGTTAATGAATAGCTTTTACACACAGACATTAACAGGACTGTCAGATCACTCTGACTATTTACTGTTGTAGCCCTAAGACCCTAGCTGTTAATGGATGTACAGGCATATCACAGGCAAATGTACAGGCATATTTTCCATTTTGGAAAGATGGGGTTCGGGTAACAGCAAAGATGACAAATTACTATAATATGGAGTGATATTATTGCCACCAGAAATTTAATCTGAATTGAATCATATTGAATTTGTATAAGGACATTGAATCTGAATTGAATCATATTGAATTTGTATAAGGAAATTGAATCTGAATTGAATCATATTGAATTTGTATAAGGACATTGAATCTGGTGGCACTAGTATCACTATAAGTGTCTGAAGGAAAAGTTGAAAATGGTGGTCCATATAACTCTGAAATTTGCATTTGAAAGTGTTGATGTATCTGGCACACACACACACACACACACACAGGACACACATTCACCCAAATTAAATACTATCAAATTAAAATGATAAACAACAAACGCTGTTAAACACCATTTGACCAAATATTCAACATTTTAAATAATCAAAGTGAAATAAATGTGTTTGGCTGTCCAAACCAGAAAGTAAAACAAGCTGAAAATGTGATTTTCACACACTGTGCAAATTAACTTCATTGCAATCATTCATTGTGCTTAAATTATCTGAAAATTATATTATATAATCCTAACTAGATTAATCATTAGGGCTTGACATCTCAATGAATTCAACATTTGACATTGTAAACTATAGTCTTCTTCAGCAAAACATACACTGCTCAACAAAATAAAGGGAACACTTAAACAACACAATGTAACTCCAAGCCAATCACACTTCTGTGAAATCAAACTGTCCACTTAGGAAGCAACACTGATTGACAATAAATTTCACATGCTGTTGTGCAAATGGAATAGACAAAAGGTGGAAATTATAGGCAATTAGCAAGACACCCCCCAAAACAGGAGTGATTCTGCAGGTGGTGACCACAGACCACTTCTCAGTTCCTATGCTTCCTGGCTGATGTTTTGGTCACTTTTGAATGTTGGCGGTGCTCTCACTCTAGTGGTAGCATGAGACGGAGTCTACAACCCACACAAGTGGCTCAGGTAGTGCAGTTCATCCAGGATGGCACATCAATGCGAACTGTGGCAAAAAGGTTTGCTGTGTCTGTCAGCGTAGTGTCCAGAGCATGCAGGCGCTACCAGGAGACAGGCCAGTACATCAGGAGATGTGGAGGAGGCCGTAGGAGGGCAACAACCCAGCAGCAGGACCGCTACCTCCGCCTTTGTGCAAGGAGGTGCACTGCCAGCGCCCTGCAAAATTACCTCCAGCAGGCCACAAATGTGCATGTGTCTGCTCAAACGGTCAGAAACAGACTCCATGAGGGTGGTATGAGGGCCCGACGTCCACAGGTGGGGGTTGTGCTTACAGCCCAACACCGTGTAGGACGTTTGGCATTTGCCAGAGAACACCAAGATTGGCAAATTCACCACTGGCGCCCTGTGCTCTTCACAGATGAAAGCAGGTTCACACTGAGCACATGAGCACATGTGACAGACGTGACAGAGTCTGGAGACGCCGTGGAGAACGTTCTGCTGCCTGCAACATCCTCCAGCATGACCGGTTTGGCGATGGGTCAGTCATGGTGTGGGGTGGCATTTCTTTGTGGGGCCGCACAGCCCTCCATGTGCTCGCCAGAGGTAGCCTGACTGCCATTAGGTACCGAGATGAGATCCTCAGACCCCTTGTGAGACCATTTGCTGACACATGCACATTTGTGGCCTACTGGAGGTCATTTTGCAGGGCTCTGGCAGTGCACCTCCTTGCACAAAGGCGGAGGTAGCGGTCCTGCTGCTGGGTTGTTGCCCTCCTACGGCCTCCTCCACATCTCCTGATGTACTGGCCTGTCTCCTGGTAGCGCCTGCATGCTCTGGACACTACGCTGACAGACACAGCAAACCTTTTTGCCACAGTTCGCATTGATGTGCCATCCTGGATGAATTGCACTACCTGAGCCACTTGTGTGGTTTGTAGACTCCGTCTCATGCTACCACTAGAGTGAGAGCACCGCCAGCATTCAAAAGTGACCAAAACATCAGCCAGGAAGCATAGGAACGAGAAGTGGTCTGTAGTCACCACCTGCAGAATCACTCCTGTTTTGGGGGGTGTCTTGCTAATTGCCTATAATTTCCACCTTTTGTCTATTCCATTTGCACAACAGCATGTGAAATTTATTGTCAATCAGTGTTGCTTCCTAAGTGGACAGTTTGATTTCACAGAAGTGTGATTGATTTGGAGTTACATTGTGTTGTTTAAGTGTTCCCTTTATTTTTTTGAGCAGTGTAGTTCAAATACCTGTAGAAATTAACAATATTTATACATAGAAAACTCTTAAAGGGCTGAATTCAGTCAAACCCGCCTTAGCCTCAAACCCGCCTTAGCCTCAAACCCGCCTTAGCCTCAAACCCGCCTTAGCCTCAAACCCGCCTTAGCCTCAAACCCGCCTTAGCCTCAAACCCGCCTTAGCCTCAAACCCGCCTTAGCCTCAAACCCGCCTTAGCCTCAAACCCGCCTTAGCCTCAAACCCGCCTTAGCCTCAAACCCGCCTTAGCCTCAAACCCGCCTTAGCCTCAAACCCGCCTTAGCCTCAAACCCGCCTTAGCCTCAAACCCGCCTTAGTAAATAGAGATACTGCATAAATGAGGCTAACTACCCAGATGCCTAATTACAAAGCTAGAAGCATCTACTTATAAGAGGTGGCTTGCTTGTTATTTTACTAGCCTAGTCCCAGACCCGTTGTCTCCTTCTATAGCCTGGTCCCAGACCCGTTGTCTCCTTCTATAGCCTGGTCCCAGACCCGTTGTCTCCTTCTATAGCCTGGTCCCAGACCCGTTGTCTCCTTCTATAGCCTGGTCCCAGACCTGTTTGTGCTCTTGCCAACTCCATCGCAAGTCAAATATGACAAGCATTGTCATGAAAATGGCTGACAAGGAGTTGGCATGATAGCGCCAATAGAATGGCCCTCGGGCTAGTATTTTACAGTACCAGAACCACGTTGTTATTTTATTGGGAGGGGATAAGGCATGTTGATAAGGCATTAACACTGGTTTGACTGAATTGAACCCTTAAATGGATCCCTGACAAGCTTCTCAGATATCCTTTTGACAGTAAATATAATCACTTTGCATCACATTCAGACGTGGGTTCAGATAGTATTTGTTTTCTTGAGCCGGTCTTACAAATGGAACCACTGGAACAGATTCAAAAGTACAAGCAAGTTACATTTCAGAGTAACACAAGATGGTAATGACTAACTGGCAAACTGTTGAAAACATGACATAATGCATGATGCCCTTAATAAACTAGTGCTGTGCCATCTCAACAAAGTTACTGGAGGACACCTAACAAATGTACTTTTGCCAAACACACCTACTTTGGTTTAAATTATGACCCTTAACTATATGTATAAAATATTTATAAAAAAAAAAATCTGAATTACTACTATTTGTAGCAAAGCATATGGACCGTTTCTGATATTAAAAGGTAGGTCAGAACGAATAATTTTGGGTGACCAGAATGTGGTCACCAGTGCTTCAAACACACAACGCCTCTATTTAGTCTGCCATTCGTCTTTATTTCAAGGAGGAACTAGCGACACCCCATCCACTAATTAAAATGGCACAGACGGACAGTGGAAGTGCTGATTGTCGAGGTTCACTGGTCTCAAGTCAATTTAGCCTCCTCAGCTGAACTGTCTTGACAATAGACCTGGAAACCAGAGAGGAAAACAGGCACTCCACAAGAACAACAAGTTTTTTTTGTGTGTTAAAAAAAAAAAAATCAGATGAGGCACAATTTAACCCCCCATCCGAGGGTATTTGATGTCTCAATGTTCCATCAAGGTCAACAATATAAGATAGACCCTCCCGCTATTCATTATTAACCCACTCTGTTGATCCCAACCACTCATACGAGACAATTTCATACATTATATACAATTAGGAATGGACCCAATTGACGGTCTCTCGGTCCCCTCTTCGAAACTGTCACCGTCTCAGTGAACCAAATCTATTGGTGGTTTTAGCTACTGTTAACCACTATAGCTTCCACTCGCCAGCCAAAATGCTGCTGTACAGCGTGTTTGTGAGGGGAACGTAGCTTTTCTCTGAGCAATCCAAGAAATAGAGCGGGTTGCAGATTGTTGAAGGGTTGAATCCGCTCTCCACTAGATTGAATTTCTGCTGCTTGAAGGTTCCCGTCATTTCCATTGATTCCTACAACATAGAAGTATAAGATGTGATGGCACTCATTCATTATTCCATATTCTGATCTGTATTCTCTGTGTGCATGGTTGTAGGATTATTTTTCAATGACCCAAACAGAAGTTAACTTTCACAATCTAAATTGTATAATTACACTTTATGCTAAAATAATTATTTGACAACATGGCAAGCAATATTCAAACTCTGACATATTTATCTGTTGATAATCAAATGCAGAATGTCCATATAGATTACACAAACCAAACCGCTGAATAATATGTACATAAAAGCTTAACTATACAACCCGTCAAAACCTTGCTTTCAATTACAAAACAATATAAATGTAATCAGAATTTCAATTTACTTCCTGAATTGAAATGGAATTGACCCCAACCCTGGTAAGATCTGCATGGAAGTATATTTTCTGGGTGATTTAAATATTGACTGGCTATCATCAAGCTGCCCACTCAGGAAAAAAAACGTTAAACTGTAACCAGTGCCTGCAACCTGGATCAGGTTGTCAGTCAACCTACCAGGGTAGTTACCAACAGCACAGGAATTAAATAATCAACATGTATTGATCACATCTTTACTAATGCTGCAGAAATATGCTTTAAATCAGTATCCAAATCCATAGGATGTAGTGATCACAATATAATAGCCATATCGAGGAAAACCAAAATTCCAAAGGCTGGGCCTAATATAGTGTATAAGAGGTCCTACAATACATTTTGTAGTGATTCATATGTTGATGATGTAAAAAATATTTGCTGGTCTGTGGTGTGTAATGAGGAGCAACCAGACATCGCACTTGACACATTTATGAAACTACTTATTCCAATTACTAATAAGACTGCACCCATTAGGAAAAGGACTGTAAAAACTGTTCAGTACCCTTGGATTGATGAGGAATTGAAAAATGATTTTGTTGAGGGATGAGGCAAAAGGTATGTCAATTAAGTCTGGCAGCCCAACTGATTGGCAAACGTACTGCAAATTAAGAAAACATGTGATTAAACTAAATAAAAATAAACTACACTATGAAACAAAGATAAATTACATAAAGAATGATAGAAAAAAGCTTTGCGGCACTTTAAATGAAATTTTGGGAAAATAAGCCAACTCGGCTCCATCATTCATTGAATCACATTCATCACGAAGACCACTGATATTGCAAACTACTTTAATGACTTTTTCCAATGGCAATATAAGAAAACTTAGGGCTGACATGCCAGCAACAAACGCTGACACTACACATCCAAGTATATCGGACCAAATTATGAAAGACATGAATTGTACTTTTTGAATTCCGTAAAGTCGGTGTGGAAGAGGTGAAAAAAATTATTGTTGTCTAAAAACAAAAACAAGCCACTAGGGTCTGACAATCTAGATGGAAAATTACTGAGGATAATAGACGATATTGCTACTCCTATTTGCCACATCTTCAATCTAAGCCTACTAGAAAGTGTGTGCCCTCAGGCCTGGAGGGAAGCCATAGTCATTCCGCTAACCAAGAATAATAAAGCCCCCTTTACTGGCTCAAATAGCCAACCAATCAGCCTGTTACAAACTCTTAGTAAACTTCTGGGAAAAATTGTGTTTGACCAGATACAATGCTATTTTACAGTAAACAAATTGACAACAGACTTTCAGCTTATAGGGAAGGACACTCAACAAGCACAGCACTTACACAAATGGCTGATGATTCGCTGAGAGAAATTGATGATAACATTATTGTGGGGGCTGTCTTGTTAGACTTCAGTGCAGCTTTTGACATTATCGATCGTAGTCTGCTGCTGGAAAAACGTATGTGTTATGGCTTTACACCACCTGCTATAATGTGGATAAAGAGTTACTTGTCTAACAGAACACAGAGGGTGTACTTTAATGGAAGACTATCAAATATAATCCAGTTAGAATCAGGAATTCCCCAGGGTAGCTGTTTAGGCCCCTTGCTTTTTTCAATTTTTACTAACGACATGCCACTGACTGAGTGAAACCAGAGTTTCTATGTATGCGGATGACTCAACACGTGAGCTACTACAGCGACTGAAATGACTACAACACTCAACAAAGAGCTACAGTTAGTTTCAGAGTGGGTGGCAAGGAATAAGTTAGCCCTAAATATTTCTAAAACTAAAAGCATTCTATTTGGAACAAAACACTCACTAAACCCCAACTAAATCTTGCAATAAATAATATGGAATTTGAGATGACTAAACTGCTTGGAGTAAGCATAGATTGTAAACTGTCATTGTCAAAACATATTGATGCAGTAGTAGCTAAGATGGGGAGAAGTCTGTTTATAATAAAGCGATGCTCTGCCTTCTTAACAACACTATCAACAAGGCAGGTCCTACAGGCCCTAGTTGTCGCACCTTGGCTACTGTTCAGTCGTGTGGTCACAAAAAAGGACTTTGCAATTGCCTCAGAACAGGGCAGCACGGCTGGCCCTTGGATGTACACAGAGAGCTAATATTAATAATATGCATGTCTATCTCTCCTGGCTGAAAGTGGAGGAGAGATTGACTTCATTACTACTTTAATTTATGAGAGGTATTGACATGTTGAATGCACCGAGCTGTCGGTGTGAACTACTGGCACACAGCTCAGACATCCATGCATACCCCACAAGACATGCCACAAGAGGTCTCTTCACAGTTCCCAAGTCCAGAACAGACTATGGGAGGCGCACAGTACTACATAAAGCCATGACTACATGGAACTCTATTCCACATCAAGTAAGTGACGCAAGCAGTAAAATTAGATTTAGCTGCTTTGGCAGCAGCTAATGGGGATCCATAATAAATAAAATAAAAAAATGGAACGTTCTCTACAATGACATTGACCTGTCAGTGTTGTAGTGTGCACATGTGACCAGAAGAGGCCACCACTAAGTATTTCTTAGCGCTTTTACAATCAATCATTGACATCCCTTACAGGTAAGCAAACAATGACCTATTAATTCCTGTCTAATTACTGTCCTACCCTTGGTAAGAGAAGCTTAAGCAAACATTTTAAAAACAAAGTCCACAAATCAAAACACTGGAAAAAGTGAACATTAGAAAATTGCCTCTACTTTATCAGATCATGTCAAGGAAGTCAGTGTGTCAAACTTTCCTTACCTGAAGCCTTATAAAGAGAGGACGAGCATAGCCTGGTAGATCATTGAGGACGTGGTCAAATAGCTTCTTCCCGCTAAACTCACATTCAGGCCTCACGATGATGGCGGCCATTCCGGCTCTTCCCTCATTTCCTGTGAATACAATGGTGCCCCATTAGTCACTTTGCGTTACTCCAATTTCATTACGGGTGGCTCATTCAAGATGGACGTGACAAAAGGCCTTTCACTTCAGTTCTAGGCAGGAAGCACAGTGAGAGCCATATGGCACCCTATTCCTTATATAGTGCACTACTTTTTACCGGGACCTATAGGGTGGTACACTATATAGGGAATAGGGTGTCATTTGGTACACAGTCCATGACATCTTCCACTGTGTGGCATGGTCTAATTGGAAACATTACATAAATCATTCATCTCTAATGGGGACAATTATTCTGTAAACACAAGGTATTTCATGCCACCACAGTGTGATTGCCGAAGCAGAAGCATAGCAATGGGATCGCGGTATTTTACTAAATGGAATCACACACAGACAGACACGTACACCACACAGACACAAACATGTACACACACACAGATAGACACACACAGACAGAGACAGGACATCTGTACCTGGAATTTCCACCCCATAGACATTGGCCTCTTGGATAAAGTCCACCATTCCAAGCACCTCCGTCACTTCTGTTGTTGCCACATTTTCACCCTTCCATCTGAAATCATAAATAATCAAAAAGAGGCTATGAACTTTTGTCTCTAAGAGTGAGCGAAGTCCCCTAAATGTGTCCCCTAAATTAACCAAAGTATTTTCCATATTACCTCATTGGTCAGAAAGAGGCACACCCCTACATTTGTATGCTGAAGAACTGAGCAGTCATGAGCTGTGTCATGACAGTATGTAAATCCAGTCATATGATGACATACAGTACTGTAATTCTGACAGAGTGACTCGATTACCATTTCATTCTTCACACGTGTGTCCCATCAGTTGTCCCGTCCGTCTTAACTCAATGTGAAAGATGACATCCACCTTCCCAGTGGGCAAAACTGGTTGAAGTTATATACTGTAATTTCAACAACAAATGCTGTTTTGAAATTACATAATTTCAACCAAATTTTGCCCACTGGGTCACGAGGCGAGTTAACTATTACAATAACCCAGATAAAACATGATTGTGCCAATTCAGATTCTCTACCTGAAAGTATCCCCCACTCTGTCCTTGAAACAGATAAAGTCTTCAGCATCTTCAGCCATGAGGTCTCCAGTGTTGAAGTACGCGTCTCCCTTCACGAACACGTTCCTCATCAACTTCTTCTCGGTCAGCTGTTTGCTCCCCGCGTAGCCAAAGAAGGGACTCGAGGCGCTAATCTTGGACAAGAGAAGACCCGTCTCACCTAGGGAGAAGACACACAAAGGGGAAAGTAAATCATTTGGTCAGAATTATCTGAACGTCTGCTATCAGTCCCACATGAAATTGTTCCTAACCACGTGACCTGACCATCTAGAGTCGGCAGCGCAGTTCAACATTGGCCTGTAGCACGGCACGAACGCCTGCAGCACGGCACGAACGCCTGCAGCACGGCACGAACGCCTGCAGCACGGCACGAACGCCTATAGCACGGCACGAACGCCTATAGCACAGCACAAACGCCTATAGCACGGCACAAACGCCTGCAGCACGGCACAAACGCCTGCAGCACGGCACAAACGCCTGCAGCACGGCACGAACGCCTATAGCACGGCACGAACGCCTATAGCACGGCACGAACGCCTATAGCACAGCACAAACGCCTATAGCACAGCACAAACGCCTGCAGCACGGCCTGAACGCCTGCAGCACGGCACGAACGCCTGCAGCACGGCACGAACGCCTATAGCACGGCACGAACGCCTACAGCACGGCACGAACGCCTACAGCACGGCACGAACACCTACAGCACAGCACGAACGCCTGTAGCACAGCACGAACGCCTGTAGCACAGCACGAATGCCTGTAGCACAGCACGAATGCCTGTAGCACAGCACGAATGCCTATAGCACAGCACGAATGCCTATAGCACAGCACGAATGCCTATAGCACAGCACGAATGCCTGTAGCACAGCACGAATGCCTGTAGCACAGCACGAATGCCTACAGCACAGCACGAACACCTACAGCACAGCACGAATGCCTGTAGCACAGCACGAATGCCTGTAGCACAGCACGAATGCCTGTAGCACAGCACGAATGCCTATAGCACAGCACGAATGCCTATAGCACAGCACGAATGCCTATAGCACAGCACGAATGCCTGTAGCACAGCACGAATGCCTATAGCACAGCACGAATGCCTGTAGCACAGCACGAATGCCTGTAGCACAGCACGAATGCCTGTAGCACAGCACGAATGCCTGTAGCACAGCACGAATGCCTATAGCACAGCACGAATGCCTATAGCACAGCACGAATGCCTGTAGCACAGCACGAATGCCTGTAGCACAGCACGAATGCCTATAGCACAGCATGAATGCCTATAGCACAGCACGAATGCCTGTAGCACAGCACGAATGTCTGTAGCACAGCATGAATGCCTACAGCACAGCACGAATGCCTATAGCACAGCACGAATGCCTATAGCACAGCATGAATGCCTACAGCACAGCATAACAATATCCTTCATTTTTAGAAGAGCGCTTGAGAAGGAGGCCATTTGATATATTGACATATTTTTCCATATGGGTGTAATTATCCAAAAAAAGCTGCCAAGAGCCAACCCAACGTCTCTCAATGCATGGTGGAAATATCTATTGGTTTTGTTATATTTTTGCTGCCCAGTCCAACAGAATAGTCAGAACATACTGACAGGGTCCGTCAATCAATTTACTACTAAAAACAACATTTCTCCCGTCTCAATTCCATCCAATCTATCACCACACCCCAACCATACTCTGGCGACAACAATGCCTTCACACATGCTTTTCAAGTATTTTGGTTACAAACCGGCCTGACGTGAACCAATGTTGTTATGTTTGTTTCTACAACAGCGGCAAACCAATTTCCCCATTATGGGATAATAAAATCTGTGATTGTAAATTGAGTACAATTCAGTATACAACTGTGAGCAACCAATAAAAACAACATAATAATAACAACAACATAACAACAACAACAACAGCATAATAACATAATAACATATTTTTACATTTTAGTCATTTAGCAGACGCTCTTATCCAGAGCGACTTACAGTAGAGCGCATACATTTTTTATTACATTTTTTTTTTTTTTTTTTT
Source organism: Salvelinus fontinalis (assembly GCF_029448725.1). Classification (NCBI taxonomy): domain Eukaryota; kingdom Metazoa; phylum Chordata; class Actinopteri; order Salmoniformes; family Salmonidae; genus Salvelinus; species Salvelinus fontinalis. Next base: position 47,782,034 of record NC_074685.1, read on the forward strand.
TACATACTGAGACAAAGATATCCCTACCGGCCAAACCCTCCCTAACCCTGACGACGCTATGCCAATTGTGCGTCGCCCCACGGACCTCCCGGTTGCGGCCGGCTGCGACAGAGCCTGGGCGTGAACCCAGAGACTCTGGTGGCGCAGCTAGCACTGCGATGCAGTGCCCTAGAACACTGCGCCACCCGGGAGGCCTAACAACAACATAATAATAACAACATAATAACAACGTGTACTACTACTACTTGAGTTTATTACCCTTGTTAACGTGTTGACAGAAGCCCTGGCTGTTCCTGACCGGCTCATCTCGTACCATGTCATACCTTACCAGGTCATACTTGAAGAGGAGCTGGAAGAAAGAGAAAGAAAAAACATACAAAGGACTACATTATAATTCATTTGAGTTGTGGGCAATAGGGCCTTAGTAAGATTATATATATATTTATGCCATTAAGCAAAGGATCTCTGGTCACATGACATCGTGCATTCAACCTATTAGGGTTTGTTCTAAACAGGTTATTTTCCAATCATTTCGTTCTGAACAGCACCATTAAAGTAAGGATTTATATCGTCCCTTTCTGTTATTTTTTAAACCTATGAAATCAACATTAAAATTACTTCACCAATGGATAGAGCCGCTTGCTACGAAGTGGGCAAGCTATGAACCTGCATCGGACAGACAAGTGTAGTGTAGGGTGCGAGATGCGAAAAATTTTGCGGGTGAGGAGAGCGCTGGGCATCTCGTTGTTATGACATGTTATCTGAATTAGACCCACAGAAATATACCTACGGAGGAGCGGCTTCTATGAAGGTGTTTGATCTTCAGAGAGTTGGCTTACCTAATGTTGGACCAGAGCTAGCCCTTGACCATGACTCAGTTCCATTACATTACACATAATGCCACCTAGAGTTTGAGTGCAGGACCAGAGTTAGCTAACTAGCTAGCTAACTAACAAGCTTGTGTGTGCAAAGCGACACCAGAATTAAAATTAAAACACTTCTTATATTTTTGTAATGAATAAATCCAATGTAAAACGTGATAACTATAGTTTCCTTACCTAGCATTGAAAAAGTGAATTCATTGTTCTCTAAAAATCTCTGAATCAGGCCTGTAACATTAGTAGCTACAGTAGACTATGCATGCTTCAGGGGAAGGGGAAGGTAGCACACACACACACACAGATGTCCAGCTGGCAGGCAGGTAGTCACTGGAATACGTTTGAGTGACGCTTTGTTGCATTTTTTTACGAGACTGGGGGGGGGGGGGGGGAGCCCTGGAACGTACCCCCAACCGTGCTCATAAAATAACGATTCTGTTCCGGAACAGTATAGATCACCTTCATTCGTAGTTCTGGTTCTGTTTTTTGGAAGGAAAAAAAAAACATTATTGTCTGGTTTCCTGATCTGTTCCCTGAACAGGTTCCAACCCCTGGTTGAAAGCATTCCCTCCGTACATCATTACTGTATTGGCCGTTGAGCAAGGCCATTTCCATAGAAAGTCAGTATTCTTGAGAAATAACGGATGTGTTGTGGGAGCGCACATTCCCATCAAACAGCTAAAAAAAAAAAACTTGTGGAATTAAAAAGAGTCGGCACAAAAGGTATCAAATGCTCCCTTTCTTTCGATTTGTTCAATTCTTTCGATGTTCAATAGTTCTACAAAATCTGATTTAATCAAGTATCTTCCTGTTGTTGGATGTCCTCTGCAATACTGTACTTCTGTTTTTGAAGCACATATGCACAAAAAACACCCACACAAGGAATAACTTTCATTACAGGGAGTCTGTACACACACAACTCCAGGCATGTTAGTTTCTTAAGCATTGAAAACCACTCTCACACACACACCTTTCCACACACACCACTCTCACACACAATTCCTTCACATCACCCCTATTGCAATGTGTAGCCTATGGTATCAAATATGTGGATTAACCCATTGCATAACCTCTCCCTTGACTCAAATCCATAAACTCCTTTGGTCAACAACAAAAATAAAACTCCCTTTGGCAGTGTAACGCAATGAATACTGCAAATTTTTGAGCTTTCCCAATAAATGTTTTCCAGTAGTGTTAGAACGCGCGCTAGTTCAAATGGAAAGATTGGGTCTGGCACACAAAACTACACTGTGTAGGTTTAGCAAAACAGGTTGGACTCTGCGACTTCCTTTTAGAGAAAACTCAAAACCAGACATTCATTCTCAGAAGGCTGCAGCATCCCAAATGGTACCCTATTCCCTACATAGCGCACTACTTTTGACCAGGGCCCATAGGGAAGTCTCTGAGGGATCAGTAAGCACAGAAATAGTAATTGAAAGAAGCAGATTAAACATGAATAAATGGGTAATACTTTCAGGGTAACACGTTATGCTGATGTACTGGTAATGAATGCATTACTTATGGGTTATGAATGCGTTAAAAGTCCCTATGTAGGTGTAACGGATGTGAAATGGCTAGCTAGTTAGCGGTGGTGCGCGCTAATGGCCTTTCAATCGGTGACGTCACTTGCTCTGAAACCTTGAAGTAGTGGTTCCCCTTGCTCCGCAAGGGCCGCGGCTTTGTGGAGCGATGGGTAACGATGCTTCGTGGGTAACTGTTGTTGATGTGTGCAAAGGGTCCCTGGTTCGCGCCCGGGTATGGGCGAGGGGACGGACGTAAAGTTAAACTGTTAAATAGGTACCCTTCTAATAAAAGGTTATGCATTAAAAACTTAACAAAAATGTTTTAAAAAAGAAGACATTCCAGTGTCACACATTCTGCAGTCACACATTGTTGCAAGTTTACGACGTTGCAAGTTTACGCATCATTACGCACACATGCCACTATCGTTACGTGCACCTGCGCTTCATGAGACTCACCTGGACTCCATAACCTTCCTGATTTCCTCCCCTATATCTGTCGATCCCTTTGGTTCTTTCCCCAGGTGTTATTGATTCTGTGTTTCATGTCTGTACGCTACTTGTGTTTCTTGTTAAGTTCCATGTTTCATTAATTATTAAATTCACTCCCTGTACTTGCTTTCTGACTCCTAGCGTACTCGTTACACATCATTGTCTGTTTTGCAAATGACACCCTATTCCTTACATAGTCCACTCCTTTTGACCACTCCTTTTGACCAAGGCCTACAGGGCTTTGGTCAAAAGTAGTGCGCTATATAGGGAATAGGGTGCCATTTGGGACACACGACTTGTTTACATGTGTACTTACCTGAATTTAGACAGATTATACCAAGAAATAAAAAGCTGAAATGTCTTGAGTCATTAAGTTTTCAACCTCCCTTTTTATGGCAAGCTTAAATAAGTTTAGGAGAATAGTTAGACAAGACATTCCTGCTTTATTTTTAATACATTTGTAAAAATGTCAAAAAACATAATTCCACATTATAGGGTATTGTGTGTAGGCCAGTGACAAAAACAAATCTAAAATGTATTAAGTTATACATTCAGGCAACAACAAAATGTGGGTGTGAATACTTTCTGAACGCAATCTATATGTGCATTTAAACGGGGTATTCGTGGTAGGTGTCAGACGCACCGGTTTGTTTCAAGAACTACAACGTTGCTGGGTTTTTCACACTCAACAGTTTCCCGAGTGTATCAAGAATGGTCCACCACCCAAAAGGACATCCAGCCAACTTGACACAACTGTGGGAAGCATTGGAGTCAACATGGGCCAGCATCCCTGTGGAACGCTTTCAACACCTTGTAGAGTCCACGCCCCTGATGCATTGAGGCTGTTCTGAGGGCAAAAAGGGGTGCAACTCAATATTAGGATGGTGTTCTTAATGTTTTGTACACTCAGTGTACATACACAGGGTTTGTCTTCATATGAGATTTATAATTCTAATAAATTGCCAATTAAATACTATAATGTCTTCTAGTTAGAATGCAAATCAGAATAATATGACAACATGAAATATGATAACATATTGAATGCAAGATAATAACCAAAGGACAGGGCAGTAACAATATCTAGTATAGTTCTAAAATGGAGGTATATCAAATTCACTTCAACATCCACAAATCAATCCCGACGGATGCCAAATACCATGCAACAGAATTATAGATACTGGACTATGATAAATCACAATGTGATTTGATAAATCACAATGTGTGCCGCCAACTGAAATTGATCTTGTTTTGTAAACTTAAAAAAGGTTTTGTAGGTCGGTTTCTGGGTCAAGAGGCTTGAGTAGTGAGACCAGCCTAAGAATAGTTCATTTAAGATTAAGGTAAGATTAATCCTAAGTACTCTTACCCCACTCTACTAGTGCTTATAATGACGTATGTACAGAGTGTACATATATACATTTATAAGGGCTGTATGCCAACATAAAATGCTATATATATATATAGCATTTTATATAGCCAAAATGATATATATATATATATATATATATATATATATATATATATATATATATATATATATATATATACACTGCTCAAAAAAATAAAGGGAACACTTAAACAACACAATGTAACTCCAAGTCAATCACACTTCTGTGAAATCAAACTGTCCACTTAGGAAGCAACACTGATTGACAATACATTTCACATGCTGTTGTGCAAATGGAATAGACAAAAGGTGGACATTATAGGCAATTAGCAAGACACCCCCCAAAACAGGAGTGATTCTGCAGGTGGTGACCACAGACCACTTCTCAGTTCCTATGCTTCCTGGCTGATGTTTTGGTCACTTTTGAATGTTGGCGGTGCTCTCACTCTAGTGGTAGCATGAGACGGAGTCTACAACCCACACAAGTGGCTCAGGTAGTGCAGTTCATCCAGGATGGCACATCAATGCGAACTGTGGCAAAAAGGTTTGCTGTGTCTGTCAGTGTAGTGTCCAGAGCATGGAGGCGCTACCAGGAGACAGGCCAGTACATCAGGAGACGTGGAGGAGGCCGTAGGAGGGCAACAACCCAGCAGCAGGACCGGTACCTCCGCCTTAGTGCAAGGAGGTGCACTGCAGGAGCCCTGCAAAATGACCTCCAGCAGGCCACAAATGTGCATGTGTCAGCATATGGTCTCACAAGGGGTCTGAGGATCTCATCTCGGTACCTAATGGCAGTCAGGCTACCTCTGGCGAGCACATGGAGGGCTGTGCGGCCCCACAAAGAAATGCCACCCCACACCATGACTGACCCATCGCCAAACCGGTCATGCTGGAGGATGTTGCAGGCAGCAGAACGTTCTCCACGGTGTCTCCAGACTCTGTCACATGTGCTCATGTGCTCAGTGTGAACCTGCTTTCATCTGTGAAGAGCACAGGGCGCCAGTGGCGAATTTGCCAATCTTGGTATTCTCTGGCAAATGTGAAACGTCCTGCACGGTGTTGGGCTGTAAGCACAACCCCCACCTGTGGACGTCGGGCCCTCATACCACCCTCATGGAGTCTGTTTCTGTCCGTTTGAGCAGACACATGCACATTTGTGGCCTGCTGGAGGTCATTTTGCAGGGCGCTGGCAGTGCACCTCCTTGCACAAAGGCGGAGGTAGCGGTCCTGCTGCTGGGTTGTTGCCCTCCTACGGCCTCCTCCACGTCTCCTGATGTACTGGCCTGTCTCCTGGTAGCACCTGCATGCTCTGGACACTACGCTGACAGACACAGCAAACCTTTTTGCCACAGTTCGCATTGATGTGCAATCCTGGATGAACTGCACTACCTGAGCCACTTGTGTGGGTTGTAGACTCCGTCTCATGCTACCCCTAGTGTGAGAGCACCGCCAGCATTCAAAAGTGACCAAAACATCAGCCAGGAAGCATAGGAACTGAGAAGTGGTCTGTGGTCACCACCTGCAGAATCACTCCCTTTTTGGGGGTGTCTTGCTAATTGCCTATAATTTCCACCTTTTGTCTATTCCATTTGCACAACAGCATGTGAAATGTATTGTCAATTGGCGTTGCTTCCTAAGTGGACAGTTTGATTTCACAGAAGTGTGATTGACTTGGAGTTACATTGTGTTGTTTAAGTGTTCCCTTTATTTTTTTGAGCAGTGTATATATAGCATTTTGTGTTGGCATACAGCCCTTACTATGTCAATGTGAAGGAGGGTACGTCAGCTGCCATGTTGTTTAAATCAGTACGTCAGAAAGTATGTTCCCGATTCTGGTGGCGTAGTCGGTCGAGCGTTGGCCTACAAAGCATAGGATTGTCGGTTCAATCGCGGCACTCTGGCCACCAACCCCCTCCTGGCTTTGCTATAGATTACTTCAATAACAAGAAGTTACACAAACGGAACATGTGCAAGGTGTGACATTAACATTCCAATTGAAAGAGCAAAAACTATGTAGGACACTAGGAGTAAATATTCAATTGAAGTTATTTTTATTTTTTTTACAATGCTGAGGTACAGTAGCTATACAGTACTGCTCAACTCAACTTGCATTGAATCTAAATGCGTGTAGGAGATTCCTTTCTCGTCTCTGCAACATTACATTTACATTTGAACTCCAGCACATTGCACCATTGATCTCCTCTCCCTATAGGTTTTTCTATGTCACCTCAAATGCCCCCTGAGAGGTAACAGTGATTACAATGCCTACCTAATGCAGCATTTCTTAACCTAAGCTGGCCAGTCTTAGCAGTATAAGAAGACACAGGTGAAGTCAGGTAGCCATGTTATTTTTTTAAAGTACTTTAAAGCTGAAAATATGTATCTTTTTGTGGGACCCAACCAAATTCACATTGACAGATCTATAATTCAGATTCTTTCTCATTGAAAGCAAGTCTAAGAAGCGGTAGATCTGTTCGATTTCTATGCTTCCCGTTCATAAGTTTTGTTTTTGCGCCTTTTACTTTCGGTTTTGTACACCAGCTTCAAAACGGCAAAAAAAGACAATATTTGTGGTTATTGAAAATATATTTCACAGCGGTTTAGATGGTACAATGATTCTCTACACAATGACTGCTTGTTTCGTCACATAAAACTGAAATTAGGCAAACTATTAGAATTTTTGCAACCAGGAAATGGTATAGCGATTTCTGTACCTTTAAGTCCTTGTCTACCCAGAGATCTGCATTACGAGGACTTCAGTGGACTCACTGACCAGTAAAGATGGGCAGTGCTAGTTAATCTATGTTATGTGTCGTAACCATTGTTATGTCATGTTTAATGGTTTAAAACAGTGGTACATGCGTTTATTCCTTGAGGGCTGCAATGTCTCTTGTTTTCATGCTTTTTTTTTTTACAGAAAGGCTTGAGAATCAATTTACCTGGTTTGGTTTGAAATAATTGAATTATTTGCAGATAGTGAAATAACAATGCCCTCAAATACCAGAATGGTCCATCCTTCCTACTTTGAAGAAACACCTGATCCTCAGCTAAACTACATTGACTGTATTAATTCAATTCAAATCATGTTTTCAGTGATTACCTTGAAGGAAGGAAGGAAGGAAGGAAGGTAGGAAGGAAGGAAGGAAGGAAGGAAGGAAGGAAGGAAGGAAGGAAGGAAGGACGGGAAGGAAGGTAGGAAGGAAGGACGGGAAGGAAGGAAGGACGGGAAGGAAGGTAGGAAGGAAGGAAGGAAGGAAGGCTTTTCTTTTTGTATTTGAACTGAGCCCATGTTTCAGACAATACTGACTCCGCTCTCTCTCTACAATGTGGAGGGAAGAGAGCATTAAGGGCGCGTAGGGAGACGTCGTGTTTTAAACTAATATGGCTCACCTCAGAGTAAACCCAGTAATCTTTGATCCTTGTTGGATGAGTGCCAGAAGCACAGCACACATGGACACAGATAGTGTTGTCTGTGGCGTGTGTCTGACACAGATACAGACAACAGATCAAAGATACGCACGCGCGCGCACACACACACACAGACACACAAAAACTGTGCCTTCTGGAAGTATTCAGACCCCTTGATTTCTTATTCTAAAATGAAAGAAAAAAATCCTCAGCAATCTACACACAATACCCCATAATGACAAAGTGAAAACAGGTTTAGACATTTTTGCAAATGTATTACAAATAAAACTTTTGCTAAGAGACTTGAACTTGAGCTCAGGTGGATCCTGTTTCCATTGATCATCCGTGAGATGTTTCTACAACTTGGAGTCCACCTGTGGTAAATTCAATTGATTGGACATGATTTGGAAAGGCACACACCTGTCTATAGTTGACAGTGCATGTCAGAACAAAAACCAAGCCATGAGGTCGAAGGAATTATCTGTAGAGCTCAGACACAGGATTGTGTCGAGGCACAGATCTGGGGAAGGGTACCAAAACATTTCTGCATCATTGAAGGTCCCCAAGACCACAGTGGCCTCCATTCTTAAATGGAATAAGTTTTGAGACACCAAGACTTTTCCTAGAGCTGGCCACCCAGCCAAACCGAGCAAATGGGGGAGAAAGGCCTTGGTCAGGGAGGCGACCAACAACCCGATGGTCAGTCTGACAGTGCTCTAGAGTTCCTCTGTGGAAATGGGAGAACCTTCCAGAAGGACAACCATCTCTGTAGCACTCCACCAAGCAGGACTTTATGGTAGAGTGGCCAGACGGAAGCCACCCCTTTGTAAAAAAGTACATGACAGCCCGCTCAGAGTTTCCCGAAAGGCACCGAAAGGACTCGGATCATGAGAAAAGATTATCTGGTCTGATGAAACCAAGCTTGAACTCTTTGGCCTGAATGCCAAGTGTCAAGGCTGGAGGAAACCTGTCACCATCCCTACGGTGAAGCATGGTGGTGGCAGCATCATGCTGTGGGGATGTTTTTCAGTGGCAGGGACTGGGAGACTAGTCAGGATCAAGGCAAAGAAGAACAGAGCAAAGTACAGAGAGCTCCATGATGAAAACCTGCTCCAGAGCGCTCAGACTGGGATGAACTCAGACCGGGATGAAAGTTCACCTTCCAACAGGACAATGACCCTGAGAACACACCCAAGACAACGCATGAGTGGCTTCGGGACAAGTCTATCTCTGGAGAGACCTGAAAATAGCTGTGCAGCAACACTCCCCATTCAACTTGACAGAGCTTGAGAGGATCTGCATAGAGGAATGGGGGAAACTCCACAAATACAGGTGTGCCAAGCTTGTAGCATCATACCCAAGAAGACTCGAGGCTGTAATTGCTGCCAAAGGTGCTTCAACAAAGTACTGAGTAAAGGGTCATTATATGGTATTGCGTGTAGATTGATGAGAAAAAAACTATTTCATCAGTTTTAGAATAAGGCTGTAACGTAAAAAAAGTCAAGGGTTCTGAATACTTTCTGCACACACACACACTAACTTTTCATTATAACCCTGGACAAACACCTCATTCAGCTCATTGAGGGCCTGATTACAGGACAAGTAGATTATTTTTTTTCTTCTTAATATATTTAACTAGGCGAGTCAGTTAAGAACAAATTCATATTTTACAATGATGGCCTACCCCAGCCAAACCCTAACCTGGACAACGCTGGGCCAATTGTGCGCCTCCCTATGGGACTCCCGATCACGGACGGTTGTGATACAGCCTGGAATCGAACCAGGGTCTGTAGTGACGCCTCTAGCACAGATGCAGGACTGGAGTTGGGAAAACCTGCCCTACACAATGTGTACTGTAGGGGTTACTGGAGGACTGGAGTTGGGAAAAACTGATTTCGGACACAGCCCATCATTGAAATTGATAAGGGACCAAATTAACTTTTAAAAATTACTTTCGGATTTAGAGACTACTCTAATATTCTGGATCCAATGTTCAATCCAGGCCAGTAATAATTACTTAGAACAATTAAATAGTTAATTTTTAAAATTCTTTTTCTTTATTAATGTTATATGATCTCTCTGTATCTGACTAAGTGAGTTCCTACTAAGATGAATTCCATTGCATTCAATGCCCTTGTTTGGGCCAGGTTTCAGTTAGTGTGAAACCTTGAATCCAGCGGCTGAATCCAGAATCTGTTTGTCCTTTCATGTCAACTCGTCACTCATTGTCGTGCCAAATGTTTGGCTTCACAATAAGCAATGGAGTTTGGAAGAGCACAAACATATCTGGGACCATGCTAGCTCAAATCAGCAGATTGGGCTCCTCTTTCAAATTGTAACCAAAATCAGAAATTACGATTTACGATGCACAAGATAACAGTACACACACACACTGACAGATACTCAGTCAGGATATTAAGTAGGTTGCCATGTTGGGCTTGATAACTTACACTGTAGGCCACATTCACACATTAACAAAAGCCACAATTGTTTTTCCATATGACCCCATTGGGTTACCAAGTTGGGTGTATTAACATAGGCCAATGTCTCACGTTTGAGTCAGTGGCTGGTGAAAAACAGACTGAGAGCTGGTTTCCCAGACACAGATTAAGCCTAGTCCAGAACTAAATGAGATTCTCCATTGTAAGAGTTTTTCCCCCCTCCAGGACTAGCCTTAGTACGTGTCTGGGAAACATTCCCCTAATGGGGGCCAATGTTTGGCATGATACAATCAGTGTTTCCCCTAAGATCTTTTTCAACAGCAGTGGTGCGCTGCTGCAAAAAGCATAAAAAGGGGAAACACTGATAAAACACATAGTTGTCCAGAATTAATTTGTTCCAACGTAAGCCAGTTTTGAATTTCCATACAATGGGTTGCCAGGTCGGCAAAAAACTATTTTTGTAACCTATCACCTTGTAGAAAAAGTTGGAGCGGCCCACAGCTCCGATCTTGCCGATGTGGTTCATGAAACACAGGTTTCCCTCTGTGGAGCCGTAGAGCTCGCACATGCGGATCTCGCCGAAGCGTCGGTGGAACTCCCGCCACACGTCCTGCCGGAGCCCGTTTCCCACGCCCATGTGCACCTTGTGCTTCTTCTCCCCCTCAGCCTGATGGGAAATGGAGTCAACAGCATGTTAGATACAAGCAGAGCACTCCATTTAAAACTAACACTGTAAATAATATAGCATGGTTGACAATAATATACAGTATATGGCTCAGTTGGTAGAGAATGGCGCTTGTTCGATTCCCACAGAGGACCAGTTTGAAAAAGTATGAAAAATGTATGCACTCTGGATAAGACGATCTGCTAAATGACTGAAATGTAAATATATATATATCAAATGTTATTGGTCACATACACGTGTTTAGCAGATGTTATTGCGGGTGTAGCGAAATGCTTGTGTTTCTAGCTCCGACAGTACAGTAATATATAACAAGTAATATCTAACAATTTCACAACACATACCCAATACACAAATATCTAAGTAATGTAATTAGGACTATATACATATGGATGAGCGATTCAGAGCGGCAAAAACTAAGAGTAGGATAGTATAGAATACTGTATATACAGTTGAAGTCGGAAGTTTACATACACCTTAGCCAAATACATTTAAACTCAGTTTTTCACAATTCCTGACATTTAATCCTAGTAACAATTCCCTGTCTTAGGTCAGTTAGGATCACCACTTTATTTTAAGAATGTGAAATGTCAGAATAATAGTAGAGAATTATTTATTTCAGCTTTTATTTCTTTCATCACATTCCCAGTGGGTCAGAAGTTTACATACTCAATTAGTATTTACTAGCATTGTCATTAAATTGTTTAGCCTTCTACAAGCTTCCCACAATAAGTTGGGTGAATTTTGGCCCATTCCTCCTGACAGAGCTGGTGTAACCGAGTCAGGTTTGTAGGCCTCCTTGCTCGCACACGTTTTTTCAGTTCTGCCCATAAATCTTCTATGGGATTGAGGTCAGGGCTTTGTAATGGCCACTCCAATACTTTGACTTTGTTGTCCTTAATAATTTTCCAATTTCATGATGGCATCTATTTTGTGAAGTGCACCAGTCCCTCCTGCAGCAAAGCACCTCCACAACATGATGCCGCCACCCCCGTGCTTCACGGTTGGGATGAGGTTCTAAGCCTCCCCCTTTTTCCTCCAAACATAACGATGGTCAAAAAGTTATATTTTTGTTTCATCAGACCAAAGAACATTTCTCTAAAAAGTACAATCTCTGTCCCCATGTGCAGTTGCAAACTGTAGACTGGCTTTTTTATGGCGGTTTTGGAGCAGTGGCTTCTTCCTCGCTGAGCGGCCTTTCAGGTTGTCGATATAGGACTCTTTTTACTGTGGATATAGATACTTTCGCACCAAAGTACGTTCATCTCTAGGAGAGAGAACGCATCTCCGTCCTGAGCGGTATGACGGCTGCGTGGTCCCATGGTGTTTATATTTGCGTACTATTGTTTGTACAGATGAACGTGGTACCTTCAGGCTTTTGGGAATTGCTCCCAAGGACGAACCAGACTTGTGGAGGTCTACAATTTTGTTTCTGAGGTCTTGGCTGATTTCTTTTGATTTTCCCATGATGACAAGCAAAGAGGCACTAAGGTAGGCCTTGAAATATATCCACAGGTACAACTCCTATTGAGTCAAATGAAGTCAATTAGCCTATCAAAAGCTTCTAAAGCATGACATAATTTTCTGGGATTTTCCAAGCTGTTTAAAGGCACAGTCAACTAAATGTACGTAAACTTCTGACCCACTGAAATGGTGATAGTGAATTATAAGTGAAATAATCTGTCTGTAAACAATTGTTGGAAAAATTACTTGTGTCATGCAGAAAGTAGATGTCCTAACCGACTTGCCAAAACTATAGTTTGTTAACAAGAAATTTGCGGAGTGGTTGAAAAACAAGTTTAAGTGACTCCAACCTAAGTGTATGTAAACTTCCGACTTCAACTGTATGAGATGGGTAGTGGAAGATATGCAAACATTATTAACGTGACTAGTGTTCCGTTTATGAAAGTGGCCAGTGATTTCAAGTCTATGGATGCCAATCTACGTCTTTTTTTTTTGTAGAAATTGCCTTTGAATATGAAGAATAATTGGTAATAACGTTACCAAAATCTTTAGGAATATTCTCACTACTTGAAGTCGTCAATGTGGGTTTTTATTTAGCCGTGGTCTGTATTCCTTATACTGGCTCAGTTTGTATTTGTTCCCAGTCTCCTCTGGGAAAAAGATTGTTTTAAAGAGGAAGTCTGGTCCTCCCGGGTGGCGCAGTGGTCTAGGGCAATGCATCGCAGCGCTAGCTGCGCCACCAGAGTCTCTGAGTTCGCGCCCAGGCCGCGACCGGGAAGTCCGTGGGGCGACGCACAATTGGCCCAGCGTCGTCCGGGTTAGGGAGGGTTTGGCCGGTAGGGATATCCTTGTCTCATCGCGCTCCAGCCAGGTGCACGGTGTTTCCTCCGACACATTGGTGCGGCTAGCTTCCGGGTTGGAGACGTGCTGTGTCAAGAAGCAGTGCGGCTTGGTTGGGTTGTGCTTCCGGGGACGCATGGCTTTCGACCTTCGTCTCTCCCGAGCCCGTACGGGAGTTGTAGCGATGAGACAAGATAGTAATTACTAGCGATTGGATACCACGAAAATTGGGGAGAAAGGGGGTAAAAAAAAAGAGGAAGTCTGAGATTAACTGAGGTTAAATAAATGAAATAATACTGTGGAAACAAGTATTTCATTCAAGGAGGTCAGTTTTGGTGGGAAGAGAGCATGACTGAAATGGTTGAAAAAGACCAATGGCTCTGCGGTGAAGTTTCCCCTATGTACAGATTATATATTTTTTTTTTCACCTATATTTAACTAGGCAAGTCAGTTAAGAACAAATTCTTATTTACAATGACGGGCTACCTTCTAGGCAGAGTTGCAAAGAAAAAGCCATTTCTCAGACTGGCTAATAAAAATAAAAGATTAAGATGGGCAAAAGAACACAGACACTGGACAGAGGAACTTTTCCTATAAGGCTAGCATCCCGGAATCGCCTTGTCGCGTTTTGCGGGTACTATTTAATGAAGCTGCCAGTTGAGGATTTGTGAGGTGTATGTTTCTCAAACTAGACACTCTAATGTACGTGTCCTCTTGCTCAGTTGTGCACCGGGGCCTCCCACTCCTCTTTCTATTCTGGTTAGAGACGGAGTATTACACAGCGTTGTACGAGATGTTCAGTTTCTTGGCAATTTCTTGCATGGAATAGCCATCATTTCTCAGAACAAGAATAGACTGATGAGTTTCAGAAGAAAATTATTTTTTTCTGACCATTTTGAGCCTGTAATTGAACCCACAAATGCTGATGCTCCAGATACTCAACTAGTCTAAATAAAAAGGTCAGTTTTATTGCTTCTTTAAAATCAGCACAACAGTTTTCAGCTGTGCTAACATAATTGCAAAAGGGTTTTCTAATGATCAATTAGCCTTTTAAAATGATAAACTTGGATTAGCTAACACAACGTGCCAGCAGCATACCACCCTGCATACCACTGCCGGCTTGCTTCTGAAGCTAAGCAGGGTTGGTCCTGGTCAGTCCCTGGATGGGAGACCAGATGCTGCTGGAAGTGGTGTTGGAGGGCCAGTAGGAGGCACTCTTTCCTCTGGTCTAAAAAATATCCCAATGCCCCAGGGCAGTGATTGGGGACACTGCCCTGTGTAGGGTGCTGTCTTTCGGATGGGACGTTAAACGGGTGTCCTGACTCTCTGAGGTCATTAAAGATCCCATGGCACTTATCGTAAGAGTAGGGGTGTTAACCCCGGTGTCCTGGCTAAATTCCCAATCTGGCCCTCAAACCATCATGGTCACCTAATAATCCCCAGTTTACAATTGGCTCATTCATCCCCTCCTCTCCCCTGTAACTATTCCCCAGGTCGTTGCTGCAAATGAGAACGTGTTCTCAGTCAACTTACCTGGTAAAATAAAATAAAATAAAAAATAAAAACGTGCCATTGGAATACAGGAATGATGGTTGATGAGAATGGGCCTCTACACCTATAATAGATATTTCATTTTAAAAAATCTGCCGTTTCCAGCTACAATAGTCATTTACAACATTAACAATGTCTACACTGTATTTCTGATCAATTTGATGTTTTAATGGACAAAAAAAAAGTGCTTTTCTTTCAAAAACAAGAACATTTCTAAGTCACCCCAAACTTTTGAACGGTAGTGTATGCATGTACATTCTGAAGCTGGCTGTGTCACAGTGCTTTTCTATAAGAGACATCCGCCCCCACGTCTGAGACATCCCCCCATGTTTGCTCATCCACTCACACATTCTGTTTTCCAATAATTGCCGCCAGACTGGAGAAGCACAAGGACAGATTGAATAATATCATACTCGTCCATTCATATCTGTTTGGACCCCTTAACAATGTCAAAATAAGGATGCCTGTTCTTGGCCCTACCGTTCCATGCTTGAGCCTTGTGTGCTTTTTTGTTTGTAGTTCATTTTCCTCTGTGCTGTTGTGAAATAGCGCTTTAGGTCACTATGGCCTCAAGGTCTGTGTGTACAGTATATACGGCCTGTGTGCATGCATCAAGAGCACTTGTAATGAATGTTTGTATGTGTGGATGCTTGCCTTGTGTGACAGTGTGTGTGCGTACTGAATGTGTCAACTTTTGTCCATCTGTGGGGAGGCCTGTGCCACTGCCAGCCTTCCACCCACGTGCATTAGGATGACCGAGAGAGACAGATAAAGAGAAAGAGGGGACAAAGAGTTCTTTGAGCTCTGTACTCTTGTTCGGCCCGGTCAGCCAGGGTGGAACTATTATGTCCTGATAGGGAGGAGAGGGGAAACAGATACAGATTTGGAACACGGGCAACCTAACAAAAGTCCCGGTTGTCCTACAGCCATGAAAATGCAACACAATCGCTCACAATGTTTTCCAATCACTACTTTGTTCGGGGAGTAGCTGTGACCAAAAATAAAATAATTATACTTTTCCAAGGCGAGAAAGTTAACAAATCGATAAAAAAAAAAAAATAATAATTTAATAACCATACCCCTGTCGGCATGTGATGCTAGTGCAGTGGGAGTTCAGGCTGGCTTATGAAAAGTTGGAGGGGGTTTGTGGCGATGGGAATTTCTCAGAAACAAATGAGATTTTCATAAAGACCAAATGATGATTAAGTAATTTGATGATACAATCAGTCTTGTTAGCCAGATGCCTCCAGAAAGTATTCACACCACTTGACTTTCACATTTTGTTGTGTTACAGTCTGAATTTAAAATTGATTAAATTGAGCATTTGTGTCGCTGGCCTACACACAATACCCCATAATGTCAAAAGAGGATTATGGTTTGAATTTTTTTTACAAATGAATTGCTATGGCAAGCCTGAATGTGTTCAGGAGTAAAACATTTCAACAATTTACATAATAACATGGAATTACTATGTGCAATAATAGTGTTTAACATGATTTCTGAATGACTACCACATCTCTGTAACCCACACATACAGTCGAGCAATGAATTTCAAACAGACTCAACCACAAAGACCAGGGTGGTTTTCCAATGCCTCTCAAAGAAGTGCACCTATTGATAGATGGGTAAACATTTTAAAAAGCAGACATTGAATATCCCTTTGAGCATGGTGAAGTTATTAATTACACGTTGGCTGGTGTATCAATACACCTAGTCACTACAAAGATACAGGCATCCTTCCTAACTCAGTTGCTGGAGAGGAAGGAAACCGCTCAGGGATTTCACCAAGAGGCCAATTGTGACTTCCAAAAAGTTAGAGTTGAATGGCTGTGATATGAGAAAACTGAGGATGGATCAGCATTGTAGTTACTTCACAATACTAACCTAAATGACAGAGTAAGAAAGAAGGAGGCCTGTAAAGAATACAAATATTCCAAAACACACATCCTGTTTGCAATAAGATAAAGTAAAACTGCAAAAAAATGTGGCAAAGAAATTAACTTTAAGTTCCGAATACAAAGTGTTATGATTGGGGCAAATCCAAGCATGGTGGTGACTGCATCATGTTATGGTTATTCTTGTCATCGGCAAGGACTGGAGAATTTTTTGTGACAAAAATAAATGGAATAGAGCTAAGCACAGGCAAAATCCTAGAGGAAAACCTGGTAGTCTGCTTTCCCACAGACACTAGGAAACAAATTCACCTTACAGTAGGACAAGAATCTAAAACACAAGGCCAAATATACACTGGAGTTGCTTATCAAGTTGCTTCTTTTATACGTTGCTTAAAATCATCTTGAAAATCTATGGTAGGACTAGAAAATGGCTGTCTAGCAATGATCAATGACCAACTTGACAGAGCTTGAAGAATTTTTGTAATAATAATGTGCAAATACTGTACAATCCAGGTGTCCAAAGCTCTTAAGAGACTTAACCAGAAAGACTCACAGCTGTAATCGCTGCCAAAGGTGATTCTAACAGGGGTGTGAATACTTATGTAAATTATATATTTACGTAGTTTATTTTCACTACATTTGCAAAAATGTCTTAAAACATGTTTTCACTTTGTCAATATGGGGTATTGTGTAGATGGGTGAGATGGTTTTTTAAATCCATTTTTAATTCAGGCTGTAACAGCAAAATGTGGAATAAATCAAGGGGTGCGAATTATTTCTGAAGGGACTGACTGTACTTAGTAAAGATAGAACAAAGATGACAGGTGAAACAGTGGTTAAAGAGGGACATTGAAGTAACGGTTGTACACCTCTGAAAGAAAAATAAACACATAAACACTGTACTGAGCAAAAAGGGGCAGACCATGCCAAAATGAATCATTATTACCTTAGGCTGGTTGCACAGATATCGACAGAGCTCGCCGATATACTGGAAGATGGTCACGTCGTATTTTCTACAGTCATTCCAGAACTGTGAGGCTGAGAACTTCTTCTTCAAGACACAGGTAGCGCCTGGGGGAGAGAAAAAAAACAACACACATTTAAAATCACAGAGAAATATTTTTTAAAATGTCAGAGTTAGAAAGCTCTCATGATCCATATCTGTACTGAGTGAATATGGGATGGACGGAGAAAGAATAGATGGAGGACACTCACTCAGCTGACTATTCCCTAGTAGGAACATGTTGCTGAATTAGATGTACTATACATACAAGAAGAAGTAGTTAAGTTGCCTCAAATACAGATAAATCCTTAGATCTATTACATCGTATTTCTTATAAGCTGTTAATGAATGCTTGACAAATACTTTATAAATGCCTTATAAACACTTTATACAGAAACATTAAGTTCAACTTGATAATTGCACGGTTGCCCATACCACTGCCATTGTTTGTTTTTTTTGCTAGGGGTGCCTACAGTTAACTGAAGTTTGTAGTGGCTGTTTCAAGTAAATCGAAGTATGGATTAGAGTTTTTATTGTCCCAGAGACTATTTAAAAAAAGAGAGTCAACTGACATGCGTCAGTGCATCACATGGTGACGTCATTTTGAATATAAAGTTTTGCCTATTTCATAACATGGGGCTTGTAAAAGCTGTGTTTTTCTACACGAGAGGATCCAGACAAGAAAAAAATTGACAAAATACTTTTTTGATCTCTCAGATAGAGATGGGACAGATAATTAGGAAATAAGGTTTTGAAGTATGTACTTTTTTTACTGTGTTTTGCCATGTACAAATGTGCTTCTCAAATGAGTTTCTATAGGCTATAGCAGTAAAGGCCAAATTCAATGTTTCATCAAATACATTTGTAATAAAAATAGAACAAAAAACATTTCTAAATCGAATAGCTAAACAATTCTGTAAGTTGGCTTAGAAGATATAAAGGCTTAGACTTGCAGGTTGAGGAACATTAAAACCTAACATTTAAAAAAAAAAAAAAAAAATTTAACCTTTATTTAACAAGGCAAGTCAGTTAAGAACAAATTCTTATTTACAATGACGGCCTAGGAACAGTGGGTTAACTGCCTTGTTCAGGGCCAGAACATATATATCTACCTTGTCTGCTTCCCCCTTTAAATTGTACAGCCATTACCATGATGGCAAATTAGACCAGCGTTTAACATTAGAACCACTCATTTTGACTGCTCATAACTGAAAACATGAATTTGTTTTTGTTTTTGTTTTTACATATAGCCTACAGTAACATGAAAAGGCTATAGCTTTAATGTTACCCAAGGCCTTCATAAACACAACCAAATTATTATTTTTGAGATCGCATATATGAAATATAGGTCCATTAATTACACTGTTAGAGTGTAGCAGTCAAAATGGCTGCTCATTAGCTTGAAGGGGGGGGGGGGGGGGGGCAGCAGGACCCAGCGGTTGAGAGTAGCCTAGTAGGTAACAGCTTGTTCTTGAAACAGTAAAATGTACAAAAACCACACTTTTATGGACTTTATCCATGAATTACATAAATGCAACAATTTCAAAGATTTTACTGTTACAGTTCATACAAGGAAACCAGTCAATTGAAATGAATTCATTAGGCCCTAATCTATGGATTTATGGGCAGGGGTGCAGCCATGGTGGACCTTGGAGGGCATAGTCCCACCCACCAGGGAGCCAGGCCCTGCCAATCAGAATGATTATCTATCCTGTTGCCTAGTCACTTTATTTCTAGTTATATGTACTTATCTACCTCAATTACCCCCTGCACATTGACTCGGTACTGGTACCCCGTGTATATAGCCATGTTATCGTTACTCATTGTTAATTTATTATTACTTTTCTATTTTTTCTCTATTTGTTGGGAAGGGCCCATAAGAATTTCACTGTTAGTCTACACCTGTTGTTTACAAAGCATGTGACAATTTTTGTATTTATTTTTTTATTGTTACATATATATTTTTTTGTTGACCAATCACAAGTGGGGCACCGCCCTTAACGCTTTCATGTATGGGCCGCCATTAGTTCTTCAAACACAGAGCCTATAGTAAACCCTCACTCTCCACACAGCCTATAGTAAACCCTCACTTGGAACAACAAGCAGTGCCTAATCGAGGTCCTTCAGAGATAATCAGAGGTAACAAAGTGCCAAGTGTTGTGTTCTCATTGCCACACTGAGTAAATATGCTACAAAAAGTGGACTGAGTGCTATAGACAGGTCCTTGACCTGTCCCAGGTTTTCCAGATAGCAAATGTGCGTTGTGAGGAAGATGTAACAGCAAAGTTGACAGTACTTGGAATAAATGTGCACAATCAAAAATAAAAAAATAAGTTTGAAGCCACCATGGTATTGAGAAAGCCCATTTTGTATTTTTGTGTTCACATTTTCTGCTTTAAGTTACCATATTCTGCTTTAAGTTACCATACTGTACTCCAAATCAGTGAAAATCATTCACATCTGACAAATCATTTCCAACCAGCAACACTGTAGCCTCAGCCGGTTACTGTCGGTCACCTTACAACCACAAAGGACCCGAAACCTTCACTGAGTGGACGTCATCATTATAACGGTCTACTGGGTAGCAACTTGCTAGTGTACGCGACGTGTCCGTTTGCTCGTCCTGCTCTGAAAGCATTCATTGAGATGCTAATTGAGGAGAAATTAAGGATCGGCTGTGGTCGCCCCAGTGATTGCAGAGGCATTAGAAACACAGAGACCACATGCGTCCCAAATCCCACCCTATTCCCTATATAGTGCACTACTTCTTACCAGGGTCCATAGGGCTCCGGTCAAAAGTAGTGCACTATATAGGGAATAGGGTGCCATGTGGGACTCCTCCCAGGAAGCACTCTTGAAAACAGGACTCGGGATAGTAACAACACTGACGCAGGAAAGACAAATGATGGTTTCTACCTTACGCATGTCAATCAGAATTCATAACAAGTGTGGGAATAAAAATAATGGTTTCACGTTGCCCTGGCTGTTACTGTCTATATTTAAATATTTACATTTAAGTCATTTAGCAGACGCTCTTATCCAGAGCGACTTACAAATGTACCTTTTTTTATATTTAACTAGGCAAGTCAGTTAAGAACAAATTCTTATTTTTCAATGACGCCCTAGGAACAGTGGGTTAACTGCCTGTTCAGGGGCAGAACGACAGATTTGTACCTTGTCAGCTCGGGGACTTGAACTTGCAACCTTTCGGTTACTAGTCCAAAGCTCTAACCACTAGGCCACCCCGGCACAGTCAAATATAATGACTGTGAGGACGGCACGCGTCTCTAGATAACACATCAGTCGAGAGTTGTTTAATGTAGTCATGTACATCATTGTAGCCGTGTCCTAACATAGCCTTAATTCAGACAACTTTTCCTTAAGAAAACAAACCTACTGTATTGTGTATTTGTTATGAAACAATTGGACAGGAAAAAGTGAATGTCTCAACACACAATCTTACATTAAGTGAACAAAACATTAAGAACACCTTCCTAATATTGACTTTCCCCCCTCTGCCCCCCTTTTGCCCTCAGAACAGCCTCAGTTTATCGGGGCATGGGACTCTACATGGTGTCAAATATTTCACAGGGATGCTGACCCATGTTGACTCCAATGCTTCCCACAGTTGTGTCAAATTGGCTGGATGTCCTTTGGGTGGTGGACCATTCTTGATACACATGGGAAACTGTTGAGCATGAAAAACCCAGCAGCATTCCAGTTCTTGACACAACCCGGTGGCACCTACTACCATATCCCCGTTCAAAGGCACTTAAATATTTAGACTTGCCCGTTCACCCTCTGAATGGCACACATACACAATCTATGTCTCAAGGCTTAAAAATCCTTCTTTAACCTGTCTCCTCCCCTTCATCTACACTGATTCGATGGATTTAATAAGGGATCATAGCTTTCACCTGGATACACCTGGTCAGTCATGGAAAGAGCAGGTGTTCTTAATGTTTTGTTCACTCAGTGTATATCTTTCATACAGACCTGCGTTCAAATAGTATGTGTTCTTTCAAATACTTAAGCTGAGTTTGATTGAGCTTGACTGGTGCAAAGGAAACAATAGAATATCCCATCTGGCACTTTAGGGGAGGAATGAGTCGTTTTGGAAGCTGGGGATGATTAGGTGCCCATGATGGTATGAGGGTCAGATTAGACATTTATCCAGGACACCGGGGTTAACACCCCTACTCTTACGATAAGTGCCATGGGATCTTTAGTGACCACAGAGAGTCACGAAACCTGTTTGAACGTCCCATCCGAAAGATGCACGCTACGTACTGAAGGGCAATGTCCCCTTCACTGCCCTGGGACATTGGACTCTCCTTAGACCAGAGGAAAGAAGGCCCCCTACTGGCCCTCCAGCACCACTTCCAGCTACATCTGGTCCCCCATCCAGGGACCGACCAGGACCGACCGACCAGGACCGACCTTAATTTCAGAGTCAAGCCAGCAACGGAATACAAGGTGTTATGCTGCTGGCGGAAGGAAGGAAATATGAAAGGAAGGAAGGAAGGACGGAAGGAAATATGAAAAGGAAGGAAGGAATGATGCATCTTTAAAAGTATTTGAACAGAGCCAATAGAGAGTGTTCAAAAGCCATACTGTTGCCCTTTACCCATCTCGATGGTTCCCCCGACGCCGATGAGAGAGGCTGCACTGTGGTAGAGAGGCAGGGGGATGTAGACCACGTCATCTTCAGACCCACCGTAGGCCCAGAACCCTGCTGCAGCCTTCAGGGACTGGAGGTGTGTGATGACCGCAGCCTTAGGCAGACCTGCAACAACACCGACACAACCATCAACCAACATTACGACAACCACGGGAGAATGCTATTCACACACGTTTTCACATAAGGCTCATCACTCTAAGCCCCTCTTTTTTCTGTCTTATTTGTAGGTGTAGGGTGAAGTTGCTGCTAGACACTGATCTTGGGACAGTTTAGTATTTTCCCCTCTAATGGTTAAGGTTTGCATTGGGGGAGGGGAAGCTGATCCTACAGCTGTACCTAGGGGAAACTTTACCCCGGTGTGTGGTGGCTGTTCACGGACAAAATGACTCCTGTGTGCAACATATTTCAATATGAAAGCGGAGTCTGATCCTCCTCTTGGGAACATGCCATAACATAGATAAAATAAAACGCCTACACGTCATATAAAAATACCTACCCTGACCTATTTGATTACTAAATGTCATGCAGACTGCTATATCACTATCCAACTTTGAAAATGTCTCTTATAATTGCAGAGAGCCTGTATTAATAACCACATCCTATCTGAATTGACCTTGTAGAATGGCCACGATGAAAGGACATGGGAGTAAATCAATACAACACATAAAAAGTGAACAGAGGTCAGATATCATTGTATCGTTCCACTGTGGTAAAGGATGGTCAGATATCAGTGTATCGTTCCACTGTGGTACAGGATGGTCAGATATCATTGTATCGTTCCACTGTGGTACAGGATGGTCAGATATCATTGTATCGTTCCACTGTGGTACAGGATGGTCAGATATCATTGTATCGTTCCACTGTGGTACAGGATGGTCAGATATCATTGTATCGTTCCACTGTGGTACAGGATGGTCAGATATCATTGTATCGTTCCACTGTGGTACAGGATGGTCAGATATCATTGTATCGTTCCACTGTGGTACAGGATGGTCAGATATCATTGTATCGTTCCACTGTGGTAAAGGATGGTCAGATATCATTGTATCGTTCCACTGTGGTACAGGATGGTCAGATATCATTGTATCGTTCCACTGTGGTAAAGGATGGTCAGATATCATTGTATCGTTCCACTGTGGTACAGGATGGTCAGATATCGTTGTATCGTTCCACTGTGGTACAGGATGGTCAGATATCATTGTATCGTTCCACTGTGGTACAGGATGGTCAGATATCATTGTATCGTTCCACTGTGGTACAGGATGGTCAGATATCGTTGTATCGTTCCACTGTGGTACAGGATGGTCAGATATCATTGTATCGTTCCCCTGTGGTACAGGATGGTCAGATATCGTTGTATCTTTCCACTGTGGTACAGGATGGTCAGATATCGTTGTATCGTTCCACTGTGGTAAAGTGAGGTCAGATATCATTGTATCGTTCCACTGTGGTACAGGATGGTCAGATATCATTGTATCGTTCCACTGTGGTAAAGGATGGTCAGATATCATTGTATCGTTCCACTGTGGTAAAGTATGGTCAGATATCGTTGTATCGTTCCACTGTGGTACAGGATGGTCAGATATCGTTGTATCGTTCCACTGTGGTACAGGATGGTCAGATATCATTGTATCGTTCCACTGTGGTAAAGTATGGTCAGATATCGTTGTATCGTTCCACTGTGGTACAGGATGGTCAGATATCGTTGTATCGTTCCACTGTGGTACAGGATGGTCAGATATCGTTGTATCGTTCCACTGTGGTAAAGGATGGTCAGATATCATTGTATCGTTCCACTGTGGTACAGGATGGTCAGATATCGTTGTATCGTTCCACTGTGGTACAGGATGGTCAGATATCATTGTATCGTTCCACTGTGGTAAAGTATGGTCAGATATCGTTGTATCGTTCCACTGTGGTACAGGATGGTCAGATATCATTGTATCGTTCCACTGTGGTACAGGATGGTCAGATATCATTGTATCGTTCCACTGTGGTACAGGATGGTCAGATATCATTGTATCGTTCTACTGTGGTACAGGATGGTCAGATATCATTGTATCGTTCCCCTGTGGTACAGGATGGTCAGATATCATTGTATCGTTCCACTGTGGTACAGGATGGTCAGATATCCTTGTATCGTTCTACTGTGGTACAGGATGGTCAGATATCATTGTATCGTTCTACTGTGGTACAGGATGGTGATGGTATGTTGATCTTCAACGTCTACATTCAGACATATGAACCAAAAGAAGTTCAACCCATTCAAAGTTAAGAGTGGTGTTGTCTGCAGTCAAGAACGAACGGCTCCACTAAAACACATTAGCAACATGATATTCTATCAGGGATTCTTATATTCTTATTTCTGTCAACCTAATTCAACCTAACCTAATTTCTAGCCAACCTAATTCAATTGTATTATTTACAGGGGACCCCCCCCCCCCAATCTAAACAACATGTTAGTTGAGTCTTACTAACCAGGTTATCATCCAACCTTTTTATGCCAGTAAAGTACATGTTGGATTAAAAAAAACAAATGTCACGACAGGCCTGATGGAAACAGAAAATTTGTCAGCCAAATGTCAACATAACAAAATACGCTAGACAAGGTGGGATCTTTTGTGTCTATAAAATGTATTATGCGAGAAAAGGGGGTAGAAGCGCTTTTATGTGCAAGTATTGATATAATAACCATAATATCGAAGCAAACTTGGGAGTCATGCAATGATATGTTGTGTGGTCCTCTCACTACGACTCTGGAAAGCATGCAGTTTATTAGGCTTCAGATCAGTTATGATGAACTTCACAGGGTGGTGAAAGTGCACCGTGATGAGCTTGATGCTCCTTTCCAATAAATATCCAGGGTCTAATTCTGGTGACATGATCATCGATGCTTGACTGCCGTTTAATAAATACAAATAATCTCATCATAAAGGCTATAGTCACCCTGTATCTGTGAGCTGTTGGCTAGAGAGCATGTGTCAAGACCTTAGTGGACACATTCGCTATATAAAAACACAACATTTTTAGTGACAAAACAATCAGTAAAATTAAAATTGTTGTTATCGAAACCCAGCTACTCTGTATTTTTATTCGGGACATTGGAATTTAACCACAAGTCATTTTTATGTCCAATACGGCATCAAGCCCAGTCCGCAACAAGTCCATTTGATGGAAACACATATCTGACGGTAAAACACGTATATTATTTTTACGTCGATTTTTGAATATTCTCATGAAAATCTGTCACCAATTGGATGGAAACCTGACTGAGAAATGAATTCAGTCACGAGAGTTTAGTCTGACCTCCCTTAAGGACAATCAGCTGTTTAGCAGGGGTGAGAGAGGTGGTTTCCCAGCAAAAAAACTAAAACAACATTGTGATGATTTAGGGTGATGTTATACTAACAATCACGTACTTACTAATGGGCCTCCTCAAATGAAAACACTCATTAAGTGCTAACTAATGAGTCATTAATTTAATTAACATACAACTAATAAGTGATTAACATGCAACTAAATAGTAATTAAAAGGGGAAGTTCAGATTTGAACTTGAAAGTGATTTTTCCTCCATCACTTCCATTGACTATTTGCTAGTGGTGGCTAAAGATAGCTGAAGTTTGTAGTGGCTGTTTAGAAAACCAAACCATGATTTACAGTTTCTCCTGGCCCATAGATCTAACCATCTAACATCAAGTTGTAAAATCCTGAACTTCCCCTTTAACGTATAACTAATGACAAATAAACATGTAATTGACGCACCAGTGGTTCCTGAGGTGAAGATGTAGAGGGTGGGGGCCTTGAGGGAGGTGGCAGCCCTCAGGGCAGGCGGGGTGGGCTTGTCCGACGCCTGGTCCATCTTATCTAGCAGTGTCTGGACCTCCGGGTGGCTGCTCTTGTTCTTCATGGCCCACACCGAGATGCTGTCCTCCAGGAAGCTGGGCAAGATGTCCTCCAAGGAGTCCAACAGGTCTGAGAGGAATAATAGTAAGTGAATGAGTTATTCAATAGGGTGAATCACTCAATAATTGCCTTGTCCAGGCAACACAGCCCAAATGGATCTGGGACTAGGTTAAATAGATATAAGTGGTTGCTTCTGGACACTAATGCTGTACCAGTATGTTCAACGCATATTGTCAAGTTTTTGCATGTTCCCTCCATTGACATCAATCCATTATCCTGTGTGTGTAATGCATGACAATCTGAAATTAGGATTGTAATACTGTCAAAGTATGTTAAATGACATATTGTCACTGATGAAGGACAACTGTGCCAGCAAGCAGGTGTATCAGATCAGGCCTCTGAGTAAGCACAGAAGCATTGAAGAAAGTAGTAAAGTAGGAGTGAGTACAGGGAGGAGAGATATTCCCAGCAGGTGTAGGATGTTGTCATCCTAAATTTGGTCTTTAGCCAAGGGGACTTACAGTTAACACATTTCTAATGAGTGGCCCATGGGAGGTGGTCAGAGACCTGGCAGTGTGGTGCCAGGACAACAAGACAAAGGAGCTGATCGTGGACTACAGAAAAAGGCAGGCCTAACAGGCCCCCATTAACATTGACGGGGCTGTAGTGGAGCAGGTCGAGAGTTAAGTTCCCTTGTGTCCACACCACCAACGAACTATCATGGTCCAAACATACCACAACAAAACATTTTCCCCCCTCAGGAGACTGAAAAGATTTGGCATGGGCCCCCAGATCCTCAAAAGGTTCTACAGCTGCACCATCGAGAGCATCCTGACCGGTTGCATCACCGCCTGGTATGGCAACTGCTCGGCCTACGACCGTAAGGCGCTACAGAGGGTAGTGCGAACGGCCCAGTACATCACTGGGGCCAAGCTTCCTGCCATCCAGGACCTATATAATAGGCGGTGTCAGAGGAAAGCCCATAAAATTGTCAGAGATTCCAGTCACCCAAGTTATAGATTGTTTTCTCTGCTACAGCATGGCAAGCGGTACCGGAGCACCAAGTCTAGGACCAAAAGGCTCCTCAACAGCTACTACCCCCCCAAGCCATTAGACTGCTGAACAATTCATAAAAATTCATAAATTGTCCGGTGGTGATTTTTATGAATTGTTCAGCAGTCTAATGGCTTGGAGGTAGTAACTGTTGAGGAGCCTTTTGGTCCTAGACTTGGTGCTCCAGTACTGTTTGCCATGCGGTAGCAGAGAAAACAACTCCAGGGTTGTTAGTTCAATTCCCACAGTGGGACCAGGACAAAAAAAAAAAATGTATGTACTCACTACTGTAAGTTGTCCTGGATAAGAGCTTCTACTAAAAAAATGTATGTACTCACTACTGTAAGTTGTCCTGGATAAGAGCTTCTACTAAAAAAATGTATGTACTCACTACTGTAAGTTGTCCTGGATAAGAGCTTCTACTAAAAAAATGTATGTACTCACTACTGTAAGTTGTCCTGGATAAGAGCTTCTACTAAAAAAATGTTAGGTGTCTGTGATGAAGACATTAATTGCTGATCATACAAAGTGTATGGGCCATTTTGAATTATAGCATAAATGGTAATAGCGTTATGAACCAGAATGCTTTGCACATGGTTCAATGAGACCATATAGTCCTGGACTCAAATTATTGCTCAATGGAGAATCTCCAAGTGCTTTTTGGCCTATTACTTTTTTTGTGTGTCTGGGAAAACAAGGCCCATAATGTATAGGAATACATTTACATTGACTGTGCATTTGACCCAGTCACCTTAATAAGCTTCATCCTTGGTAACATGGCCATATGGACTTAACAGGCTTACTCATGTTGATATGTCTCGTTGTCAACGACTGTGTGTAGGCAAAATTCTTAACACCAATAGGACTTCGTAGAATTCAGTGGGGGGTATACACAAGCACATTTGTTAGAGCATCCCCGTTTCACAACACTGTTTTAGCTCGTAAGGCTACTGGATGGAATGACAGATAGCTGGAGCATTCCAGGCGAGCCAAACATATCCGGTGTGGGCTACAACTATGGGAACAATGTTTTTCCATTACATTTCTTTGGACACAATTAATTTAAAAACACTTTTTTTTTTTTTTAACAATACGGCGTTCGTGTGGTAGGCTAATAACGTTCATTATCTAATTATTATGTCACACTACCGATTGGCCGCCAACAGCCTACGCGACACTCATCAACCGTTAAGTAGACTATATTAAATGTTTACCTGCACCAACAACAAGAGTCTTGGCCCCACAGCAGTTGAAACAATGTAGCAACGATCTGGACTTAATGTTTGTGTTTAGAAAAGCCACTGAACATCCGAGTTTGATCAATCCAAACCAAACACAGATGAAGTCGGGCTCATTGTTCATCAGAAGCGCAACGGAGTCGCCTTTCTTCAATGTGCCCTGCTCGAGGAAGACATTCGCCAATTTGTTGCTCCGCTCGTTAATGTCTTGATAGGTGTACGTTATTCCCTCATATATAAGGAAAGGTTTAGTGGGAATTCGCTCTGCCTGTTGGACGAATCTGTCAATGATAGTGACAACTTTTGAAGTCATTTTGAATATCTCCAGACGTGCGCCGTATCGGATGACTTTCACTAAATAAAAAACATCTTTCCAAAAGTAAGGGAAACACAGTTGCTGTACAACGTGTAGGGCGAAAATGCCAGCTACTAGAGCTGTCACCCATCCCAACGAGAAAAACATCGCGCCAGTTCCAAACCAATTCCTTTGAAAATTCTAGAACAAGACAATGTTGGAGACGCCGTGGATGTCACTGTCCCGAGCAATGCATTGTTACAAAACGATGTAAAGGAGAGCAGCGAATTCAGTTCAAGCCTTAGCTGGCTCTCTTGCCTTATGAAACGCACATGGAATCATGTGACTCTTGTTGTACAACTCACCGCTAAAGGGGGAGTGTCCTTATCAGAGCACGTTTTGTTCCAGTCTGACAGTTTGTAGCAAAATGTGTAGAGACCTATAAATCAACATTCTTGCCGTTGTCAATAATATCAACCACGCCCAGGATATAGATTTGTAAAACCGAGATAGGTCCATAGAGATAGATAGAGGACTCATCTTGTGTATCTGTGCCATTATAGCGTCTGTACCAGCATTGGCAGCGCCATTGAGGCTATCTCAATTTTAAAGTAGTCACTTTTGTTCTTCACAATTGGCTGATCCCTCCGATGATCCGATTGGACATGACTCCAAGTGGGTCAGCAGGAAGGATAAGGCCAATAAAGTTAGAAGTCCCACCAAGTTGACTACATTAAAATGGTGGAAACCCTCAATGGCGCTGTCCATGCTAATACAGCCTTTTGGCCCCAATATGGACAGGTCAAGCTGTTCTTTTGACACCTATTGCTATCTTACCTGTCCTAAAGTGCAGTCAGGAGGACATTGTTGCAGACCAGGGACAGTAGGCTATACCTCACTCAGAATTAATATTGTGAAATCTTTTATTCACAATTTAATTTGCAAAAACTGTCAGTTTAATTTTATAAGTACAATGCAGCTGTTTTTTGTTGTTGTTTTTTCCCCAAATTTCAAATCATTTCTGGGTAACAATTAAGTACTTTACGGTTATTATTTTTGACCATTTTAACTGAAAACAAACACAAATAGGTTTTTTTAAGCAAAGAGGAATTTCTCAAGGAAAAATGTAGCTAGGACTATCTGGGAGTGGTCTGAGTGGAGACCACTCTTTTCAAACAGCTCTTACACTAAAAGGGCATTATCATAATTTTCACAATTTCACAGTATTATTCCAACCTCATAGCGTGGAAATATATATAAAACACAGAGAAAATCTAGATTTTAACTGCACTAGGCCTTTAAAAACAATATAATCTTTCTGAATGTGACAGCATTCTTAATGTAACATCATCAATGTTATCATCATCATTTTTCGCCACAGATAACACTGCCAGAGCTACTTTTCAACCTTCAGGGATTGATTTAAAACGAGGCCTGTTGTTTCAGCAACTAACACATGTGCTCGTGACATTG
The DNA here is from genome assembly GCF_029448725.1 of Salvelinus fontinalis. Taxonomy (NCBI): domain Eukaryota; kingdom Metazoa; phylum Chordata; class Actinopteri; order Salmoniformes; family Salmonidae; genus Salvelinus; species Salvelinus fontinalis. Next base: position 47,812,239 of record NC_074685.1, read on the forward strand.
CATCAATTGCAAATTAAGTATCAAATCCAACTATTTATGCTACTCTTCCCAGTCGGCAGTCTGAAATTGAATTTACCGGCTTACATAATTAAAAACACAGACACTGACTGTTTGAAAAACTTTTAGTTCACTGACTGACTGACCCTGATATGCCCTAGACGGTCAGTCAGTGCCCTGAACCGTTGGACCTTTTATGGATGTAAGCCTACGTATGTCTTTGACAATGCTCTACCACAAACCAACGTTTAGTTGAATTATTACGTAGACACCAGTGTTTATTTATTGTAATAAGGGTACAAGGAACATTCATATAAAGGCATCAATGGACTATCGATGGGTTCAGAATTATTCTCAGTTCATATGACCCTTTTGGTCCTTTCAAAACAGTCATTAGGATTCTGCTAAAGAGACGGTACCCCTCCCTAGAGGAAGGTCTCTGGGTCTATATCTATCCAGGAAGTCCTATAGAGGGTCACGAAGTCATATAGAGAGCCAGGAAGTCATATAGAGGGCCGGGAAGTCCTATAGAGGGTCAAGGCACCTCTTTTACAAGGAAGACCTGTCTCGTGTCCTGAGAAAATTCCCTTCTCATTATTCCAACACAAGGGCTTTGTCAAGAACCACAGAGATAAGCAGTTTTGGGTTACCTCACTTCTATTTAGGCAAAACCCCATTGGGCCCTGTCACGCCCTGACCATAGATTGCTTTGTATGTTTCTATGTTTTGTTTGGTCAGGGTGTGATGTGGGTGGGCATTCTATGTTGTATGTCTAGGTTGTCTATTTCTGTGTTTGGCCTGGTGTGGTTCCCAATCAGAGGCAGCTGTCTATTGTTGTCTCTGATTGGGAGCTATACTTAGGTAGCCTGTTTTCCATTGTGTGTTGTGGGTGATTATTTTCTGTGTAGTGTCTGTTCACCTCGTAGATCTGTTTCGTTTTCTCATTGTTTGTTATTTTGTGTAGTCAGTTTTTCTGTGTAGTCTGTGCAGTTATTTTTGTGTAGTCAGTTTTTTGTCAGTTTTTCTATTAAAATTATGACGAACACTTAGCACGCTGAATATTGGTCCGATCCTTCATACTCCTCAGATAAAGAGGACGAGAATCGTTACAGGCCCAGGCAAGAATTGTTGATTGTAAAGGTGTGTTATTCTGTCAGTGAGAACTAGAACATTCTAGTAGTGTCCTTCCAATTCAAAGTGATTCATGTCATCTGGGAACCTAGCAAATGTTCATTTGGAGTCAACTATCACTGTAACTGTCAGTTGCTTTGAATAAAGTGTTTAATGGATCACATTGTGAGGTTAAGAGTGCTGGACCAGTAACCAAAAGGTTGCTGGTTCGAATCCCTGGGTAAACTAGGTGAACAATCTGATGTGCCCTTGAGCAAGGCACTTAATCCTAATTGCTCCTATAAATCACTCAAGATAAGAGTGTCTGTAAAACGTAATCTCTTGGTTTTACTCATCGGGTTAGAGTATGTACAGTATGAAGCAATGGCCACCTGAGGAATCAGTAAAAGAGGTCAGAGAATAAAAGGTTGCTTGCCTTTCTCTGAATGAAACAGCAGTTTTCTCAGACAATGTTTTCGCTTGAAGGTTCTTGAAACTCACAATCACCATAGAAACATAACGTTTAAAAATAAAATATATATATTACTCATACTAGGGCTTATCACAAAAGCACATTGTAAAAAACACTGTTAATGCACAATAACCAATCATGTCTTTGGATATGTCAGTGTCAAGAGAAGAAACACTCTGCAACTGGACTTCCAAACAGATTATCTTGTACTATAGTAGCACCACCTGGTGAAACAGATTCTCTTGTACTATAGCAGCACCACTTGGTGAAACAGATTCTCTTGTACTATAGCAGCACCACCTGGTGAAACAGATTATCTTGTACTATAGCAGCACCACCTGGTGATACAGATTATCTTGTACTATAGCAGCACCACCTGGTGAAAGAAATAATTTTGTACTATAGCAGCACCACCTGGTGAAACAGATTATCTTGTACTATAGCAGCACCACCTGGTGAAACAAATTATTTTGTACTATAGCAGCACCACCTGGTGAAACAAATTAACTTGTACTATAGCAGCACCACCTGGTGAAACAGATTATCTTGTACTATAGCAGCACCACCTGGTGAAACAGATTCTCTTGTACTATAGCAGCACCACCTGGTGAAACAGTTCATTTTGTACTATAGCAGCACCACCTGGTGAAACAGTTCATTTTGTACTATAGCAGCACCACCTGGTGAAACAGATTATCTTGTACTATAGCAGCACCACCTGGTGAAACAGATTATCTTGTACTATAGCAGCACCACCTGGTGAAAGAGTTCATTTTGTACTATAGCAGCACCACCTGGTGAAACAGATTATCTTGTACTATAGCAGCACCACCTGGTGAAACAGATTATCTCGTACTATAGCAGCACCATCTGGTGAAACAGATTCTCTTGTACTATAGCAGCACCACCTGGTGAAACAGTTCATTTTGTACTATAGCAGCGCCACCTGGTGAAACAGATTCTCTTGTAAATTAGCAGCACCACCTGGTGAAACAGATTATCTTGTACTATAGCAGCACCACCTGGTGAAACAGATTATTTTGCACTATAGCAGCACCACCTGGTGAAACAGATTATCTTGTAATATAGCAGCACCACCTGATGAAACATATTATCTTGTAATTTAGCAGCACCATCTGGTGAAACATATTATCTTGTAAATTAGCAGCACCACCTGGTGAAACAGATTATCTTCTAATATAGCAGCGCCATCTAGTGAAACAGATTATCTTGTACTATAGCAGCACAACCTGGTGAAACAGATTAGCTTGTACTATAGCAGCACCATCTGGTGAAACATATTCTCTTGTACTATAGCAGCACCACCTGGTGAAACAGATTCTCTTGTACTATAGCAGCACCACCTGGTGAAACAGATTATCTTCTAATATAGCAGCGCCATCTAGTGAAACAGATTATCTTGTACTATAGCAGCACAACCTGGTGAAACAGATTATCTTGTACTATAGCATCACCACCTGGTGAAACAGATTATCTTGTACTATAGCATCACCACCTGATGAAACAGATTCTCTTGTACTGTAGCAGCACCATCTGGTGAAACATATTATCTTGTACTATAGCAGCGCCACCTGGTGAAACAGATTATCTTGTACTATAGCATCACCACTTGGTGAAACAGATTATCTTGTACTATAGCAGCACCATTTGGTGAAACAGATTCTCTTGTACTATAGCATCACCACCTGGTGAAACAGATTCTCTTGTACTGTAGCAGCACCATCTGGTGAAACATATTATCTTGTACTATAGCAGCACCACCTGGTGAAACATATTATCTCGTACTATAGCAGCGCCACCTGGTGAAACATATTATCTTGTAAATTAGCAGCACCACCTGGTGAAACAGATTATTTTCTAATATAGCAGCGCCATCTGGTGAAACATATTATCTCGTACTATAGCAGCACCACCTGGTGAAACAGATTATCTTGTACTATAGCAGCACCACCTGGTGAAACAGATTCTCTTGTACTATAACAGCATCATCTGGTGAAACAGATTCTCTTGTACTATAGCAGCACCATCTGGTGAAACATATTATCTCGTACTATAGCAGCACCACCTGGTCAAACAGATTATCTTGTACTATAGCAGCACCACCTGGTGAAACAGATTCTCTTGTACTATAACAGCATCATCTAGTGAAACAGATTATCTTGTACTATAGCAGCAAAATCTGGTGAAACATATTATCTCGTACTATAGCAGCACCACCTGGTGAAACAGATTATCTTGTACTATAGCAGCACCACCTGGTGAAACAGATTCTCTTGTACTATAACAGCATCATCTGGTGAAACAGATTATCTTGTACTATAGCAGCATCATCTGGTGAAAAAGATTCTCTTGTACTATAGCAGCACCACCTGGTGAAACAGATTCTCTTGTAAATTAGCAGCACCACCTGGTGAAACAGATTCTCTTGTAAATTAGCAGCACCACCTGGTGAAACAGATTCTCTTGTACTATAGCAGCATCATCTGGTGAAACAGATTCTCTTGTACTATAGCATCACCACCTGGTGAAACAGATTCTCTTGTACTATAGCAGCACCACCTGGTGAAACAGTTCATTTTGTACTATAGCAGCGCCACCTGGTGAAACAGATTCTCTTGTAAATTAGCAGCACCACCTGGTGAAACAGATTATCTTGTACTATAGCAGCACCACCTGGTGAAACAGATTATTTTGCACTATAGCAGCACCACCTGGTGAAACAGATTATCTTGTAATATAGCAGCACCACCTGATGAAACATATTATCTTGTAATTTAGCAGCACCATCTGGTGAAACATATTATCTTGTAAATTAGCAGCACCACCTGGTGAAACAGATTATCTTCTAATATAGCAGCGCCATCTAGTGAAACAGATTATCTTGTACTATAGCAGCACAACCTGGTGAAACAGATTAGCTTGTACTATAGCAGCACCATTTGGTGAAACAGATTCTCTTGTACTATAGCATCACCACCTGGTGAAACAGATTCTCTTGTACTGTAGCAGCACCATCTGGTGAAACATATTATCTTGTACTATAGCAGCACCACCTGGTGAAACATATTATCTCGTACTATAGCAGCGCCACCTGGTGAAACATATTATCTTGTAAATTAGCAGCACCACCTGGTGAAACAGATTATCTTCTAATATAGCAGCGCCATCTGGTGAAACATATTATCTCGTACTATAGCAGCACCACCTGGTGAAACAGATTATCTTGTACTATAGCAGCACCACCTGGTGAAACAGATTCTCTTGTACTATAACAGCATCATCTGGTGAAACAGATTCTCTTGTACTATAGCAGCACCATCTGGTGGAACATATTATCTCGTACTATAGCAGCACCACCTGGTGAAACAGATTATCTTGTACTATAGCAGCACCACCTGGTGAAACAGATTCTCTTGTACTATAACAGCATCATCTAGTGAAACAGATTATCTTGTACTATAGCAGCAAAATCTGGTGAAACATATTATCTCGTACTATAGCAGCACCACCTGGTGAAACAGATTATCTTGTACTATAGCAGCACCACCTGGTGAAACAGATTCTCTTGTACTATAACAGCATCATCTGGTGAAACAGATTCTCTTGTACTATAGCAGCATCATCTGGTGAAAAAGATTCTCTTGTACTATAGCAGCACCACCTGGTGAAAAAGATTCTCTTGTAAATTAGCAGCACCACCTGGTGAAACAGATTCTCTTGTAAATTAGCAGCACCACCTGGTGAAACAGATTCTCTTGTACTATAGCAGCATCATCTGGTGAAACAGATTATCTTGTACTATAGCATCACCACCTGGTGAAACAGATTCTCTTGTACTATAGCAGCACCACCTGGTGAAACAGTTCATTTTGTACTATAGCAGCGCCACCTGGTGAAACAGATTCTCTTGTAAATTAGCAGCACCACCTGGTGAAACAGATTATCTTGTACTATAGCAGCACCACCTGGTGAAACAGATTATTTTGCACTATAGCAGCACCACCTGGTGAAACAGATTATCTTGTAATATAGCAGCACCACCTGATGAAACATATTATCTTGTAATTTAGCAGCACCATCTGGTGAAACATATTATCTTGTAAATTAGCAGCACCACCTGGTGAAACAGATTATCTTCTAATATAGCAGCGCCATCTAGTGAAACAGATTATCTTGTACTATAGCAGCACAACCTGGTGAAACAGATTAGCTTGTACTATAGCAGCACCATCTGGTGAAACATATTCTCTTGTACTATAGCAGCACCACCTGGTGAAACAGATTCTCTTGTACTATAGCAGCACCACCTGGTGAAACAGATTATCTTCTAATATAGCAGCGCCATCTAGTGAAACAGATTATCTTGTACTGTAGCAGCACCATCTGGTGAAACATATTATCTTGTACTATAGCAGCGCCACCTGGTGAAACAGATTATCTTGTACTATAGCATCACCACCTGGTGAAACAGATTATCTTGTACTATAGCAGCACCATTTGGTGAAACAGATTCTCTTGTACTATAGCATCACCACCTGGTGAAACAGATTCTCTTGTACTGTAGCAGCACCATCTGGTGAAACATATTATCTTGTACTATAGCAGCACCACCTGGTGAAACATATTATCTCGTACTATAGCAGCGCCACCTGGTGAAACATATTATCTTGTAAATTAGCAGCACCACCTGGTGAAACAGATTATCTTCTAATATAGCAGCGCCATCTGGTGAAACATATTATCTCGTACTATAGCAGCACCACCTGGTGAAACAGATTATCTTGTACTATAGCAGCACCACCTGGTGAAACAGATTCTCTTGTACTATAACAGCATCATCTGGTGAAACAGATTCTCTTGTACTATAGCAGCACCATCTGGTGAAACATATTATCTCGTACTATAGCAGCACCACCTGGTGAAACAGATTATCTTGTACTATAGCAGCACCACCTGGTGAAACAGATTCTCTTGTACTATAACAGCATCATCTAGTGAAACAGATTATCTTGTACTATAGCAGCAAAATCTGGTGAAACATATTATCTCGTACTATAGCAGCACCACCTGGTGAAACAGATTATCTTGTACTATAGCAGCACCACCTGGTGAAACAGATTCTCTTGTACTATAACAGCATCATCTGGTGAAACAGATTCTCTTGTACTATAGCAGCATCATCTGGTGAAAAAGATTCTCTTGTACTATAGCAGCACCACCTGGTGAAACAGATTCTCTTGTAAATTAGCAGCACCACCTGGTGAAACAGATTCTCTTGTAAATTAGCAGCACCACCTGGTGAAACAGATTCTCTTGTACTATAGCAGCATCATCTGGTGAAACAGATTCTCTTGTACTATAGCATCACCACCTGGTGAAACAGATTCTCTTGTACTATAGCAGCACCACCTGGTGAAACAGTTCATTTTGTACTATAGCAGCGCCACCTGGTGAAACAGATTCTCTTGTAAATTAGCAGCACCACCTGGTGAAACAGATTATTTTGCACTATAGCAGCACCACCTGGTGAAACAGATTATCTTGTAATATAGCAGCACCACCTGATGAAACATATTATCTTGTAATTTAGCAGCACCATCTGGTGAAACATATTATCTTGTAAATTAGCAGCACCACCTGGTGAAACAGATTATCTTCTAATATAGCAGCGCCATCTAGTGAAACAGATTATCTTGTACTATAGCAGCACAACCTGGTGAAACAGATTAGCTTGTACTATAGCAGCACCACCTGGTGAAACAGATTATCTTGTACTATAGCAGCACCACCTGGTGAAACAGATTATTTTGCACTATAGCAGCACCACCTGGTGAAACAGATTATCTTGTAATATAGCAGCACCACCTGATGAAACATATTATCTTGTAATTTAGCAGCACCATCTGGTGAAACATATTATCTTGTAAATTAGCAGCACCACCTGGTGAAACAGATTATCTTCTAATATAGCAGCGCCATCTAGTGAAACAGATTATCTTGTACTATAGCAGCACAACCTGGTGAAACAGATTAGCTTGTACTATAGCAGCACCATTTGGTGAAACAGATTCTCTTGTACTATAGCATCACCACCTGGTGAAACAGATTCTCTTGTACTGTAGCAGCACCATCTGGTGAAACATATTATCTTGTACTATAGCAGCACCACCTGGTGAAACATATTATCTCGTACTATAGCAGCGCCACCTGGTGAAACATATTATCTTGTAAATTAGCAGCACCACCTGGTGAAACAGATTATCTTCTAATATAGCAGCGCCATCTGGTGAAACATATTATCTCGTACTATAGCAGCACCACCTGGTGAAACAGATTATCTTGTACTATAGCAGCACCACCTGGTGAAACAGATTCTCTTGTACTATAACAGCATCATCTGGTGAAACAGATTCTCTTGTACTATAGCAGCACCATCTGGTGGAACATATTATCTCGTACTATAGCAGCACCACCTGGTGAAACAGATTATCTTGTACTATAGCAGCACCACCTGGTGAAACAGATTCTCTTGTACTATAACAGCATCATCTAGTGAAACAGATTATCTTGTACTATAGCAGCAAAATCTGGTGAAACATATTATCTCGTACTATAGCAGCACCACCTGGTGAAACAGATTATCTTGTACTATAGCAGCACCACCTGGTGAAACAGATTCTCTTGTACTATAACAGCATCATCTGGTGAAACAGATTCTCTTGTACTATAGCAGCATCATCTGGTGAAAAAGATTCTCTTGTACTATAGCAGCACCACCTGGTGAAAAAGATTCTCTTGTAAATTAGCAGCACCACCTGGTGAAACAGATTCTCTTGTAAATTAGCAGCACCACCTGGTGAAACAGATTCTCTTGTACTATAGCAGCATCATCTGGTGAAACAGATTATCTTGTACTATAGCATCACCACCTGGTGAAACAGATTCTCTTGTACTATAGCAGCACCACCTGGTGAAACAGTTCATTTTGTACTATAGCAGCGCCACCTGGTGAAACAGATTCTCTTGTAAATTAGCAGCACCACCTGGTGAAACAGATTATCTTGTACTATAGCAGCACCACCTGGTGAAACAGATTATTTTGCACTATAGCAGCACCACCTGGTGAAACAGATTATCTTGTAATATAGCAGCACCACCTGATGAAACATATTATCTTGTAATTTAGCAGCACCATCTGGTGAAACATATTATCTTGTAAATTAGCAGCACCACCTGGTGAAACAGATTATCTTCTAATATAGCAGCGCCATCTAGTGAAACAGATTATCTTGTACTATAGCAGCACAACCTGGTGAAACAGATTAGCTTGTACTATAGCAGCACCATCTGGTGAAACATATTCTCTTGTACTATAGCAGCACCACCTGGTGAAACAGATTCTCTTGTACTATAGCAGCACCACCTGGTGAAACAGATTATCTTCTAATATAGCAGCGCCATCTAGTGAAACAGATTATCTTGTACTGTAGCAGCACCATCTGGTGAAACATATTATCTTGTACTATAGCAGCGCCACCTGGTGAAACAGATTATCTTGTACTATAGCATCACCACCTGGTGAAACAGATTATCTTGTACTATAGCAGCACCATTTGGTGAAACAGATTCTCTTGTACTATAGCATCACCACCTGGTGAAACAGATTCTCTTGTACTGTAGCAGCACCATCTGGTGAAACATATTATCTTGTACTATAGCAGCACCACCTGGTGAAACATATTATCTCGTACTATAGCAGCGCCACCTGGTGAAACATATTATCTTGTAAATTAGCAGCACCACCTGGTGAAACAGATTATCTTCTAATATAGCAGCGCCATCTGGTGAAACATATTATCTCGTACTATAGCAGCACCACCTGGTGAAACAGATTATCTTGTACTATAGCAGCACCACCTGGTGAAACAGATTCTCTTGTACTATAACAGCATCATCTGGTGAAACAGATTCTCTTGTACTATAGCAGCACCATCTGGTGAAACATATTATCTCGTACTATAGCAGCACCACCTGGTGAAACAGATTATCTTGTACTATAGCAGCACCACCTGGTGAAACAGATTCTCTTGTACTATAACAGCATCATCTAGTGAAACAGATTATCTTGTACTATAGCAGCAAAATCTGGTGAAACATATTATCTCGTACTATAGCAGCACCACCTGGTGAAACAGATTATCTTGTACTATAGCAGCACCACCTGGTGAAACAGATTCTCTTGTACTATAACAGCATCATCTGGTGAAACAGATTCTCTTGTACTATAGCAGCATCATCTGGTGAAAAAGATTCTCTTGTACTATAGCAGCACCACCTGGTGAAACAGATTCTCTTGTAAATTAGCAGCACCACCTGGTGAAACAGATTCTCTTGTAAATTAGCAGCACCACCTGGTGAAACAGATTCTCTTGTACTATAGCAGCATCATCTGGTGAAACAGATTCTCTTGTACTATAGCATCACCACCTGGTGAAACAGATTCTCTTGTACTATAGCAGCACCACCTGGTGAAACAGTTCATTTTGTACTATAGCAGCGCCACCTGGTGAAACAGATTCTCTTGTAAATTAGCAGCACCACCTGGTGAAACAGATTATTTTGCACTATAGCAGCACCACCTGGTGAAACAGATTATCTTGTAATATAGCAGCACCACCTGATGAAACATATTATCTTGTAATTTAGCAGCACCATCTGGTGAAACATATTATCTTGTAAATTAGCAGCACCACCTGGTGAAACTAATTATCTTCTAATATAGCAGCGCCATCTAGTGAAACAGATTATCTTGTACTATAGCAGCACAACCTGGTGAAACAGATTAGCTTGTACTATAGCAGCACCATTTGGTGAAACAGATTCTCTTGTACTATAGCATCACCACCTGGTGAAACAGATTCTCTTGTACTGTAGCAGCACCATCTGGTGAAACATGTTATCTTGTACTATAGCAGCACCACCTGGTGAAACATATTATCTCGTACTATAGCAGCGCCACCTGGTGAAACATATTATCTTGTAAATTAGCAGCACCACCTGGTGAAACAGATTATCTTCTAATATAGCAGCGCCATCTGGTGAAACATATTATCTCGTACTATAGCAGCACCACCTGGTGAAACAGATTATCTTGTACTATAGCAGCACCACCTGGTGAAACAGATTCTCTTGTACTATAACAGCATCATCTGGTGAAACAGATTCTCTTGTACTATAGCAGCACCATCTGGTGAAACATATTATCTCGTACTATAGCAGCACCACCTGGTGAAACAGATTATCTTGTACTATAGCAGCACCACCTGGTGAAACAGATTCTCTTGTACTATAACAGCATCATCTAGTGAAACAGATTATCTTGTACTATAGCAGCAAAATCTGGTGAAACATATTATCTCGTACTATAGCAGAACCACCTGGTGAAACAGATTATCTTGTACTATAGCAGCACCACCTGGTGAAACAGATTCTCTTGTACTATAACAGCATCATCTGGTGAAACAGATTCTCTTGTACTATAGCAGCATCATCTGGTGAAAAAGATTCTCTTGTACTATAGCAGCACCACCTGGTGAAACAGATTCTCTTGTAAATTAGCAGCACCACCTGGTGAAACAGATTCTCTTGTAAATTAGCAGCACCACCTGGTGAAACAGATTCTCTTGTACTATAGCAGCATCATCTGGTGAAACAGATTCTCTTGTACTATAGCATCACCACCTGGTGAAACAGATTCTCTTGTACTATAGCAGCACCACCTGGTGAAACAGTTCATTTTGTACTATAGCAGCGCCACCTGGTGAAACAGATTCTCTTGTAAATTAGCAGCACCACCTGGTGAAACAGATTATCTTGTACTATAGCAGCACCACCTGGTGAAACAGATTATTTTGCACTATAGCAGCACCACCTGGTGAAACAGATTATCTTGTAATATAGCAGCACCACCTGATGAAACATATTATCTTGTAATTTAGCAGCACCATCTGGTGAAACATATTATCTTGTAAATTAGCAGCACCACCTGGTGAAACAGATTATCTTCTAATATAGCAGCGCCATCTAGTGAAACAGATTATCTTGTACTATAGCAGCACAACCTGGTGAAACAGATTAGCTTGTACTATAGCAGCACCATCTGGTGAAACATATTCTCTTGTACTATAGCAGCACCACCTGGTGAAACAGATTCTCTTGTACTATAGCAGCACCACCTGGTGAAACAGATTATCTTCTAATATAGCAGCGCCATCTAGTGAAACAGATTATCTTGTACTATAGCAGCACAACCTGGTGAAACAGATTATCTTGTACTATAGCATCACCACCTGGTGAAACAGATTATCTTGTACTATAGCATCACCACCTGATGAAACAGATTCTCTTGTACTGTAGCAGCACCATCTGGTGAAACATATTATCTTGTACTATAGCAGCGCCACCTGGTGAAACAGATTATCTTGTACTATAGCATCACCACTTGGTGAAACAGATTATCTTGTACTATAGCAGCACCATTTGGTGAAACAGATTCTCTTGTACTATAGCATCACCACCTGGTGAAACAGATTCTCTTGTACTGTAGCAGCACCATCTGGTGAAACATATTATCTTGTACTATAGCAGCACCACCTGGTGAAACATATTATCTCGTACTATAGCAGCGCCACCTGGTGAAACATATTATCTTGTAAATTAGCAGCACCACCTGGTGAAACAGATTATTTTCTAATATAGCAGCGCCATCTGGTGAAACATATTATCTCGTACTATAGCAGCACCACCTGGTGAAACAGATTATCTTGTACTATAGCAGCACCACCTGGTGAAACAGATTCTCTTGTACTATAACAGCATCATCTGGTGAAACAGATTCTCTTGTACTATAGCAGCACCATCTGGTGAAACATATTATCTCGTACTATAGCAGCACCACCTGGTCAAACAGATTATCTTGTACTATAGCAGCACCACCTGGTGAAACAGATTCTCTTGTACTATAACAGCATCATCTAGTGAAACAGATTATCTTGTACTATAGCAGCAAAATCTGGTGAAACATATTATCTCGTACTATAGCAGCACCACCTGGTGAAACAGATTATCTTGTACTATAGCAGCACCACCTGGTGAAACAGATTCTCTTGTACTATAACAGCATCATCTGGTGAAACAGATTATCTTGTACTATAGCAGCATCATCTGGTGAAAAAGATTCTCTTGTACTATAGCAGCACCACCTGGTGAAACAGATTCTCTTGTAAATTAGCAGCACCACCTGGTGAAACAGATTCTCTTGTAAATTAGCAGCACCACCTGGTGAAACAGATTCTCTTGTACTATAGCAGCATCATCTGGTGAAACAGATTCTCTTGTACTATAGCATCACCACCTGGTGAAACAGATTCTCTTGTACTATAGCAGCACCACCTGGTGAAACAGTTCATTTTGTACTATAGCAGCGCCACCTGGTGAAACAGATTCTCTTGTAAATTAGCAGCACCACCTGGTGAAACAGATTATCTTGTACTATAGCAGCACCACCTGGTGAAACAGATTATTTTGCACTATAGCAGCACCACCTGGTGAAACAGATTATCTTGTAATATAGCAGCACCACCTGATGAAACATATTATCTTGTAATTTAGCAGCACCATCTGGTGAAACATATTATCTTGTAAATTAGCAGCACCACCTGGTGAAACAGATTATCTTCTAATATAGCAGCGCCATCTAGTGAAACAGATTATCTTGTACTATAGCAGCACAACCTGGTGAAACAGATTAGCTTGTACTATAGCAGCACCATTTGGTGAAACAGATTCTCTTGTACTATAGCATCACCACCTGGTGAAACAGATTCTCTTGTACTGTAGCAGCACCATCTGGTGAAACATATTATCTTGTACTATAGCAGCACCACCTGGTGAAACATATTATCTCGTACTATAGCAGCGCCACCTGGTGAAACATATTATCTTGTAAATTAGCAGCACCACCTGGTGAAACAGATTATCTTCTAATATAGCAGCGCCATCTGGTGAAACATATTATCTCGTACTATAGCAGCACCACCTGGTGAAACAGATTATCTTGTACTATAGCAGCACCACCTGGTGAAACAGATTCTCTTGTACTATAACAGCATCATCTGGTGAAACAGATTCTCTTGTACTATAGCAGCACCATCTGGTGGAACATATTATCTCGTACTATAGCAGCACCACCTGGTGAAACAGATTATCTTGTACTATAGCAGCACCACCTGGTGAAACAGATTCTCTTGTACTATAACAGCATCATCTAGTGAAACAGATTATCTTGTACTATAGCAGCAAAATCTGGTGAAACATATTATCTCGTACTATAGCAGCACCACCTGGTGAAACAGATTATCTTGTACTATAGCAGCACCACCTGGTGAAACAGATTCTCTTGTACTATAACAGCATCATCTGGTGAAACAGATTCTCTTGTACTATAGCAGCATCATCTGGTGAAAAAGATTCTCTTGTACTATAGCAGCACCACCTGGTGAAAAAGATTCTCTTGTAAATTAGCAGCACCACCTGGTGAAACAGATTCTCTTGTAAATTAGCAGCACCACCTGGTGAAACAGATTCTCTTGTACTATAGCAGCATCATCTGGTGAAACAGATTCTCTTGTACTATAGCATCACCACCTGGTGAAACAGATTCTCTTGTACTATAGCAGCACCACCTGGTGAAACAGTTCATTTTGTACTATAGCAGCGCCACCTGGTGAAACAGATTCTCTTGTAAATTAGCAGCACCACCTGGTGAAACAGATTATCTTGTACTATAGCAGCACCACCTGGTGAAACAGATTATTTTGCACTATAGCAGCACCACCTGGTGAAACAGATTATCTTGTAATATAGCAGCACCACCTGATGAAACATATTATCTTGTAATTTAGCAGCACCATCTGGTGAAACATATTATCTTGTAAATTAGCAGCACCACCTGGTGAAACAGATTATCTTCTAATATAGCAGCGCCATCTAGTGAAACAGATTATCTTGTACTATAGCAGCACAACCTGGTGAAACAGATTAGCTTGTACTATAGCAGCACCATCTGGTGAAACATATTCTCTTGTACTATAGCAGCACCACCTGGTGAAACAGATTCTCTTGTACTATAGCAGCACCACCTGGTGAAACAGATTATCTTCTAATATAGCAGCGCCATCTAGTGAAACAGATTATCTTGTACTGTAGCAGCACCATCTGGTGAAACATATTATCTTGTACTATAGCAGCGCCACCTGGTGAAACAGATTATCTTGTACTATAGCATCACCACCTGGTGAAACAGATTATCTTGTACTATAGCAGCACCATTTGGTGAAACAGATTCTCTTGTACTATAGCATCACCACCTGGTGAAACAGATTCTCTTGTACTGTAGCAGCACCATCTGGTGAAACATATTATCTTGTACTATAGCAGCACCACCTGGTGAAACATATTATCTCGTACTATAGCAGCGCCACCTGGTGAAACATATTATCTTGTAAATTAGCAGCACCACCTGGTGAAACAGATTATCTTCTAATATAGCAGCGCCATCTGGTGAAACATATTATCTCGTACTATAGCAGCACCACCTGGTGAAACAGATTATCTTGTACTATAGCAGCACCACCTGGTGAAACAGATTCTCTTGTACTATAACAGCATCATCTGGTGAAACAGATTCTCTTGTACTATAGCAGCACCATCTGGTGAAACATATTATCTCGTACTATAGCAGCACCACCTGGTGAAACAGATTATCTTGTACTATAGCAGCACCACCTGGTGAAACAGATTCTCTTGTACTATAACAGCATCATCTAGTGAAACAGATTATCTTGTACTATAGCAGCAAAATCTGGTGAAACATATTATCTCGTACTATAGCAGCACCACCTGGTGAAACAGATTATCTTGTACTATAGCAGCACCACCTGGTGAAACAGATTCTCTTGTACTATAACAGCATCATCTGGTGAAACAGATTCTCTTGTACTATAGCAGCATCATCTGGTGAAAAAGATTCTCTTGTACTATAGCAGCACCACCTGGTGAAACAGATTCTCTTGTAAATTAGCAGCACCACCTGGTGAAACAGATTCTCTTGTAAATTAGCAGCACCACCTGGTGAAACAGATTCTCTTGTACTATAGCAGCATCATCTGGTGAAACAGATTCTCTTGTACTATAGCATCACCACCTGGTGAAACAGATTCTCTTGTACTATAGCAGCACCACCTGGTGAAACAGTTCATTTTGTACTATAGCAGCGCCACCTGGTGAAACAGATTCTCTTGTAAATTAGCAGCACCACCTGGTGAAACAGATTATTTTGCACTATAGCAGCACCACCTGGTGAAACAGATTATCTTGTAATATAGCAGCACCACCTGATGAAACATATTATCTTGTAATTTAGCAGCACCATCTGGTGAAACATATTATCTTGTAAATTAGCAGCACCACCTGGTGAAACTAATTATCTTCTAATATAGCAGCGCCATCTAGTGAAACAGATTATCTTGTACTATAGCAGCACAACCTGGTGAAACAGATTAGCTTGTACTATAGCAGCACCATTTGGTGAAACAGATTCTCTTGTACTATAGCATCACCACCTGGTGAAACAGATTCTCTTGTACTGTAGCAGCACCATCTGGTGAAACATGTTATCTTGTACTATAGCAGCACCACCTGGTGAAACATATTATCTCGTACTATAGCAGCGCCACCTGGTGAAACATATTATCATGTAAATTAGCAGCACCACCTGGTGAAACAGATTATCTTCTAATATAGCAGCGCCATCTGGTGAAACATATTATCTCGTACTATAGCAGCACCACCTGGTGAAACAGATTATCTTGTACTATAGCAGCACCACCTGGT
Source organism: Salvelinus fontinalis (assembly GCF_029448725.1). Lineage (NCBI taxonomy): Eukaryota > Metazoa > Chordata > Actinopteri > Salmoniformes > Salmonidae > Salvelinus > Salvelinus fontinalis. The sequence goes on from NC_074685.1 coordinate 47,828,791, forward strand.
GAAACAGATTCTCTTGTACTATAACAGCATCATCTGGTGAAACAGATTCTCTTGTACTATAGCAGCACCATCTGGTGAAACATATTATCTCGTACTATAGCAGCACCACCTGGTGAAACAGATTATCTTGTACTATAGCAGCACCACCTGGTGAAACAGATTCTCTTGTACTATAACAGCATCATCTAGTGAAACAGATTATCTTGTACTATAGCAGCAAAATCTGGTGAAACATATTATCTCGTACTATAGCAGAACCACCTGGTGAAACAGATTATCTTGTACTATAGCAGCACCACCTGGTGAAACAGATTCTCTTGTACTATAACAGCATCATCTGGTGAAACAGATTCTCTTGTACTATAGCAGCATCATCTGGTGAAAAAGATTCTCTTGTACTATAGCAGCACCACCTGGTGAAACAGATTCTCTTGTAAATTAGCAGCACCACCTGGTGAAACAGATTCTCTTGTAAATTAGCAGCACCACCTGGTGAAACAGATTCTCTTGTACTATAGCAGCATCATCTGGTGAAACAGATTCTCTTGTACTATAGCATCACCACCTGGTGAAACAGATTCTCTTGTACTATAGCAGCACCACCTGGTGAAACAGTTCATTTTGTACTATAGCAGCGCCACCTGGTGAAACAGATTCTCTTGTAAATTAGCAGCACCACCTGGTGAAACAGATTATCTTGTACTATAGCAGCACCACCTGGTGAAACAGATTATTTTGCACTATAGCAGCACCACCTGGTGAAACAGATTATCTTGTAATATAGCAGCACCACCTGATGAAACATATTATCTTGTAATTTAGCAGCACCATCTGGTGAAACATATTATCTTGTAAATTAGCAGCACCACCTGGTGAAACAGATTATCTTCTAATATAGCAGCGCCATCTAGTGAAACAGATTATCTTGTACTATAGCAGCACAACCTGGTGAAACAGATTAGCTTGTACTATAGCAGCACCATCTGGTGAAACATATTCTCTTGTACTATAGCAGCACCACCTGGTGAAACAGATTCTCTTGTACTATAGCAGCACCACCTGGTGAAACAGATTATCTTCTAATATAGCAGCGCCATCTAGTGAAACAGATTATCTTGTACTATAGCAGCACAACCTGGTGAAACAGATTATCTTGTACTATAGCATCACCACCTGGTGAAACAGATTATCTTGTACTATAGCATCACCACCTGGTGAAACAGATTCTCTTGTACTGTAGCAGCACCATCTGGTGAAAGATATTATCTTGTACTATAGCAGCGCCACCTGGTGAAACAGATTATCTTGTACTATAGCATCACCACCTGGTGAAACAGATTATCTTGTACTATAGCAGCACCATTTGGTGAAACAGATTCTCTTGTACTATAGCATCACCACCTGGTGAAACAGATTCTCTTGTACTGTAGCAGCACCATCTGGTGAAACATATTATCTTGTACTATAGCAGCACCACCTGGTGAAACATATTATCTCGTACTATAGCAGCGCCACCTGGTGAAACATATTATCTTGTAAATTAGCAGCACCACCTGGTGAAACAGATTATCTTCTAATATAGCAGCGCCATCTGGTGAAACATATTATCTCGTACTATAGCAGCACCACCTGGTGAAACAGATTATCTTGTACTATAGCAGCACCACCTGGTGAAACAGATTCTCTTGTACTATAACAGCATCATCTGGTGAAACAGATTCTCTTGTACTATAGCAGCACCATCTGGTGAAACATATTATCTCGTACTATAGCAGCACCACCTGGTGAAACAGATTATCTTGTACTATAGCAGCACCACCTGGTGAAACAGATTCTCTTGTACTATAACAGCATCATCTAGTGAATCAGATTATCTTGTACTATAGCAGCACCATCTGGTGAAACATATTATCTCGTACTATAGCAGCACCACCTGGTGAAATAGATTATCTTGTACTATAGCAGCACCACCTGGTGAAACAGATTCTCTTGTACTATAACAGCATCATCTGGTGAAACAGATTCTCTTGTACTATAGCAGCATCATCTGGTGAAACAGATTCTCTTGTACTATAGCAGCACCACCTGGTGAAACAGATTCTCTTGTAAATTAGCAGCACCACCTGGTGAAACAGATTCTCTTGCAAATTAGCAGCACCACCTGGTGAAACAGATTCTCTTGTACTATAGCAGCATCATCTGGTGAAACAGATTCTCTTGTACTATAGCATCACCACCTGGTGAAACAGATTCTCTTGTTAATTAGCAGCACCACCTGGTAAAACAGATTATCTTGTACTATAGCAGCACCACCTGGTGAAACAGATTATTTTGTACTATAGCCGCGCCACCTGGTGAAACAGATTATTGTGTACTATAGCAGCACCACCTGGTGAAACAGATTATCTTGTACTATAGCAGCACCCCCTGGTGAAACAGATTCTCTTGTACTATAGCAGCGCCACCTGGTGAAACAGATTCTCTTGTAAATTAGCAGCACCACCTGGTGAAACAGATTATCTTGTACTATAGCAGCACCACCTGGTGAAACAGATTATTTTGCACTATAGCAGCACCACCTGGTGAAACAGATTATCTTGTAATATAGCAGCACCACCTGATGAAACATATTATCTTGTAATTTAGCAGCACCATCTGGTGAAACATATTATCTTGTAAATTAGCAGCACCACCTGGTGAAACAGATTATCTTCTAATATAGCAGCGCCATCTAGTGAAACAGATTATCTTGTACTATAGCAGCACAACCTGGTGAAACAGATTAGCTTGTACTATAGCAGCACCATCTGGTGAAACATATTCTCTTGTACTATAGCAGCACCACCTGGTGAAACAGATTCTCTTGTACTATAGCAGCACCACCTGGTGAAACAGATTATCTTCTAATATAGCAGCGCCATCTAGTGAAACAGATTATCTTGTACTATAGCAGCACAACCTGGTGAAACAGATTATCTTGTACTATAGCATCACCACCTGGTGAAACAGATTATCTTGTACTATAGCATCACCACCTGGTGAAACAGATTCTCTTGTACTGTAGCAGCACCATCTGGTGAAAGATATTATCTTGTACTATAGCAGCGCCACCTGGTGAAACAGATTATCTTGTACTATAGCATCACCACCTGGTGAAACAGATTATCTTGTACTATAGCAGCACCATTTGGTGAAACAGATTCTCTTGTACTATAGCATCACCACCTGGTGAAACAGATTCTCTTGTACTGTAGCAGCACCATCTGGTGAAACATATTATCTTGTACTATAGCAGCACCACCTGGTGAAACATATTATCTCGTACTATAGCAGCGCCACCTGGTGAAACATATTATCTTGTAAATTAGCAGCACCACCTGGTGAAACAGATTATCTTCTAATATAGCAGCGCCATCTGGTGAAACATATTATCTCGTACTATAGCAGCACCACCTGGTGAAACAGATTATCTTGTACTATAGCAGCACCACCTGGTGAAACAGATTCTCTTGTACTATAACAGCATCATCTGGTGAAACAGATTCTCTTGTACTATAGCAGCACCATCTGGTGAAACATATTATCTCGTACTATAGCAGCACCACCTGGTGAAACAGATTATCTTGTACTATAGCAGCACCACCTGGTGAAACAGATTCTCTTGTACTATAACAGCATCATCTAGTGAATCAGATTATCTTGTACTATAGCAGCACCATCTGGTGAAACATATTATCTCGTACTATAGCAGCACCACCTGGTGAAATAGATTATCTTGTACTATAGCAGCACCACCTGGTGAAACAGATTCTCTTGTACTATAACAGCATCATCTGGTGAAACAGATTCTCTTGTACTATAGCAGCATCATCTGGTGAAACAGATTCTCTTGTACTATAGCAGCACCACCTGGTGAAACAGATTCTCTTGTAAATTAGCAGCACCACCTGGTGAAACAGATTCTCTTGCAAATTAGCAGCACCACCTGGTGAAACAGATTCTCTTGTACTATAGCAGCATCATCTGGTGAAACAGATTCTCTTGTACTATAGCATCACCACCTGGTGAAACAGATTCTCTTGTTAATTAGCAGCACCACCTGGTAAAACAGATTATCTTGTACTATAGCAGCACCACCTGGTGAAACAGATTATTTTGTACTATAGCCGCGCCACCTGGTGAAACAGATTATTGTGTACTATAGCAGCACCACCTGGTGAAACAGATTATCTTGTACTATAGCAGCACCCCCTGGTGAAACAGATTCTCTTGTACTATAGCAGCGCCACCTGGTGAAACAGATTCTCTTGTACTATAGCAGCACCCCCTGGTGAAACAGATTCTCTTGTACTATAGCAGCACCCCCTGGTGAAACAGATTCTCTTGTACTATAGCAGCACCCCCTGGTGAAACAGATTCTCTTGTACTATAGCAGCGCCACCTGGTGAAACAGATTCTCTTGTACTATAGCAGCGCCACCTGGTGAAACAGATTCTCTTGTACTATAGCAGCGCCACCTGGTGAAACAGATTCTCTTGTACTATAGCAGCGCCACCTGGTGAAACAGATTCTCTTGTACTATAGCAGCACCACCTGGTGAAACAGATTCTCTTGTACTATAGCAGCACCACCTGGTGAAACAGATTCTCTTGTACTATAGCAGCGCCACCTGGTGAAACAGATTCTCTTGTACTATAGCAGCGCCACCTGGTGAAACAGATTCTCTTGTACTATAGCAGCACCACCTGGTGAAACAGATTCTCTTGTACTATAGCAGCGCCACCTGGTGAAACAGATTCTCTTGTACTATAGCAGCGCCACCTGGTGAAACAGATTCTCTTGTACTATAGCAGCGCCACCTGGTGAAACAGATTCTCTTGTACTATTGCAGCACCACCTGGTGAAACAGATTCTCTTGTACTATAGCAGCGCCACCTGGTGAAACAGATTCTCTTGTACTATAGCAGCACCCCCTGGTGAAACAGATTCTCTTGTACTATAGCAGCACCACCTGGTGAAACAGATTCTCTTGTACTATAGCAGCACCACCTGGTGAAACAGATTCTCTTGTACTATAGCAGCACCACCTGGTGAAACAGATTCTCTTGTACTATAGCAGCATCATCTGGTGAAACAGATTCTCTTGTACTATAGCAGCACCACCTGGTGAAACAGATTCTCTTGTTAATTAGCAGCACCCCCTGGTGAAACAGATTCTCTTGTACTATAGCAGCGCCACCTGGTGAAACAGATTCTCTTGTACTATAGCAGCACCCCCTGGTGAAACAGATTCTCTTGTACTATAGCAGCACCACCTGGTGAAACAGATTCTCTTGTACTATAACAGCATCATCTGGTGAAACAGATTCTCTTGTACTATAGCAGCATCATCTGGTGAAAAAGATTCTCTTGTACTATAGCAGCACCACCTGGTGAAACAGATTCTCTTGTAAATTAGCAGCACCACCTGGTGAAACAGATTCTCTTGTAAATTAGCAGCACCACCTGGTGAAACAGATTCTCTTGTACTATAGCAGCATCATCTGGTGAAACAGATTCTCTTGTACTATAGCATCACCACCTGGTGAAACAGATTCTCTTGTACTATAGCAGCACCACCTGGTGAAACAGTTCATTTTGTACTATAGCAGCGCCACCTGGTGAAACAGATTCTCTTGTAAATTAGCAGCACCACCTGGTGAAACAGATTATCTTGTACTATAGCAGCACCACCTGGTGAAACAGATTATTTTGCACTATAGCAGCACCACCTGGTGAAACAGATTATCTTGTAATATAGCAGCACCACCTGATGAAACATATTATCTTGTAATTTAGCAGCACCATCTGGTGAAACATATTATCTTGTAAATTAGCAGCACCACCTGGTGAAACAGATTATCTTCTAATATAGCAGCGCCATCTAGTGAAACAGATTATCTTGTACTATAGCAGCACAACCTGGTGAAACAGATTAGCTTGTACTATAGCAGCACCATCTGGTGAAACATATTCTCTTGTACTATAGCAGCACCACCTGGTGAAACAGATTCTCTTGTACTATAGCAGCACGACCTGGTGAAACAGATTATCTTCTAATATAGCAGCGCCATCTAGTGAAACAGATTATCTTGTACTATAGCAGCACAACCTGGTGAAACAGATTATCTTGTACTATAGCATCACCACCTGGTGAAACAGATTATCTTGTACTATAGCATCACCACCTGGTGAAACAGATTCTCTTGTACTGTAGCAGCACCATCTGGTGAAACATATTATCTTGTACTATAGCAGCGCCACCTGGTGAAACAGATTATCTTGTACTATAGCATCACCACCTGGTGAAACAGATTATCTTGTACTATAGCAGCACCATTTGGTGAAACAGATTCTCTTGTACTATAGCATCACCACCTGGTGAAACAGATTCTCTTGTACTGTAGCAGCACCATCTGGTGAAACATATTATCTTGTACTATAGCAGCACCACCTGGTGAAACATATTATCTCGTACTATAGCAGCGCCACCTGGTGAAACATATTATCTTGTAAATTAGCAGCACCACCTGGTGAAACAGATTATCTTCTAATATAGCAGCGCCATCTGGTGAAACATATTATCTCGTACTATAGCAGCACCACCTGGTGAAACAGATTATCTTGTACTATAGCAGCACCACCTGGTGAAACAGATTCTCTTGTACTATAACAGCATCATCTGGTGAAACGGATTCTCTTGTACTATAGCAGCACCATCTGGTGAAACATATTATCTCGTACTATAGCAGCACCACCTGGTGAAACAGATTATCTTGTACTATAGCAGCACCACCTGGTGAAACAGATTCTCTTGTACTATAACAGCATCATCTAGTGAAACAGATTATCTTGTACTATAGCAGCAAAATCTGGTGAAACATATCTCGTACTATAGCAGCACCACCTGGTGAAACAGATTATCTTGTACTATAGCAGCACCACCTGGTGAAACAGATTCTCTTGTACTATAACAGCATCATCTGGTGAAACAGATTCTCTTGTACTATAGCAGCATCATCTGGTGAAAAAGATTCTCTTGTACTATAGCAGCACCACCTGGTGAAACAGATTCTCTTGTAAATTAGCAGCACCACCTGGTGAAACAGATTCTCTTGTAAATTAGCAGCACCACCTGGTGAAACAGATTCTCTTGTACTATAGCAGCATCATCTGGTGAAACAGATTCTCTTGTACTATAGCATCACCACCTGGTGAAACAGATTCTCTTGTACTATAGCAGCACCACCTGGTGAAACAGTTCATTTTGTACTATAGCAGCGCCACCTGGTGAAACAGATTCTCTTGTAAATTAGCAGCACCACCTGGTGAAACAGATTATCTTGTACTATAGCAGCACCACCTGGTGAAACAGATTATTTTGCACTATAGCAGCACCACCTGGTGAAACAGATTATCTTGTAATATAGCAGCACCACCTGATGAAACATATTATCTTGTAATTTAGCAGCACCATCTGGTGAAACATATTATCTTGTAAATTAGCAGCACCACCTGGTGAAACTAATTATCTTCTAATATAGCAGCGCCATCTAGTGAAACAGATTATCTTGTACTATAGCAGCACAACCTGGTGAAACAGATTAGCTTGTACTATAGCAGCACCATTTGGTGAAACAGATTCTCTTGTACTATAGCATCACCACCTGGTGAAACAGATTCTCTTGTACTGTAGCAGCACCATCTGGTGAAACATATTATCTTGTACTATAGCAGCACCACCTGGTGAAACATATTATCTCGTACTATAGCAGCGCCACCTGGTGAAACATATTATCTTGTAAATTAGCAGCACCACCTGGTGAAACAGATTATCTTCTAATATAGCAGCGCCATCTGGTGAAACATATTATCTCGTACTATAGCAGCACCACCTGGTGAAACAGATTATCTTGTACTATAGCAGCACCACCTGGTGAAACAGATTCTCTTGTACTATAACAGCATCATCTGGTGAAACAGATTCTCTTGTACTATAGCAGCACCATCTGGTGAAACATATTATCTCGTACTATAGCAGCACCACCTGGTGAAACAGATTATCTTGTACTATAGCAGCACCACCTGGTGAAACAGATTCTCTTGTACTATAACAGCATCATCTAGTGAAACAGATTATCTTGTACTATAGCAGCAAAATCTGGTGAAACATATTATCTCGTACTATAGCAGCACCACCTGGTGAAACAGATTATCTTGTACTATAGCAGCACCACCTGGTGAAACAGATTCTCTTGTACTATAACAGCATCATCTGGTGAAACAGATTCTCTTGTACTATAGCAGCATCATCTGGTGAAAAAGATTCTCTTGTACTATAGCAGCACCACCTGGTGAAACAGATTCTCTTGTAAATTAGCAGCACCACCTGGTGAAACAGATTCTCTTGTAAATTAGCAGCACCACCTGGTGAAACAGATTCTCTTGTACTATAGCAGCATCATCTGGTGAAACAGATTCTCTTGTACTATAGCATCACCACCTGGTGAAACAGATTCTCTTGTACTATAGCAGCACCACCTGGTGAAACAGTTCATTTTGTACTATAGCAGCGCCACCTGGTGAAACAGATTCTCTTGTAAATTAGCAGCACCACCTGGTGAAACAGATTATCTTGTACTATAGCAGCACCACCTGGTGAAACAGATTATTTTGCACTATAGCATCACCACCTGGTGAAACAGATTATCTTCTAATATAGCAGCGCCATCTAGTGAAACAGATTATCTTGTACTATAGCAGCACAACCTGGTGAAACAGATTAGCTTGTACTATAGCAGCACCATCTGGTGAAACATATTCTCTTGTACTATAGCAGCACCACCTGGTGAAACAGATTCTCTTGTACTATAGCAGCACCACCTGGTGAAACAGATTATCTTCTAATATAGCAGCGCCATCTAGTGAAACAGATTATCTTGTACTATAGCAGCACAACCTGGTGAAACAGATTATCTTGTACTATAGCATCACCACCTGGTGAAACAGATTATCTTGTACTATAGCATCACCACCTGGTGAAACAGATTCTCTTGTACTGTAGCAGCACCATCTGGTGAAAGATATTATCTTGTACTATAGCAGCGCCACCTGGTGAAACAGATTATCTTGTACTATAGCATCACCACCTGGTGAAACAGATTATCTTGTACTATAGCAGCACCATTTGGTGAAACAGATTCTCTTGTACTATAGCATCACCACCTGGTGAAACAGATTCTCTTGTACTGTAGCAGCACCATCTGGTGAAACATATTATCTTGTACTATAGCAGCACCACCTGGTGAAACATATTATCTCGTACTATAGCAGCGCCACCTGGTGAAACATATTATCTTGTAAATTAGCAGCACCACCTGGTGAAACAGATTATCTTCTAATATAGCAGCGCCATCTGGTGAAACATATTATCTCGTACTATAGCAGCACCACCTGGTGAAACAGATTATCTTGTACTATAGCAGCACCACCTGGTGAAACAGATTCTCTTGTACTATAACAGCATCATCTGGTGAAACAGATTCTCTTGTACTATAGCAGCACCATCTGGTGAAACATATTATCTCGTACTATAGCAGCACCACCTGGTGAAACAGATTATCTTGTACTATAGCAGCACCACCTGGTGAAACAGATTCTCTTGTACTATAACAGCATCATCTAGTGAAACAGATTATCTTGTACTATAGCAGCACCATCTGGTGAAACATATTATCTCGTACTATAGCAGCACCACCTGGTGAAATAGATTATCTTGTACTATAGCAGCACCACCTGGTGAAACAGATTCTCTTGTACTATAACAGCATCATCTGGTGAAACAGATTCTCTTGTACTATAGCAGCATCATCTGGTGAAACAGATTCTCTTGTACTATAGCAGCACCACCTGGTGAAACAGATTCTCTTGTAAATTAGCAGCACCACCTGGTGAAACAGATTCTCTTGTAAATTAGCAGCACCACCTGGTGAAACAGATTCTCTTGTACTATAGCAGCATCATCTGGTGAAACAGATTCTCTTGTACTATAGCATCACCACCTGGTGAAACAGATTCTCTTGTTAATTAGCAGCACCACCTGGTAAAACAGATTATCTTGTACTATAGCAGCACCACCTGGTGAAACAGATTATTTTGTACTATAGCCGCGCCACCTGGTGAAACAGATTATTGTGTACTATAGCAGCACCACCTGGTGAAACAGATTATCTTGTACTATAGCAGCACCCCCTGGTGAAACAGATTCTCTTGTACTATAGCAGCGCCACCTGGTGAAACAGATTCTCTTGTACTATAGCAGCACCCCCTGGTGAAACAGATTCTCTTGTACTATAGCAGCACCCCCTGGTGAAACAGATTCTCTTGTACTATAGCAGCACCCCCTGGTGAAACAGATTCTCTTGTACTATAGCAGCGCCACCTGGTGAAACAGATTCTCTTGTACTATAGCAGCGCCACCTGGTGAAACAGATTCTCTTGTACTATAGCAGCGCCACCTTGTGAAACAGATTCTCTTGTACTATAGCAGCGCCACCTGGTGAAACAGATTCTCTTGTACTATAGCAGCACCACCTGGTGAAACAGATTCTCTTGTACTATAGCAGCACCACCTGGTGAAACAGATTATCTTGTACTATAGCAGAGCCACCTGGTGAAACAGATTCTCTTGTACTATAGCAGCGCCACCTGGTGAAACAGATTCTCTTGTACTATAGCAGCACCACCTGGTGAAACAGATTCTCTTGTACTATAGCAGCGCCACCTGGTGAAACAGATTCTCTTGTACTATAGCAGCGCCACCTGGTGAAACAGATTCTCTTGTACTATAGCAGCGCCACCTGGTGAAACAGATTCTCTTGTACTATTGCAGCACCACCTGGTGAAACAGATTCTCTTGTACTATAGCAGCGCCACCTGGTGAAACAGATTCTCTTGTACTATAGCAGCACCCCCTGGTGAAACAGATTCTCTTGTACTATAGCAGCACCACCTGGTGAAACAGATTCTCTTGTACTATAGCAGCACCACCTGGTGAAACAGATTCTCTTGTACTATAGCAGCACCACCTGGTGAAACAGATTCTCTTGTACTATAGCAGCATCATCTGGTGAAACAGATTCTCTTGTACTATAGCAGCACCACCTGGTGAAACAGATTCTCTTGTTAATTAGCAGCACCCCCTGGTGAAACAGATTCTCTTGTACTATAGCAGCGCCACCTGGTGAAACAGATTCTCTTGTACTATAGCAGCACCCCCTGGTGAAACAGATTCACTTGTACTATAACAGCACCCCCTGGTGAAACAGATTCTCTTGTACTATAGCAGCACCCCCTGGTGAAACAGATTCTCTTGTACTATAGCAGCGCCACCTGGTGAAACAGATTCTCTTGTAAAATAGCAGCGCCGCCTGGTGAAACAGATTCCCTTGTACTATAGCAGCGCCACCTGGTGAAACAGATTCTCTTGTACTATAGCAGCGCCACCTGGTGAAACAGATTCTCTTGTACTATAGTAGCACCACCTGGTGAAACAGATTCTCTTGTACTATAGCAGCGCCACCTGGTGAAACAGATTATCTTGTACTATAGCAGCACCACCTGGTGAAACAGATTATCTTGTACTATAGCAGCGCAACCTGGTGAAACAGATTCTCTTGTACTATAGCAGCGCCACCTGGTGAAACAGATTCTCTTGTACTATAGCAGCGCCACCTGGTGAAACAGATTCTCTTGTACTATAGCATCACCACCTGGTGAAACAGATTCTCTTGTACTATAGCAGCGCCACCTGGTGAAACAGATTCTTTTGTACTATAGCAGCACCACCTGGTGAAACAGATTCTCTTGACTATAGCAGCGCCACCTGGTGAAACAGATTCTCTTGTACTATAGCATCACCACCTGGTGAAACAGATTCTCTTGTACTATAGCAGCACCCCCTGGTGAAACAGATTCTCTTGTACTATAGCAGCACCCCCTGGTGAAACAGATTCTCTTGTACTATAGCAGCGCCACCTGGTGAAACAGATTCTCTTGTACTATAGCAGCGCCACCTGGTGAAACAGATTCTCTTGTACTATAGCAGCGCCACCTGGTGAAACAGATTCTCTTGTACTATAGCAGCGCCACCTGGTGAAACAGATTCTCTTGTACTATAGTAGCACCACCTGGTGAAACAGATTCTCTTGTACTATAGCAGCGCCACCTGGTGAAACAGATTATCTTGTACTATAGCAGCACCACCTGGTGAAACAGATTATCTTGTACTATAGCAGCGCCACCTGGTGAAACAGATTCTCTTGTACTATAGCAGCGCCACCTGGTGAAACAGATTCTCTTGTACTATAGCAGCATCATCTGGTGAAAAAGATTCTCTTGTACTATAGCAGCACCACCTGGTGAAACAGATTCTCTTGTAAATTAGCAGCACCACCTGGTGAAACAGATTCTCTTGTAAATTAGCAGCACCACCTGGTGAAACAGATTCTCTTGTACTATAGCAGCATCATCTGGTGAAACAGATTCTCTTGTACTATAGCATCACCACCTGGTGAAACAGATTCTCTTGTACTATAGCAGCACCACCTGGTGAAACAGTTCATTTTGTACTATAGCAGCGCCACCTGGTGAAACAGATTCTCTTGTAAATTAGCAGCACCACCTGGTGAAACAGATTATCTTGTACTATAGCAGCACCACCTGGTGAAACAGATTATTTTGCACTATAGCATCACCACCTGGTGAAACAGATTATCTTCTAATATAGCAGCGCCATCTAGTGAAACAGATTATCTTGTACTATAGCAGCACAACCTGGTGAAACAGATTAGCTTGTACTATAGCAGCACCATCTGGTGAAACATATTCTCTTGTACTATAGCAGCACCACCTGGTGAAACAGATTCTCTTGTACTATAGCAGCACCACCTGGTGAAACAGATTATCTTCTAATATAGCAGCGCCATCTAGTGAAACAGATTATCTTGTACTATAGCAGCACAACCTGGTGAAACAGATTATCTTGTACTATAGCATCACCACCTGGTGAAACAGATTATCTTGTACTATAGCATCACCACCTGGTGAAACAGATTCTCTTGTACTGTAGCAGCACCATCTGGTGAAAGATATTATCTTGTACTATAGCAGCGCCACCTGGTGAAACAGATTATCTTGTACTATAGCATCACCACCTGGTGAAACAGATTATCTTGTACTATAGCAGCACCATTTGGTGAAACAGATTCTCTTGTACTATAGCATCACCACCTGGTGAACCAGATTCTCTTGTACTGTAGCAGCACCATCTGGTGAAACATATTATCTTGTACTATAGCAGCACCACCTGGTGAAACATATTATCTCGTACTATAGCAGCGCCACCTGGTGAAACATATTATCTTGTAAATTAGCAGCACCACCTGGTGAAACAGATTATCTTCTAATATAGCAGCGCCATCTGGTGAAACATATTATCTCGTACTATAGCAGCACCACCTGGTGAAACAGATTATCTTGTACTATAGCAGCACCACCTGGTGAAACAGATTCTCTTGTACTATAACAGCATCATCTGGTGAAACAGATTCTCTTGTACTATAGCAGCACCATCTGGTGAAACATATTATCTCGTACTATAGCAGCACCACCTGGTGAAACAGATTATCTTGTACTATAGCAGCACCACCTGGTGAAACAGATTCTCTTGTACTATAACAGCATCATCTAGTGAAACAGATTATCTTGTACTATAGCAGCACCATCTGGTGAAACATATTATCTCGTACTATAGCAGCACCACCTGGTGAAATAGATTATCTTGTACTATAGCAGCACCACCTGGTGAAACAGATTCTCTTGTACTATAACAGCATCATCTGGTGAAACAGATTCTCTTGTACTATAGCAGCATCATCTGGTGAAACAGATTCTCTTGTACTATAGCAGCACCACCTGGTGAAACAGATTCTCTTGTAAATTAGCAGCACCACCTGGTGAAACAGATTCTCTTGTAAATTAGCAGCACCACCTGGTGAAACAGATTCTCTTGTACTATAGCAGCATCATCTGGTGAAACAGATTCTCTTGTACTATAGCATCACCACCTGGTGAAACAGATTCTCTTGTTAATTAGCAGCACCACCTGGTAAAACAGATTATCTTGTACTATAGCAGCACCACCTGGTGAAACAGATTATTTTGTACTATAGCCGCGCCACCTGGTGAAACAGATTATTGTGTACTATAGCAGCACCACCTGGTGAAACAGATTATCTTGTACTATAGCAGCACCCCCTGGTGAAACAGATTCTCTTGTACTATAGCAGCGCCACCTGGTGAAACAGATTCTCTTGTACTATAGCAGCACCCCCTGGTGAAACAGATTCTCTTGTACTATAGCAGCACCCCCTGGTGAAACAGATTCTCTTGTACTATAGCAGCACCCCCTGGTGAAACAGATTCTCTTGTACTATAGCAGCGCCACCTGGTGAAACAGATTCTCTTGTACTATAGCAGCGCCACCTGGTGAAACAGATTCTCTTGTACTATAGCAGCGCCACCTTGTGAAACAGATTCTCTTGTACTATAGCAGCGCCACCTGGTGAAACAGATTCTCTTGTACTATAGCAGCACCACCTGGTGAAACAGATTCTCTTGTACTATAGCAGCACCACCTGGTGAAACAGATTCTCTTGTACTATAGCAGCGCCACCTGGTGAAACAGATTCTCTTGTACTATAGCAGCGCCACCTGGTGAAACAGATTCTCTTGTACTATAGCAGCACCACCTGGTGAAACAGATTCTCTTGTACTATAGCAGCGCCACCTGGTGAAACAGATTCTCTTGTACTATAGCAGCGCCACCTGGTGAAACAGATTCTCTTGTACTATAGCAGCGCCACCTGGTGAAACAGATTCTCTTGTACTATTGCAGCACCACCTGGTGAAACAGATTCTCTTGTACTATAGCAGCGCCACCTGGTGAAACAGATTCTCTTGTACTATAGCAGCACCCCCTGGTGAAACAGATTCTCTTGTACTATAGCAGCACCACCTGGTGAAACAGATTCTCTTGTACTATAGCAGCACCACCTGGTGAAACAGATTCTCTTGTACTATAGCAGCACCACCTGGTGAAACAGATTCTCTTGTACTATAGCAGCATCATCTGGTGAAACAGATTCTCTTGTACTATAGCAGCACCACCTGGTGAAACAGATTCTCTTGTTAATTAGCAGCACCCCCTGGTGAAACAGATTCTCTTGTACTATAGCAGCGCCACCTGGTGAAACAGATTCTCTTGTACTATAGCAGCACCCCCTGGTGAAACAGATTCTCTTGTACTATAGCAGCACCCCCTGGTGAAACAGATTCTCTTGTACTATAGCAGCACCCCCTGGTGAAACAGATTCTCTTGTACTATAGCAGCGCCACCTGGTGAAACAGATTCTCTTGTAAAATAGCAGCGCCGCCTGGTGAAACAGATTCCCTTGTACTATAGCAGCGCCACCTGGTGAAACAGATTCTCTTGTACTATAGCAGCGCCACCTGGTGAAACAGATTCTCTTGTACTATAGTAGCACCACCTGGTGAAACAGATTCTCTTGTACTATAGCAGCGCCACCTGGTGAAACAGATTATCTTGTACTATAGCAGCACCACCTGGTGAAACAGATTATCTTGTACTATAGCAGCGCCACCTGGTGAAACAGATTCTCTTGTACTATAGCAGCGCCACCTGGTGAAACAGATTCTCTTGTACTATAGCAGCGCCACCTGGTGAAACAGATTCTCTTGTACTATAGCATCACCACCTGGTGAAACAGATTCTCTTGTACTATAGCAGCGCCACCTGGTGAAACAGATTCTTTTGTACTATAGCAGCACCACCTGGTGAAACAGATTCTCTTGACTATAGCAGCGCCACCTGGTGAAACAGATTCTCTTGTACTATAGCATCACCACCTGGTGAAACAGATTCTCTTGTACTATAGCAGCACCCCCTGGTGAAACAGATTCTCTTGTACTATAGCAGCACCCCCTGGTGAAACAGATTCTCTTGTACTATAGCAGCGCCACCTGGTGAAACAGATTCTCTTGTACTATAGCAGCGCCACCTGGTGAAACAGATTCTCTTGTACTATAGCAGCGCCACCTGGTGAAACAGATTCTCTTGTACTATAGCAGCGCCACCTGGTGAAACAGATTCTCTTGTACTATAGTAGCACCACCTGGTGAAACAGATTCTCTTGTACTATAGCAGCGCCACCTGGTGAAACAGATTATCTTGTACTATAGCAGCACCACCTGGTGAAACAGATTATCTTGTACTATAGCAGCGCCACCTGGTGAAACAGATTCTCTTGTACTATAGCAGCGCCACCTGGTGAAACAGATTCTCTTGTACTATAGCAGCGCCACCTGGTGAAACAGATTCTCTTGTACTATAGCATCACCACCTGGTGAAACAGATTCTCTTGTACTATAGCAGCGCCACCTGGTGAAACAGATTCTTTTGTACTATAGCAGCACCACCTGGTGAAACAGATTCTCTTGACTATAGCAGCGCCACCTGGTGAAACAGATTCTCTTGTACTATAGCATCACCACCTGGTGAAACAGATTCTCTTGTACTATAACAGCATCATCTGGTGAAACAGATTATCTTGTACTATAGCAGCACCATCTGGTGAAACATATTATCTCGTACTATAGCAGCACCACCTGGTGAAACAGATTATCTTGTACTATAGCAGCACCACCTGGTGAAACAGATTCTCTTGTACTATAACAGCATCATCTAGTGAAACAGATTATCTTGTACTATAGCAGCACCATCTGGTGAAACATATTATCTCGTACTATAGCAGCACCACCTGGTGAAACAGATTATCTTGTACTATAGCAGCACCACCTGGTGAAACAGATTCTCTTGTACTATAACAGCATCATCTGGTGAAACAGATTCTCTTGTACTATAGCAGCATCATCTGGTGAAACAGATTCTCTTGTACTATAGCAGCACCACCTGGTGAAACAGATTCTCTTGTAAATTAGCAGCACCACCTGGTGAAACAGATTCTCTTGTAAATTAGCAGCACCACCTGGTGAAACAGATTCTCTTGTACTATAGCAGCATCATCTGGTGAAACAGATTCTCTTGTACTATAGCAGCACCACCTGGTGAAACAGATTCTCTTGTTAATTAGCAGCACCACCTGGTAAAACAGATTATCTTGTACTATAGCAGCACCACCTGGTGAAACAGATTATTTTGTACTATAGCTGCGCCACCTGGTGAAACAGATTATTGTGTACTATAGCAGCACCACCTGGTGAAACAGATTATCTTGTACTATAGCAGCACCCCCTGGTGAAACAGATTCTCTTGTACTATAGCAGCGCCACCTGGTGAAACAGATTCTCTTGTACTATAGCAGCACCCCCTGGTGAAACAGATTCTCTTGTACTATAGCAGCACCCCCTGGTGAAACAGATTCTCTTGTACTATAGCAGCACCCCCTGGTGAAACAGATTCTCTTGTACTATAGCAGCGCCACCTGGTGAAACAGATTCTCTTGTACTATAGCAGCGCCACCTGGTGAAACAGATTCTCTTGTACTATAGCAGCGCCACCTGGTGAAACAGATTCTCTTGTACTATAGCAGCGCCACCTGGTGAAACAGATTCTCTTGTACTATAGCAGCACCACCTGGTGAAACAGATTCTCTTGTACTATAGCAGCACCACCTGGTGAAACAGATTCTCTTGTACTATAGCAGCGCCACCTGGTGAAACAGATTCTCTTGTACTATAGCAGCGCCACCTGGTGAAACAGATTCTCTTGTACTATAGCAGCACCACCTGGTGAAACAGATTCTCTTGTACTATAGCAGCGCCACCTGGTGAAACAGATTCTCTTGTACTATAGCAGCGCCACCTGGTGAAACAGATTCTCTTGTACTATAGCAGCGCCACCTGGTGAAACAGATTCTCTTGTACTATAGCAGCACCACCTGGTGAAACAGATTCTCTTGTACTATAGCAGCGCCACCTGGTGAAACAGATTCTCTTGTACTATAGCAGCACCCCCTGGTGAAACAGATTCTCTTGTACTATAGCAGCACCACCTGGTGAAACAGATTCTCTTGTACTATAGCAGCACCACCTGGTGAAACAGATTCTCTTGTACTATAGCAGCACCACCTGGTGAAACAGATTCTCTTGTAGTATAGCAGCACCACCTGGTGAAACAGATTCTCTTGTACTATAGCAGCACCACCTGGTGAAACAGATTCTCTTGTACTATAGCAGCATCATCTGGTGAAACAGATTCTCTTGTACTATAGCAGCACCACCTGGTGAAACAGATTCTCTTGTTAATTAGCAGCACCACCTGGTAAAACAGATTATCTTGTACTATAGCAGCACCACCTGGTGAAACAGATTATTTTGTACTATAGCCGCGCCACCTGGTGAAACAGATTATTGTGTACTATAGCAGCACCACCTGGTGAAACAGATTATCTTGTACTATAGCAGCACCCCCTGGTGAAACAGATTCTCTTGTACTATAGCAGCGCCACCTGGTGAAACAGATTCTCTTGTACTATAGCAGCACCCCCTGGTGAAACAGATTCTCTTGTACTATAGCAGCGCCACCTGGTGAAACAGATTCTCTTGTACTATAGCAGCGCCACCTGGTGAAACAGATTCTCTTGTACTATAGCAGCGCCACCTGGTGAAACAGATTCTCTTGTACTATAGCAGCACCACCTGGTGAAACAGATTCTCTTGTACTATAGCAGCACCACCTGGTGAAACAGATTCTCTTGTACTATAGCAGCGCCACCTGGTGAAACAGATTCTTTTGTACTATAGCAGCGCCACCTGGTGAAACAGATTCTCTTGTACTATAGCAGCACCACCTGGTGAAACAGATTCTCTTGTACTATAGCAGCGCCACCTGGTGAAACAGATTCTCTTGTACTATAGCAGCGCCACCTGGTGAAACAGATTCTCTTGTACTATAGCAGCGCCACCTGGTGAAACAGATTCTCTTGTACTATAGCAGCGCCACCTGGTGAAACAGATTCTCTTGTACTATAGCAGCGCCACCTGGTGAAACAGATTCTCTTGTACTATAGCAGCACCCCCTGGTGAAACAGATTCTCTTGTACTATAGCAGCACCACCTGGTGAAACAGATTCTCTTGTACTATAGCAGCACCACCTGGTGAAACAGATTCTCTTGTACTATAGCAGCACCACCTGGTGAAACAGATTCTCTTGTAGTATAGCAGCACCACCTGGTGAAACAGATTCTCTTGTACTATAGCAGCACCACCTGGTGAAACAGATTCTCTTGTACTATAGCAGCATCATCTGGTGAAACAGATTCTCTTGTTAATTAGCAGCACCACCTGGTAAAACAGATTATCTTGTACTATAGCAGCACCACCTGGTGAAACAGATTATTTTGTACTATAGCCGCGCCACCTGGTGAAACAGATTATTGTGTACTATAGCAGCACCACCTGGTGAAACAGATTATCTTGTACTATAGCAGCACCCCCTGGTGAAACAGATTCTCTTGTACTATAGCAGCGCCACCTGGTGAAACAGATTCTCTTGTACTATAGCAGCACCCCCTGGTGAAACAGATTCTCTTGTACTATAGCAGCACCCCCTGGTGAAACAGATTCTCTTGTACTATAGCAGCACCCCCTGGTGAAACAGATTCTCTTGTACTATAGCAGCGCCACCTGGTGAAACAGATTCTCTTGTACTATAGCAGCGCCACCTGGTGAAACAGATTCTCTTGTACTATAGCAGCGCCACCTGGTGAAACAGATTCTCTTGTACTATAGCAGCGCCACCTGGTGAAACAGATTCTCTTGTACTATAGTAGCACCACCTGGTGAAACAGATTCTCTTGTACTATAGCAGCGCCACCTGGTGAAACAGATTCTCTTGTACTATAGCAGCACCACCTGGTGAAACAGATTCTCTTGTACTATAGCAGCGCCACCTGGTGAAACAGATTCTCTTGTACTATAGCAGCACCACCTGGTGAAACAGATTCTCTTGTACTATAGCAGCGCCACCTGGTGAAACAGATTCTCTTGTACTATAGCATCACCACCTGGTGAAACAGATTCTCTTGTACTATAGCAGCACCCCCTGGTGAAACAGATTCTCTTGTACTATAGCAGCGCCACCTGGTGAAATGAGATTCTCTTGTACTATAGCAGCACCCCCTGGTGAAACAGATTCTCTTGTACTATAGCAGCACCCCCTGGTGAAACAGATTCTCTTGTACTATAGCAGCGCCACCTGGTGAAACAGATTCTCTTGTACTATAGCAGCGCCACCTGGTAAAACAGATTCTCTTGTACTTTAGCAGCGCCACCTGGTGAAACAGATTCTCTTGTACTATAGCAGCGCCACCTGGTGAAACAGATTCTCTTGTACTATAGCAGCATCATCTGGTGAAACAGATTCTCTTGTACTATAGCAGCACCACCTGGTGAAACAGATTCTCTTGTACTATAGCAGCACCACCTGGTGAAACAGATTCTCTTGTACTATAGCAGCACCACCTGGTGAAACAGATTCTCTTGTACTATAGCAGCGCCACCTGGTGAAACAGATTCTCTTGTACTATAGCAGCACCACCTGGTGAAACAGATTCTCTTGTACTATAGCAGCGCCACCTGGTGAAACAGATTCTCTTGTACTATAGCAGCGCCACCTGGTGAAACAGATTCTCTTGTACTATAGCAGCGCCACCTGGTGAAACAGATTCTCTTGTACTATAGCAGCACCACCTGGTGAAACAGATTCTCTTGTACTATAGCAGCGCCACCTGGTGAAACAGATTCTCTTGTACTATAGCATCACCACCTGGTGAAACAGATTCTCTTGTACTATAGCAGCACCACCTGGTGAAACAGATTCTCTTGTACTATAGCAGCGCCACCTGGTGAAACAGATTCTCTTGTACTATAGCATCACCACCTGGTGAAACAGATTCTCTTGTACTATAGCAGCGCCACCTGGTGAAACGTATTCTCTTGTACTATAGCAGCACCACCTGGTGAAACAGATTCTCTTGTACTATAGCAGCGCCACCTGGTGAAACAGATTCTCTTGTACTATAGCAGCACCCCCTGGTGAAACAGATTCTCTTGTACTATAGCAGCACCACCTGGTGAAACAGATTCTCTTGTACTATAGCAGCACCACCTGGTGAAACAGATTCTCTTGTACTATAGCAGCACCACCTGGTGAAACAGATTCTCTTGTACTATAGCAGCATCATCTGGTGAAACAGATTCTCTTGTACTATAGCAGCACCACCTGGTGAAACAGATTCTCTTGTTAATTAGCAGCACCACCTGGTAAAACAGATTATCTTGTACTATAGCAGCACCACCTGGTGAAACAGATTATTTTGTACTATAGCCGCGCCACCTGGTGAAACAGATTATTGTGTACTATAGCAGCACCACCTGGTGAAACAGATTATCTTGTACTATAGCAGCACCCCCTGGTGAAACAGATTCTCTTGTACTATAGCAGCGCCACCTGGTGAAAACGATTCTCTTGTACTATAGCAGCACCCCCTGGTGAAACAGATTCTCTTGTACTATAGCAGCACCCCCTGGTGAAACAGATTCTCTTGTACTATAGCAGCACCCCCTGGTGAAACAGATTCTCTTGTACTATAGCAGCGCCACCTGGTGAAACAGATTCTCTTGTACTATAGCAGCGCCACCTGGTGAAACAGATTCTCTTGTAAATTAGCAGCACCACCTGGTGAAACAGATTCTCTTGTAAATTAGCAGCACCACCTGGTGAAACAGATTCTCTTGTACTATAGCAGCATCATCTGGTGAAACAGATTCTCTTGTACTATAGCAGCACCACCTGGTGAAACAGATTCTCTTGTTAATTAGCAGCACCACCTGGTAAAACAGATTATCTTGTACTATAGCAGCACCACCTGGTGAAACAGATTATTTTGTACTATAGCTGCGCCACCTGGTGAAACAGATTATTGTGTACTATAGCAGCACCACCTGGTGAAACAGATTATCTTGTACTATAGCAGCACCCCCTGGTGAAACAGATTCTCTTGTACTATAGCAGCGCCACCTGGTGAAACAGATTCTCTTGTACTATAGCAGCACCCCCTGGTGAAACAGATTCTCTTGTACTATAGCAGCACCCCCTGGTGAAACAGATTCTCTTGTTAATTAGCAGCACCACCTGGTAAAACAGATTATCTTGTACTATAGCAGCACCACCTGGTGAAACAGATTATTTTGTACTATAGCTGCGCCACCTGGTGAAACAGATTATTGTGTACTATAGCAGCACCACCTGGTGAAACAGATTATCTTGTACTATAGCAGCACCCCCTGGTGAAACAGATTCTCTTGTACTATAGCAGCGCCACCTGGTGAAACAGATTCTCTTGTACTATAGCAGCACCCCCTGGTGAAACAGATTCTCTTGTACTATAGCAGCACCCCCTGGTGAAACAGATTCTCTTGTACTATAGCAGCACCCCCTGGTGAAACAGATTCTCTTGTTCTATAGCAGCGCCACCTGGTGAAACAGATTCTCTTGTACTATAGCAGCACCACCTGGTGAAACAGATTCTCTTGTACTATAGCAGCGCCACCTGGTGAAACAGATTCTCTTGTACTATAGCAGCGCCACCTGGTGAAACAGATTCTCTTGTACTATAGCAGCACCACCTGGTGAAACAGATTCTCTTGTACTATAGCAGCACCACCTGGTGAAACAGATTCTCTTGTACTATAGCAGCGCCACCTGGTGAAACAGATTCTCTTGTACTATAGCAGCGCCACCTGGTGAAACAGATTCTCTTGTACTATAGCAGCACCACCTGGTGAAACAGATTCTCTTGTACTATAGCAGCGCCACCTGGTGAAACAGATTCTCTTGTACTATAGCAGCGCCACCTGGTGAAACAGATTCTCTTGTACTATAGCAGCGCCACCTGGTGAAACAGATTCTCTTGTACTATAGCAGCACCACCTGGTGAAACAGATTCTCTTGTACTATAGCAGCGCCACCTGGTGAAACAGATTCTCTTGTACTATAGCAGCACCCCCTGGTGAAACAGATTCTCTTGTACTATAGCAGCACCACCTGGTGAAACAGATTCTCTTGTACTATAGCAGCACCACCTGGTGAAACAGATTCTCTTGTACTATAGCAGCACCACCTGGTGAAACAGATTCTCTTGTACTATAGCAGCACCACCTGGTGAAACAGATTCTCTTGTACTATAGCAGCACCACCTGGTGAAACAGATTCTCTTGTACTATAGCAGCATCATCTGGTGAAACAGATTCTCTTGTACTATAGCAGCACCACCTGGTGAAACAGATTCTCTTGTTAATTAGCAGCACCACCTGGTAAAACAGATTATCTTGTACTATAGCAGCACCACCTGGTGAAACAGATTATTTTGTACTATAGCCGCGCCACCTGGTGAAACAGATTATTGTGTACTATAGCAGCACCACCTGGTGAAACAGATTATCTTGTACTATAGCAGCACCCCCTGGTGAAACAGATTCTCTTGTACTATAGCAGCGCCACCTGGTGAAACAGATTCTCTTGTACTATAGCAGCACCCCCTGGTGAAACAGATTCTCTTGTACTATAGCAGCACCCCCTGTTGAAACAGATTCTCTTGTACTATAGCAGCACCCCCTGGTGAAACAGATTCTCTTGTACTATAGCAGCGCCACCTGGTGAAACAGATTCTCTTGTACTATAGCAGCGCCACCTGGTGAAACAGATTCTCTTGTACTATAGCAGCGCCACCTGGTGAAACAGATTCTCTTGTACTATAGCAGCGCCACCTGGTGAAACAGATTCTCTTGTACTATAGTAGCACCACCTGGTGAAACAGATTCTCTTGTACTATAGCAGCGCCACCTGGTGAAACAGATTCTCTTGTACTATAGCAGCACCACCTGGTGAAACAGATTCTCTTGTACTATAGCAGCGCCACCTGGTGAAACAGATTCTCTTGTACTATAGCAGCACCCCCTGGTGAAACAGATTCTCTTGTACTATAGCAGCGCCACCTGGTGAAACAGATTCTCTTGTACTATAGCATCACCACCTGGTGAAACAGATTCTCTTGTACTATAGCAGCGCCACCTGGTGAAACAGATTCTCTTGTACTATAGCAGCACCACCTGGTGAAACAGATTCTCTTGTACTATAGTAGCACCACCTGGTGAAACAGATTCTCTTGTACTATAGCATCACCACCTGGTGAAACAGATTCTCTTGTACTATAGCAGCGCCACCTGGTGAAACGGATTCTCTTGTACTATAGCAGCACCACCTGGTGAAACAGATTCTCTTGTACTATAGCAGCGCCACCTGGTGAAACAGATTCTCTTGTACCATAGCAGCACCCCCTGGTGAAACAGATTCTCTTGTACTATAGCAGCACCACCTGGTGAAACAGATTCTCTTGTACTATAGCAGCGCCACCTGGTGAAACAGATTCTCTTGTACTATAGCAGCACCACCTGGTGAAACAGATTCTCTTGTACTATAGCAGCACCACCTGGTGAAACAGATTCTCTTGTACTATAGCAGCACCACCTGGTGAAACAGATTCTCTTGTACTATAGCAGCACCACCTGGTGAAACAGATTCTCTTGTACTATAGCAGCACCACCTGGTGAAACAGATTCTTTTGTACTATAACAGCATCATCTGGTGAAACAGATTATCTTGTACTATAGCAGCACCATCTGGTGAAACATATTATCTCGTACTATAGCAGCACCACCTGGTGAAACAGATTATCTTGTACTATAGCAGCACCACCTGGTGAAACAGATTCTCTTGTACTATAACAGCATCATCTGGTGAAACAGATTCTCTTGTACTATAGCAGCATCATCTGGTGAAACAGATTCTCTTGTACTATAGCAGCACCACCTGGTGAAACAGATTCTCTTGTAAATTAGCAGCACCACCTGGTGAAACAGATTCTCTTGTAAATTAGCAGCACCACCTGGTGAAACAGATTCTCTTGTACTATAGCAGCATCATCTGGTGAAACAGATTCTCTTGTACTATAGCAGCACCATCTGGTGAAACAGATTCTCTTGTTAATTAGCAGCACCACCTGGTAAAACAGATTATCTTGTACTATAGCAGCACCCCCTGGTGAAACAGATTCTCTTGTACTATAGCAGCGCCACCTGGTGAAACAGATTCTCTTGTACTATAGCAGCACCCCCTGGTGAAACAGATTCTCTTGTACTATAGCAGCACCCCCTGTTGAAACAGATTCTCTTGTACTATAGCAGCACCCCCTGGTGAAACAGATTCTCTTGTACTATAGCAGCGCCACCTGGTGAAACAGATTCTCTTGTACTATAGCAGCGCCACCTGGTGAAACAGATTCTCTTGTACTATAGCAGCGCCACCTGGTGAAACAGATTCTCTTGTACTATAGCAGCGCCACCTGGTGAAACAGATTCTCTTGTACTATAGTAGCACCACCTGGTGAAACAGATTCTCTTGTACTATAGCAGCGCCACCTGGTGAAACAGATTCTCTTGTACTATAGCAGCACCACCTGGTGAAACAGATTCTCTTGTACTATAGCAGCGCCACCTGGTGAAACAGATTCTCTTGTACTATAGCAGCACCACCTGGTGAAACAGATTCTCTTGTACTATAGCAGCGCCACCTGGTGAAACAGATTCTCTTGTACTATAGCATCACCACCTGGTGAAACAGATTCTCTTGTACTATAGCAGCGCCACCTGGTGAAACAGATTCTCTTGTACTATAGCAGCACCACCTGGTGAAACAGATTCTCTTGTTAATTAGCAGCACCACCTGGTAAAACAGATTATCTTGTACTATAGCAGCACCACCTGGTGAAACAGATTATTTTGTACTATAGCCGCGCCACCTGGTGAAACAGATTATTGTGTACTATAGCAGCACCACCTGGTGAAACAGATTATCTTGTACTATAGCAGCACCCCCTGGTGAAACAGATTCTCTTGTACTATAGCAGCGCCACCTGGTGAAACAGATTCTCTTGTACTATAGCAGCACCCCCTGGTGAAACAGATTCTCTTGTACTATAGCAGCACCCCCTGTTGAAACAGATTCTCTTGTACTATAGCAGCACCCCCTGGTGAAACAGATTCTCTTGTACTATAGCAGCGCCACCTGGTGAAACAGATTCTCTTGTACTATAGCAGCGCCACCTGGTGAAACAGATTCTCTTGTACTATAGCAGCGCCACCTGGTGAAACAGATTCTCTTGTACTATAGCAGCGCCACCTGGTGAAACAGATTCTCTTGTACTATAGTAGCACCACCTGGTGAAACAGATTCTCTTGTACTATAGCAGCGCCACCTGGTGAAACAGATTCTCTTGTACTATAGCAGCACCACCTGGTGAAACAGATTCTCTTGTACTATAGCAGCGCCACCTGGTGAAACAGATTCTCTTGTACTATAGCAGCACCCCCTGGTGAAACAGATTCTCTTGTACTATAGCAGCGCCACCTGGTGAAACAGATTCTCTTGTACTATAGCATCACCACCTGGTGAAACAGATTCTCTTGTACTATAGCAGCGCCACCTGGTGAAACAGATTCTCTTGTACTATAGCAGCACCACCTGGTGAAACAGATTCTCTTGTACTATAGTAGCACCACCTGGTGAAACAGATTCTCTTGTACTATAGCATCACCACCTGGTGAAACAGATTCTCTTGTACTATAGCAGCGCCACCTGGTGAAACGGATTCTCTTGTACTATAGCAGCACCACCTGGTGAAACAGCTTCTCTTGTACTATAGCAGCGCCACCTGGTGAAACAGATTCTCTTGTACCATAGCAGCACCCCCTGGTGAAACAGATTCTCTTGTACTATAGCAGCACCACCTGGTGAAACGGATTCTCTTGTACTATAGCAGCACCACCTGGTGAAACAGATTCTCTTGTACTATAGCAGCACCACCTGGTGAAACAGATTCTCTTGTACTATAGCAGCGCCACCTGGTGAAACAGATTCTCTTGTACTATAGCAGCACCACCTGGTGAAACAGATTCTCTTGTACTATAGCAGCACCACCTGGTGAAACAGATTCTCTTGTACTATAGCAGCACCACCTGGTGAAACAGATTCTCTTGTACTATAGCAGCACCACCTGGTGAAACAGATTCTCTTGTACTATAGCAGCACCACCTGGTGAAACAGATTCTTTTGTACTATAACAGCATCATCTGGTGAAACAGATTATCTTGTACTATAGCAGCACCATCTGGTGAAACATATTATCTCGTACTATAGCAGCACCACCTGGTGAAACAGATTATCTTGTACTATAGCAGCACCACCTGGTGAAACAGATTCTCTTGTACTATAACAGCATCATCTGGTGAAACAGATTCTCTTGTACTATAGCAGCATCATCTGGTGAAACAGATTCTCTTGTACTATAGCAGCACCACCTGGTGAAACAGATTCTCTTGTAAATTAGCAGCACCACCTGGTGAAACAGATTCTCTTGTAAATTAGCAGCACCACCTGGTGAAACAGATTCTCTTGTACTATAGCAGCATCATCTGGTGAAACAGATTCTCTTGTACTATAGCAGCACCATCTGGTGAAACAGATTCTCTTGTTAATTAGCAGCACCACCTGGTAAAACAGATTATCTTGTACTATAGCAGCACCACCTGGTGAAACAGATTATTTTGTACTATAGCCGCGCCACCTGGTGAAACAGATTATTGTGTACTATAGCAGCACCACCTGGTGAAACAGATTATCTTGTACTATAGCAGCACCCCCTGGTGAAACAGATTCTCTTGTACTATAGCAGCGCCACCTGGTGAAACAGATTCTCTTGTACTATAGCAGCACCCCCTGGTGAAACAGATTCTCTTGTACTATAGCAGCACCCCCTGTTGAAACAGATTGTCTTGTACTATAGCAGCACCACCTGGTGAAACAGATTCTTTTGTACTATAACAGCATCATCTGGTGAAACAGATTATCTTGTACTATAGCAGCACCATCTGGTGAAACATATTATCTCGTACTATAGCAGCACCACCTGGTGAAACAGATTATCTTGTACTATAGCAGCACCACCTGGTGAAACAGATTCTCTTGTACTATAACAGCATCATCTGGTGAAACAGATTCTCTTGTACTATAGCAGCATCATCTGGTGAAACAGATTCTCTTGTACTATAGCAGCACCACCTGGTGAAACAGATTCTCTTGTAAATTAGCAGCACCACCTGGTGAAACAGATTCTCTTGTAAATTAGCAGCACCACCTGGTGAAACAGATTCTCTTGTACTATAGCAGCATCATCTGGTGAAACAGATTCTCTTGTACTATAGCAGCACCATCTGGTGAAACAGATTCTCTTGTTAATTAGCAGCACCACCTGGTAAAACAGATTATCTTGTACTATAGCAGCACCACCTGGTGAAACAGATTATTTTGTACTATAGCCGCGCCACCTGGTGAAACAGATTATTGTGTACTATAGCAGCACCACCTGGTGAAACAGATTATCTTGTACTATAGCAGCACCCCCTGGTGAAACAGATTCTCTTGTACTATAGCAGCGCCACCTGGTGAAACAGATTCTCTTGTACTATAGCAGCACCCCCTGGTGAAACAGATTCTCTTGTACTATAGCAGCACCCCCTGGTGAAACAGATTCTCTTGTACTATAGCAGCACCCCCTGGTGAAACAGATTCTCTTGTACTATAGCAGCGCCACCTGGTGAAACAGATTCTCTTGTACTATAGCAGCGCCACCTGGTGAAACAGATTCTCTTGTACTATAGCAGCGCCACCTGGTGAAACAGATTCTCTTGTACTATAGCAGCGCCACCTGGTGAAACAGATTCTCTTGTACTATAGTAGCACCACCTGGTGAAACAGATTCTCTTGTACTATAGCAGCGCCACCTGGTGAAACAGATTCTCTTGTACTATAGCAGCACCACCTGGTGAAACAGATTCTCTTGTACTATAGCAGCGCCACCTGGTGAAACAGATTCTCTTGTACTATAGCAGCACCACCTGGTGAAACAGATTCTCTTGTACTATAGCAGCGCCACCTGGTGAAACAGATTCTCTTGTACTATAGCATCACCACCTGGTGAAACAGATTCTCTTGTACTATAGCAGCGCCACCTGGTGAAACAGATTCTCTTGTACTATAGCAGCACCACCTGGTGAAACAGATTCTCTTGTACTATAGTAGCACCACCTGGTGAAACAGATTCTCTTGTACTATAGCATCACCACCTGGTGAAACAGATTCTCTTGTACTATAGCAGCGCCACCTGGTGAAACGGATTCTCTTGTACTATAGCAGCACCACCTGGTGAAACAGATTCTCTTGTACTATAGCAGCGCCACCTGGTGAAACAGATTCTCTTGTACCATAGCAGCACCCCCTGGTGAAACAGATTCTCTTGTACTATAGCAGCACCACCTGGTGAAACAGATTCTCTTGTACTATAGCAGCACCACCTGGTGAAACAGATTCTCTTGTACTATAGCAGCACCACCTGGTGAAACAGATTCTCTTGTACTATAGCAGCGCCACCTGGTGAAACAGATTCTCTTGTACTATAGTAGCACCACCTGGTGAAACAGATTCTCTTGTACTATAGCAGCACCACCTGGTGAAACAGATTCTCTTGTACTATAGCAGCACCACCTGGTGAAACAGATTCTCTTGTACTATAGCAGCACCACCTGGTGAAACAGATTCTCTTGTACTATAGCAGCACCACCTGGTGAAACAGATTCTTTTGTACTATAACAGCATCATCTGGTGAAACAGATTATCTTGTACTATAGCAGCACCATCTGGTGAAACATATTATCTCGTACTATAGCAGCACCACCTGGTGAAACAGATTATCTTGTACTATAGCAGCACCACCTGGTGAAACAGATTCTCTTGTACTATAACAGCATCATCTGGTGAAACAGATTCTCTTGTACTATA
Source organism: Salvelinus fontinalis (assembly GCF_029448725.1). Taxonomy (NCBI): domain Eukaryota; kingdom Metazoa; phylum Chordata; class Actinopteri; order Salmoniformes; family Salmonidae; genus Salvelinus; species Salvelinus fontinalis. The sequence goes on from NC_074685.1 coordinate 47,858,943, forward strand.
GCAGCATCATCTGGTGAAACAGATTCTCTTGTACTATAGCAGCACCACCTGGTGAAACAGATTCTCTTGTAAATTAGCAGCACCACCTGGTGAAACAGATTCTCTTGTAAATTAGCAGCACCACCTGGTGAAACAGATTCTCTTGTACTATAGCAGCATCATCTGGTGAAACAGATTCTCTTGTACTATAGCAGCACCATCTGGTGAAACAGATTCTCTTGTTAATTAGCAGCGCCACCTGGTAAAACAGATTCTCTTGTACTATAGCAGCGCCACCTGGTGAAACAGATTCTCTTGTACTATAGCAGTGCCACCTGGTGAAACAGATTCTCTTGTACTATAGCAGCGCCACCTGGTGAAACAGATTCTCTTGTACTATAGCAGCACCACCTGGTGAAACAGATTCTCTTGTACTATAGCAGCACCACCTGGTGAAACAGATTCTCTTGTACTATAGCAGCACCACCTGGTGAAACAGATTCTCTTGTACTATAGCAGCGCCACCTGGTGAAACAGATTCTCTTGTACTACAGCAGCACCACCTGGTGAAACAGATTCTCTTGTACTATTGCAGCGCCACCTGGTGAAACAGATTCTCTTGTACTATAGCAGCGCCACCTGGTGAAACAGATTCTCTTGTACTATAGCAGCGCCACCTGGTGAAACAGATTCTCTTGTACTATAGCAGCACCACCTGGTGAAACAGATTCTCTTGTACTATAGCAGCGCCACCTGGTGAAACAGATTCTCTTGTACTATAGCATCACCACCTGGTGAAACAGATTCTCTTGTACTATAGCAGCACCACCTGGTGAAACAGATTCTCTTGTACTATAGCAGCGCCACCTGGTGAAACAGATTCTCTTGTACTATAGCATCACCACCTGGTGAAACAGATTCTCTTGTACTATAGCAGCGCCACCTGGTGAAACGTATTCTCTTGTACTATAGCAGCACCACCTGGTGAAACAGATTCTCTTGTACTATAGCAGCGCCACCTGGTGAAACAGATTCTCTTGTACTATAGCAGCACCCCCTGGTGAAACAGATTCTCTTGTACTATAGCAGCACCACCTGGTGAAACAGATTCTCTTGTACTATAGCAGCACCACCTGGTGAAACAGATTCTCTTGTACTATAGCAGCACCACCTGGTGAAACAGATTCTCTTGTACTATAGCAGCATCATCTGGTGAAACAGATTCTCTTGTACTATAGCAGCACCACCTGGTGAAACAGATTCTCTTGTTAATTAGCAGCACCACCTGGTAAAACAGATTATCTTGTACTATAGCAGCACCACCTGGTGAAACAGATTATTTTGTACTATAGCCGCGCCACCTGGTGAAACAGATTATTGTGTACTATAGCAGCACCACCTGGTGAAACAGATTATCTTGTACTATAGCAGCACCCCCTGGTGAAACAGATTCTCTTGTACTATAGCAGCGCCACCTGGTGAAAACGATTCTCTTGTACTATAGCAGCACCCCCTGGTGAAACAGATTCTCTTGTACTATAGCAGCACCCCCTGGTGAAACAGATTCTCTTGTACTATAGCAGCACCCCCTGGTGAAACAGATTCTCTTGTACTATAGCAGCGCCACCTGGTGAAACAGATTCTCTTGTACTATAGCAGCGCCACCTGGTGAAACAGATTCTCTTGTACTATAGCAGCGCCACCTGGTGAAACAGATTCTCTTGTACTATAGCAGCGCCACCTGGTGAAACAGATTCTCTTGTACTATAGCAGCGCCACCTGGTGAAACAGATTCTCTTGTACTATAGCAGCACCACCTGGTGAAACAGATTCTCTTGTACTATAGCAGCGCCACCTGGTGAAACAGATTCTCTTGCACTATAGCATCACCACCTGGTGAAACAGATTCTCTTGTACTATAGCAGCACCACCTGGTGAAACAGATTCTCTTGTACTATAGCAGCGCCACCTGGTGAAACAGATTCTCTTGCACTATAGCATCACCACCTGGTGAAACAGATTCTCTTGTACTATAGCAGCGCCACCTGGTGAAACAGATTCTCTTGTACTATAGCATCACCACCTGGTGAAACAGATTCTCTTGTACTATAGCAGCGCCACCTGGTGAAACGGATTCTCTTGTACTATAGCAGCACCACCTGGTGAAACAGATTCTCTTGTACTATAGCAGCGCCACCTGGTGAAACAGATTCTCTTGTACTATAGCAGCACCCCCTGGTGAAACAGATTCTCTTGTACTATAGCAGCACCCCCTGGTGAAACAGATTCTCTTGTACTATAGCAGCACCACCTGGTGAAACAGATTCTCTTGTACTATAGCAGCACCACCTGGTGAAACAGATTCTCTTGTACTATAGCAGCATCATCTGGTGAAACAGATTCTCTTGTACTATAGCAGCACCACCTGGTGAAACAGATTCTCTTGTTAATTAGCAGCACCACCTGGTGAAACAGATTATCTTGTACTATAGCAGCACCCCCTGGTGAAACAGATTCTCTTGTACTATAGCAGCGCCACCTGGTGAAAACGATTCTCTTGTACTATAGCAGCACCCCCTGGTGAAACAGATTCTCTTGTACTATAGCAGCGCCACCTGGTGAAATGAGATTCTCTTGTACTATAGCAGCACCCCCTGGTGAAACAGATTCTCTTGTACTATAGCAGCACCCCCTGGTGAAACAGATTCTCTTGTACTATAGCAGCACCCCCTGGTGAAACAGATTCTCTTGTACTATAGCAGCGCCACCTGGTAAAACAGATTCTCTTGTACTATAGCAGCGCCACCTGGTGAAACAGATTCTCTTGTACTATAGCAGCGCCACCTGGTGAAACAGATTCTCTTGTACTATAGCAGCGCCACCTGGTGAAACAGATTCTCTTGTACTATAGCAGCACCACCTGGTGAAACAGATTCTCTTGTACTATAGCAGCACCACCTGGTGAAACAGATTCTCTTGTACTATAGCAGCACCACCTGGTGAAACAGATTCTCTTGTACTATAGCAGCGCCACCTGGTGAAACAGATTCTCTTGTACTATAGCAGCGCCACCTGGTGAAACAGATTCTCTTGTACTATAGCAGCGCCACCTGGTGAAACAGATTCTCTTGTACTATAGCAGCGCCACCTGGTGAAACAGATTCTCTTGTACTATAGCAGCGCCACCTGGTGAAACAGATTCTCTTGTACTATAGCAGCACCACCTGGTGAAACAGATTCTCTTGTACTATAGCAGCGCCACCTGGTGAAACAGATTCTCTTGTACTATAGCATCACCACCTGGTGAAACAGATTCTCTTGTACTATAGCAGCACCACCTGGTGAAACAGATTCTCTTGTACTATAGCAGCGCCACCTGGTGAAACAGATTCTCTTGTACTATAGCATCACCACCTGGTGAAACAGATTCTCTTGTACTATAGCAGCGCCACCTGGTGAAACGGATTCTCTTGTACTATAGCAGCACCACCTGGTGAAACAGATTCTCTTGTACTATAGCAGCGCCACCTGGTGAAACAGATTCTCTTGTACTATAGCAGCACCCCCTGGTGAAACAGATTCTCTTGTACTATAGCAGCACCACCTGGTGAAACAGATTCTCTTGTACTATAGCAGCACCACCTGGTGAAACAGATTCTCTTGTACTATAGCAGCACCACCTGGTGAAACAGATTCTCTTGTACTATAGCAGCATCATCTGGTGAAACAGATTCTCTTGTACTATAGCAGCACCACCTGGTGAAACAGATTCTCTTGTTAATTAGCAGCACCACCTGGTAAAACAGATTATCTTGTACTATAGCAGCACCACCTGGTGAAACAGATTATCTTGTACTATAGCCGCGCCACCTGGTGAAACAGATTATTGTGTACTATAGCAGCACCACCTGGTGAAACAGATTATCTTGTACTATAGCAGCACCCCCTGGTGAAACAGATTCTCTTGTACTATAGCAGCGCCACCTGGTGAAAACGATTCTCTTGTACTATAGCAGCACCCCCTGGTGAAACAGATTCTCTTGTACTATAGCAGCACCCCCTGGTGAAACAGATTCTCTTGCACTATAGCAGCACCCCCTGGTGAAACAGATTCTCTTGTACTATAGCAGCGCCACCTGGTGAAACAGATTCTCTTGTACTATAGCAGCGCCACCTGGTGAAACAGATTCTCTTGTACTATAGCAGCGCCACCTGGTGAAACAGATTCTCTTGTACTATAGCAGCGCCACCTGGTGAAACAGATTCTCTTGTACTATAGCAGCACCACCTGGTGAAACAGATTCTCTTGTACTATAGCAGCGCCACCTGGTGAAACAGATTCTCTTGTACTATAGCAGCACCACCTGGTGAAACAGATTCTCTTGTACTATAGCAGCGCCACCTGGTGAAACAGATTCTCTTGTACTATAGCAGCACCACCTGGTGAAACAGATTCTCTTGTACTATAGCAGCACCACCTGGTGAAACAGATTCTCTTGTACTATAGCAGCGCGACCTGGTGAAACAGATTCTCTTGTACTATAGCAGCACCACCTGGTGAAACAGATTCTCTTGTACTATAGCAGCGCCACCTGGTGAAACAGATTCTCTTGCACTATAGCATCACCACCTGGTGAAACAGATTCTCTTGTACTATAGCAGCGCCACCTGGTGAAACAGATTCTCTTGTACTATAGCAGCACCACCTGGTGAAACAGATTCTCTTGTACTATAGCAGCGCCACCTGGTGAAACAGATTCTCTTGTACTATAGCATCACCACCTGGTGAAACAGATTCTCTTGTACTATAGCAGCGCCACCTGGTGAAACGGATTCTCTTGTACTATAGCAGCACCACCTGGTGAAACAGATTCTCTTGTACTATAGCAGCGCCACCTGGTGAAACAGATTCTCTTGTACTATAGCAGCACCCCCTGGTGAAACAGATTCTCTTGTACTATAGCAGCACCACCTGGTGAAACAGATTCTCTTGTACTATAGCAGCACCACCTGGTGAAACAGATTCTCTTGTACTATAGCAGCACCACCTGGTGAAACAGATTCTCTTGTACTATAGCAGCGCCACCTGGTGAAACAGATTCTCTTGTACTATAGCAGCACCACCTGGTGAAACAGATTCTCTTGTACTATAGCAGCACCACCTGGTGAAACAGATTCTCTTGTACTATAGCAGCACCACCTGGTGAAACAGATTCTCTTGTACTATAGCAGCACCACCTGGTGAAACAGATTCTCTTGTACTATAGCAGCACCACCTGGTGAAACAGATTCTCTTGTACTATAGCAGCGCCACCTGGTGAAACAGATTCTCTTGTACTATAGCAGCACCCCCTGGTGAAACAGATTATCTTGTACTATAGCAGCACCCCCTGGTGAAACAGAGGGACTTCTGAAATGAGCGTTCCTATGAATGACATCTGATGATGCGCCCGTAACTGAAGGGTTGCCAGTTCAGACATCTGATGACACCCGTAACGGAAGGGTTGCCAGTTCAGACATCTGATGACGCCAGTAACTTAAGGGTTGCCAGTTCGGATCCCAGGGCTGAGGGGGAAAATCTGACAACCAGAAGGTTGCTAGCAGAAGAATCAGGGATTGTAACATACTCTGTTTCACGAAATCCATTCAGCCATCTGGGTTCTCAGTACATCGCGCAGACAGGAATAAAGAACTCTCCGAGAAGAAGAAAGGAGGTGAGGTATGTTTCATGATTAACCACTCAGGGTGTGATTGTGATAACATACAGAAACTCAAGTCCTTTTGTTCACCCTACCTAGAATACAACACAATCAAATGCCGACCGTATTAACTTCCAAGATAATTCTCTTCAGTTATAGTCACAGCTGTGTATATTCCCCCTCAAGCCGATACAATGACGGCCCTCAAAGAACTACACTGGACTTTATGCAAACTGTAAACCACATATCCTAAGGCCGCATTTATTGTAGCTGGGGATTTTAACAAAGCAAATTTGAGGAAAATGCTACCAAAGTTCTACCAACACATCACTGTAGTACTCGCGCTGGTAAAACCTTCGACCACTGCTACTCTTCTTCTTCTTCGTTGGGGTTTATTGGCGGTTGGCATTCAATGTTATGGTGCATTACCACCACCTACTGTACTGGAGTGTGGGCCAGAGACAGGGAGAAACTAAATCCTAACTGCCAGCCCCGTTACTCTTAAAAAATATATATAAAAAAGAAATATTTGAGACTATATCTAATGATGTGCTAATTAATATACTCTTTAAAATAATTTCCTGTATCCCCTTCTCCCTCATACTAGATATCAGCCTCTCTCTTTCCCTCTGATAATGCCCACACTGTAGTAATACATGCTCCACGGTCTCTGTTTCCTGGTAATAATCACACTTTCCTGTTGGAAGCTTTCCTATCACATTTAAGGTCTTATTCAACTGGCTGTGTCCCACCCTTAATCTTGTAAAAAATACCCTCCTCTTTTCTGTCCCTTCCTGCCCGTCCTCCCCTCCCCGACTTTCCTCTGTACTTGAAATAAATGTCGGTCCTTAGTATCTCTATTCCACTGCTCCTGCCATCTCTACACCATCACTGTCCATATCAGGCCTTTAGCCTGCCATCACAACACCATCACTGTCCATATCAGGCTTTTAGCCTGCCATCTCTACACCATCACTGTCCATATCAGGCTTTTAGCCTGTCATCTCTACACCATCACTGTCCATATCAGGCTTTTAGCCTGTCATCTCTACACCATCAGTGTCCATATCCGGCTTTTAGCCTGCCATCTCTACACCATCACTGTCCATATCAGGCTTTTAGCCTGTCATCTCTACACCATCACTGTCCATATCAGGCTTTTAGCCTGCCATCTCTACACCATCACTGTCCATATCAGGCTTTTAGCCTGTCATCTCTACACCATCACTGTCCATATCAGGCTTTTAGCCTGCCATCTCTACACCATCACTGTCCATATCAGGCTTTTAGCCTGTCATCTCTACACCATCACTGTCCATATCAGGCCTTTAGCCTGCCATCTCTGCACCATCACTGTCCATATCAGGCTTTTAGCCTGCCATCTCTGCACCATCACTGTCCATATCAGGCTTTTAGCCTGCCATCTCTGCACCATCACTGTCCATATCAGGCTTTTAGCCTGCCATCACAACACCATCACTGTCCATATCAGGCTTTTAGCCTGCCATCTCTACACCATCACTGTCCATATCAGGCTTTTAGCCTGCCATCACAACACCATCACTGTCCATATCAGGCTTTTAGCCTGCCATCTCTACACCATCACTGTCCATATCAGGCTTTTAGCCTGCCATCACTACACCATCACTGTCCATATCAGGCTTTTAGCCTGCCATCTCTACACCATCACTGTCCATATCAGGCTTTTAGCCTGCTCCTGTCATCTCTACACCATCACTGTCCATATCAGGCTTTTAGCATGCCATCACTACACCATCACTGTCCATATCAGGCTTTTAGCCTGCCATCTCTACACCATCACTGTCCATATCAGGCTTTTAGCCTGCCATCACTACACCATCACTGTCCATATCAGGCTTTTAGCCTGCCATCACTACACCATCACTGTCCATATCAGGCTTTTAGCCTGCCATCTCTACACCATCACTGTCCATATCAGGCTTTTAGCCTGCCATCACTACACCATCACTGTCCATATCAGGCTTTTAGCCTGCCATCACTACACCATCACTGTCCATATCAGGCTTTTAGCCTGCCATCTCTACACCATCACTGTCCATATCAGGCTTTTAGCCTGTCATCTCTACACCATCACTGTCCATATCAGGCTTTTAGCCTGCCATCTCTACACCATCACTGTCCATATCAGGCTTTTAGCCTGCCATTTCTACACCATCACTGTCCATATCAGGCCTTTAGCCTGCCATCACAACACCATCAGTGTCCATATCCGGCTTTTAGCCTGTCATCTCTACACCATCACTGTCCATATCAGGCCTTTAGCCTGCCATCACAACACCATCACTGTCCATATCAGGCTTTTAGCCTGTCATCTCTACACCATCACTGTCCATATCAGGCTATTTTCCTCTGCCTTGCTCATTGAAACTTCAACATCAACATCCCCACTACTAAGTGCTTGTTTAGCCAGTACATCAAATGCCTCGTTCCCCTCCACCCCCACATGGGCTGGGACCCAAGTAAATGTTATCTGTATACCCATCTGTCTCATCCTTCCATGGGTTTGTAGCACCTCATAAAGCAGGTCTTGTCTGCTACGTGAGCTAAAGGACTGGAGACTTATTAACACTGCACATGAATCAGAGCAAATAACTACTCTGTCTGGCTTGACTTCCTCCACCTACTGCAAGGCTAACAGTATGGCCATCACCTCCACCGTATATACAGCCAGATGATCTGTAATACGTTTCCTGACTTCCCCCCCCACATTCCTGCACTACAAATGCTGACCCAAGACATCCTGTCCTTGGATTTTTTTTAACCATCTGTGTAAATGGCCACAAAATCCTGATACACAGTATCCAGACGTCTCTTAAACAAATTAAATGGTTCAACACCCTCCCTATCTTTCTTTAGTCTCTCCGACTCTTCTAGATCAACTACTGAAGGCGGGAGTAGCCATGGTGGATTTTCCACTGCTACTCAACTTTTCAAAATGCCTACACTCCCTTCGCATATCTGATCATGACTCCATTTTGATCCTCCCTTCCTATTTGCAGAAACTCAAACAGGAAGTACCCGTGCTAAGGTCTATTCAACGCTGGTCTGACCAATCGGAATCCATGCTTCAAGATTGTTTTGATCACGCGGACTGGGATATGTTCCCGGTAGCCTCTGAGATAAACATTGACGAATACACGGATACGGTGACTGAGATAATCAGGAAGTGTATAGGAGATGTTGTACCCACTGTGACTATTAAAACCTACCCAAACCAGAAACCGTGGATAGATGGCAGCATTTGCGCAAAACTTATAGCGCGAACCATCGCATTTAACCATGGCAAGGTGACTGGGAATATGGCCTAAAACAAACAGTGTAGTTATTCCCTCCGTAAGGCAATCAAACAGGCAAAACGTCAAAGGGGACTCGCAATTCAACGGCTCAGACAAGAGACGTGTGTGGCAGGGTCTACAGACAATCACGGACTACGTCTGCCCTATCACATCTGGATAAGAGGAATACCTATGTAAGAATGCTGTCCATTGACTATAGCTCAGAATTCAACACCATAGTACTCTCCAAGCTCATCATTATACTCGGGGCCCTGGGTCTGAAACCCGCCCTGTGCAACTGGGTATTGGACTTCCTAACGGGCCGCACCCCCAGGTGGTGAATGGAGGAAACCACATCCACTTCGCTGATCTTCAAAACAGGGAGGGTGAGTGCTCAGCCCGTTTCTGTACTCCCTGTTCACCCATGACTGCGTGTCAACATACACCTTCAACTCAATCATCAAGTTTGCAGACAACACAACAGTGGGTGGCCTGATTACCAACAATGACCGCCTACAGGGAGGAGGTGAGGGCCCTGAGAGAGTGGTGCCATGAAAATAACCTCTCACTCAACAAAACAAAAGGAGCTGATCGTGGACTTCAGGAAACAGCAGAGGGAGCACCCCCCCTATCCACATCAAAGGGACCACAGTGGAGATGGAACGCTTCCAGTTCCTCAGTGTACACATCACTGACGATCTGAAATGGTCCACCCACACAGACAGTGTGGTGAAGAAGTCAACCACAGGAGGCTGAATAAATTTGGCTTGGCCTCTAAACCCCTCACAAATTTTTACAGATGCACAATTGAGAGCATCCTGTCGGGCTGTATCACCGCCTGGAAAGGCAGCTGCACCGCCCGCAACCGCAGGGCTCTCCAGAGGGTGATGCGGTCTGCCCAACGCATCACCGGGGGCAAACTACCTGCCCTCCAGGACACTAACAGCACCCAATATCACAAGAAGGCCAAAAAGAACATCAAGAACATCAACCACCCGAGCCACGGCCTGTTCACCCCATTATCATCCAGAAGGTGAGGTCAGTATAGGTGCATCAAAGCTGGGACCGAGAGACTGAAAACCGCTTCTATCTTAAGGCCATCAGGCTGTTAAATAGCCATCACTAGCCGGCTTCCACCCGGTTACGCAACCCTGCACCTCAGAGGCTGCTGCCCTATATACATAGACTTGGAATAATGGAACACTAGTCACTTTAATAATGTTTACATACTGCTTTACTTATCTCATATGTACAGTTGAAGTCGGAAGTTTACATACACTTAGGTTGGAGTCATAAAAACTTGTTTTTCAACCACTCCACAAATTTCTTGTTAACAAACTATAGTTTTGGCAAGTCGGTTAGGACATCTACTTTGTGCATGACTGTCACGTTCCTGACCTGTTTTCTGTTAGTTTTGCATGTGTTAGTTGGTCAGGACGTGAGTTTGGGTGGGCAGTCTATGTTTTCTGTTTCTATGTTTGTTTAAGGGTTGCCTGGTATGGCTCTCAATTAGAGGCAGGTGTTTGGCGTTTCCTCTAATTGAGAGTCATATTAAGGTAGGTTGTTTCACATTGTTTGTTGTGGGTGGTTGTCTCCTGTGTCTGTGTATGTCGTTGCACCACACGGGACTGTTGTCGTTTTTTTTTTTCGGTTTATGTAGTCTGTTCCTGTTTCATGAGTTCTTCGTTATATGTAAGTTCTTATGTTCAGGTGCGTCTACGTCGTTTGTTGTTTTGTAGTTAATCAAGTATAGTTCGTTTTTTGTCTTCGTTGTTTTGTCGTGTCTAAATAAATATCATGTCTAAGTATCACGCTGCGTCTTGGTTCAATCCATGCTCCTCCTCTTCAGAGGAAGAGGAGAACCGTTACAATGACACAAGTACATTTTCCAACAATTGTTTACAGACAGATTATTTCACTTATAATTCACTGTATCACAAATCCAGTAGGTCAGAAGTTGACCTACACTAAGTTGACTGTGCCTTTAAACAGCTTGGAAAATCCTAGAAAATGATGTCATGGCTTTAGAAGCTTTTGATAGGCTAATTGACACCATTTGAGTCAATAGGAGGTGCACCTGTGGATGTATTTCAAGGCCTACCTTCAAACTCAGTGACTCTTTGCTTGACATCATGGGAAAATCTAAAGAAATCAGCCAAGACCTCAATTTCAAAATGCCTGAAGGTACCACGTTCATCTGTACAAGCAATAGTACGCAAGTATAAACACCATGGGACCACGCAGCCGTCATACCGCTCAGGAAGAAGACGCGTTCTGTCTCCGAAAGATGAAAACGTACTTGGTGCGAAAAGTGCAAATCAATCCCAGAACAACAACAAAGGACCTTGTGAAGATGCTGGAGGAAACAGGTACAAAAGTATCTATATCCACAGTAAAACAAGTCCTATATCGACATAACCTGAAAGGCTGCTCAGCAAGGAAGAAGCCGCTGTGTTACGCCCTGACCAAAAGAGAGTCTTTTCTATTCTCTATTTTGGTTAGGTCGGGGTGTGACTAGGGGGGGTGTGTTCCTATCTAGGTGTTTTTGTTTTCTATGTTGGCCTGGTATGGTTCCCAATCAGAGGCAGCTGTTTATCGTTGTCTCTGATTGGGGATCATATTTAGGCAGCCTTTTCCCACTGGGTTTTTGTGGGATCTTGTTTGTGTATAGTTGCCTTGAGCACTGCATAGCTTCACGTTCGTTTTTGTTCTGTATTGTTTTTGGTGAGTTTCTTTATTAAACATGTGGAACTCTACGCACGCTGCACCTTGGTCCGATTCTTACAACAACGTTTGTGACACCCTGCTCCAAAACCGCCATAAAAAAAACAGACTACGGTTTGCAACTGCACCTGGGGACAAAGATTTTACTTTTTGGAGAAATGTCCTATGATCTGATGAAACAAAAATAGAACTGTTTGGCCATAATGACCATTGTTATGTTTGGAGGAAAAATGGGGAGGCTTGCAAGCCAAAGAATGCCATCGCAAACGTGAAGCACAGGGGTGGCAGCATTATGTTGTGGGGGTGCTTTGCTGCAGGAGGGACTGGTGCACTTCACAAAATAGATGGCATCATGAGGCAGAAAAATTATGTGGATATATTGAAGAAACATCTCAAGACATCAGTCAGGAAGTTAAAGCTTGGTCGCAAATCAGTCTTCCAAAAGGACAATGAACTCAAGCATATACTTACAAAGTTGTGGCAAAATGGCTTAAGGACAACACAGTCAAGGTATTGGAGTTGCCATTACAAAGCCCTGACCTCAATCCTATAGAAAATTTGTGGGCAGAACTGAAAGAGTGTGTGAACAAGGAGGCTTACAAACCTGACTCAGTTACACCAACTCTGTCAGGAGGAATGGGACAAACTTATTGTGGGAAGCTTGTGGAAGGCTACCTGAAACGTTTGACCCAAGATAAACAATTTAATGGCAATGCTACCATATACTGATTGAGTGTATGTAAACTTCTGACCCACTGGGAATGTGATGAAAGAAATAAAAGCTGAAATAAATCATCCTCTCTACTATTATTCTGACATTTCACATTCTTAAAATAAAGTGGTGATCCTAACTAACCTAAGACAGGGAATTTTTACTATGATTAAATGTCAGGAATTGTGAAAAACTGAGTTTAAATGTGTTTGGCTAAGGTGTATGTAAACTTCTGACTTCAACTGTATATACTGTATTCTATTCTACTGTATTTTAGTCAATGCCACTTCGACATAGCTCAATCTAATATTCATATATTACTTAATTCCATTATTTTACTTTTAGATTTGTGTGTATTGTTGTGAATAGTTTTTAGATACTACTGCGGCAGGTAGCCTAGTGGTTAGAGCGTTGGGCCAGTAACCGGTTTTATTTTATTTATTTTATTTAAGGTTTTATTTTTTATTTATTTTATATATTTCACCTTTATTAAACCAGGTAGGCCAGTTGAGAACAAGTTCTCATTTACAACTGCGACCTGGCCAAGATTGAGCAAAGCAGTGCGACACAAACAACACAGAGTTACACATGGAATAAACAAACGTACAGTCAAACAACACAATAGAGAAGCCTACTCCGACAGGTTGCTGGATCGAATCCCTGAGCTGATAAGGTATGTTGTTCTGAACAAGGCAGTTAACCCACTGTTCCCTGGTAGTTCGTCATTGTAAATGAGAATTTGTCCTTAACTGACTTGCCTAGTTAAATACAGGTTAACTAAAATAGATACTACTGCACTGCTGGAACTAGGAACACAAGCATTTTGCTACACCTTCAATAACATCTAAGTATGTGACCAATAACATCTTATTTGAATCTCAGGTTCCACCTACTGCTGCTGTGCCCTTTAGCAAGGCACTTGACCCATAACCTGAACCAGGGGGGAACAAACCCCACATACCTTCATAAAATAAATGAAGTTGTATTAGTTTTGTAAATACATGAAATCCTGCAAGTCACTGCCATGATTATAAAACTGCAATTGAACAGATTTTTGTCCCATGTTTTAATGGTAAGCTTATGGCTGATAACTTGTAAAGCGAAGTGAACTTAGGTTCTGTAATTTCCTGCACCACAGACAGATGGCATGGTCGCGTGCTTGTTAACATTTCAGCATTGAAACCTTATGGTTGCCAGTAAAATACGGGAAATTCCAAATCTGACATTTGTTAGGAGCACAACGCTAAACTTGACCTTTGCCCTAAAAAGGTTTTCCGTTGAACAAGTGCCTGACAGAAAATCATGCTCTACTTACTACTTAAAAGTCGATAACTCAGTTTTACACAAATCTTATCCCACTGAGGTGTGGTCTTAATTTTTATTTCAGCATATAGAAACTTTTATAAGAATTTACAAAGGGTTATTCGTTAAAGTTCTTATACAGATTTCTCTTGTTTTGTAGTGGACCGTTAACCCTTTTGATGAATGGAAACCCATGTTTGATTTGTTGATCAGCCATTTTTTTTTGAAAGCAACATTTATGAGGTTACATTTGGTTTGGAAAAATACATGGAGAAATAGTTCTCCATGTGTCATTGATGGAAGAATGTATTTTACCATGTCAACATATTCCTCAATGGGAAATCGTTATTCACTCCAAAAAATGATTAAAATGTCATTTTTGTGATGCTAACACCAAACCAAATCAAATCAAACTTTATTTGCCACATGCGCAGAATACTACAGGTGTAGACTTTACCGTGAAACGCTTACTTAAAACGCTTACTTACAAGCCCTTAACCAACAGTGCAGTTCAAGAAGAAGAACATATTTACCAAATAGGCTAAAATAAAAAGTAATAATAGAAAGTAATACAATAAGAATAATAATAACGAGGTTATTTACAAGGGGAACCGGTACCGAGTCAGTGTGCAGGGGTACAGGCTAGTTGAGTTAATCTGTACATTTGGGTGGGGGCCAAGTGGGGGCCAAGTGTCAATGTAAATTGTCCGGTGGCGATTTTTATGAATTGTTCAGCAGTCTAACGACTAAAGGGTTGAAGCTGTTCAGGAGCCTTTTTTTTGTCCTAGACTTGGTGCTCGGGTAGTTCGGTAGCAGAGAAAACAGTGTACGATATGACGCGAATGAAAGATTTGTATTTCACAGTGAAAAGGATCATTATACTTGGGGGTTGGTGTGCCGAATGGCATCATGTCGTGGATGCTACAGTGTACGGCAGAGCTATATTAGTAGCTGTAGTGCCAGTTTAATGTGGAGCACCAGTATAGTCTTGACATGAAAACGGCCTAATATGCCTACAAGCAGTAATACGTTTATGTGCATAGTGTACACATGTTCTGAAGCCCTTACACATTGTTGACATTGCAGTCATTCAAGCTGATTGCATACGGAGAGTCCAAACCTTACCATTTTTTTGTTTTACCCAGAATGGTATCAGTCTCTGCTGTGTACATTATCACTAAGTTTAGTGCATTTTTTTAAAGAGGAAGTAGGAGAAAGGGTGAAAACATATTAATGTTGCGTAATTACATGCATTGAGGGGATGGACATTGATTCCATGTTAAAACACACTACATTAATGTCCAACAACTCAATGCTGTCAACCTGATCTCTGACACAGGAACCTGCGAAGCATAGTGCTAGGTGCATTGTGTATTGATTTTGTGTCATCAAATCTTTTATGATGTGGGGATGTATAAATAGACTTCCTTGTCTTTCACAGCACAGATTGACATAGCAGTTGTTGTTGGGGGTTAACTGCCTTGTCGAAGAGCAGATTTTTCCACCTTGCCGGCTTGGGGATTTGAACCAGCAACCTTTACGGTTACTGGCCCAACACTCTTAAGCACTAGGGCCAACTGCCTTAGACCTATAGGTCCTGAATCAGTATTAACTGTTCTTATCTACAATTAGAACATGTTTCCCTGACATACTGTCCCTTACTTGTATTATATTTATAAGAGCTATAACACTTACAATATGCATATCCTAAACCTGGCCATAACAAATGAGGAAAACCAAAACGTGCACCCCGGGGGCCAGGACCGAGTTTGGGAAGCCCTGTTGTAGGCTACATGTTTTGCGCAATGGGGAAAGTGATGTCCTTGGGCATGCGCGGTAGCATGTGCATACTAGACGCATTTAAATCTTCTGGTAAACATCTCCGAACGTTTACCAGCTGACATTCTTTGGAGAGCGCACGTAAAGATGATGGTATGGGTAACGTGGATGTTTACTACATTTGCCGCAGGACTTTTTGCAATTCTGGTATTCCAAAGGATGAATTACCCATTGTTTTGGGTGGATTTGATTTATTACCTAAACCTTCGGAAGGTTGGAAAGGCGTTGAAGTCTCGTATGCAGAGAGGAGTCATCACTTACCTCGACAGCTTTCTTTATCAGGCAAAGAAGATGCCTGACAAGGCTTTCATAGTGTTTGAGGGTCAAACGCTAACTTACCAGGAAGTTGATAAAAGAAGCAACCAATTTGCTAAAGTTTTCAGAACAGAAGGTGGCTTGAAGAAGGGTGATATTGTCGCTCTTCTGATGAGCAATGAGCCTGATTTTATTTGTGTGTGGTTCGGACTCAGTAAACTGGGCTGCGAGGTCGCTTTCCTCAATTTCAATATCAAATCCAAATCGCTCCTATATTGTTTTGAAAGTTGTGGAGCGAAAACGCTCGTCGTAGGCGCAGGTAATTATTGCTGTCAATCAAGATAGTGTCAAAAAGTATTTCGTATTTGATGTATGTCTACTTGCATTTTTAGAATATGTAAAAAGTACAAACATATGCACGACGTCTTGCACGATTTGGGCATGTTGATTCACGTTCACATTTGAATGCCATAACTTCATACTAGGAGTGGAAACATTGCATAATTACTACAATGTTTTTGAATGTTGTAAAGCTGCATGGTTTGATGTAACGCACAGTTCGCAACTGCGTTGCGTATCAATGTGCACTGGTGGTTGTAAATGTATATATTTTTTTATAATAATGAGGGTGATACTGTAATCTGATGGTCAATGTAGGCTGTTGTATTCAAACACCTGTGGACACATAGGGATACCGTTAGTATACATACATACTTTACATACATACATACATACATACATACATACATACATACATACATACATACTTTACTTTACATACTCTACTTTGTCACTGACAAACACCACATCGACGACATGATGCACTGGTCACAGAATGTCAGAATACATACATACATACATACATACATGCATACATACATACATACACATCTTCTGAATGTGAAACGGATCTTCATAGCATTTCATGGACAATGATTTATATTGAATAGAACCTTTTATTCCCAGTTGAGCACATAGTAATATAAAATATTGTTCTTTTACAGATTTAGTTCATTGCGAGAGGCCAAAGTTTTTCTGAACATTGCAAAGGATAACTAGATTAAGTTAGTATGCATAGAAGAGACTTGTGTTTCTATTCATAGTACCAAAACACTTACAAGTGTACACTGTGCAAAAACAATCAGCCACCATAGCATGGCGTCATGTACGTTATTGCTCAAATAAGAGATTGAAAGTCATTGAGCAATTTATCCATACTCTCCCAGTTTTTCTTAAATGTACTATATTCAAAATATTCTAGTCTTCTTATTCAATAGAGGCTTTTCACATCATGCTCATGACATTTGTAGAGGTCAATCTCTCTATGTACTATAATCTCACGGCAGTAATGAAATATTTAAAGTGCATGCACGACTAAGGCCCTTACTCAATTCAACTGGCTTTAAGTTTGGTTTGAAAAATGTCATATGTGAACGAGGGTAGGTCTTTTTTGTATCTTACTTTTGATGTCATATATATTTTAGTTTGTAGCAGCAGGGAATGTACTGTATATTTACAAATAGCACCTTTACAAGTAATCCCCAGCTAGGGGTGCAACATTTTGGTAACGCTCCCAGGTTCTCCAGAAGTCCTGGTTGGAGGATTCTGTATTTCCTGTTTATTCCCTCCTGGTTCCTGGAATCTTCTGACCAGGATTTCTGAAAACATGGGAATTTTGGTAAAAGTTACTGGAATTTTGCAACCCTACTTCAAACATTCACTTTTATTTTTTTCTCTCACACAGATTTGGTGAGTTCACTGGGCGAGGTGTTACCCTCCCTAAAGGAGAATGCCATTGACGTGTGGGTCACGGACATTGGCTGCCCTCATGAAGGGGTCAACACGTTACTGGACAAGGTGGAGCAGGCCTCAGACATGGCCTTACCTGACTGTCCTCGAGCTGACCTCATGTCCAACTTCCTGTTCATCTTCACATCAGGAACAACCGGTAGTACACTAATCCTTACAACAACAAAAAATAGATTTTCTTTTAAGGTATTTGTTGATTTTTTTTTTTTGAACAGATAGAGAGATATAGAGAGGTTGTATCAAAGAGCAGTAGACCTCTGCTGAAACTATAGACGCATTACCACCAGACCAACCAGGCCACAGTAGTATGTTATTCTGATACGGTCAACTTCATATCAGGAAGAACGGGTACAGTTGACTCCAATAGATGCTGTGGAATGCTTACACTAAACTATAGCAGTGGCCTCTTAAAAAAATATTTTGAGAATGTATTTCATTTATATGGCTTGGAGTTGGCATCCTCCAGAGGCGACAGTAACCAAAAATCTAAAATTAAAATAATTAAAAACTGGAATCTAACATTTCTATTTGCAATTGTATTGTAAATGTTTTATTTATTTTGATGTCGACTTGACTTGAATATGCATGCGGGGCCATTATTCCATATCATAAACATTGGTCTCAAGGCAAAAGGTGAATGGATGGGAATTTGCATAGATATGGAAACATAGTATCTGAAATAAAATCATTTGCCTGGATATCAATGCAAACGTTTGCATGAAGACGGAAACTAGCCTACAGCTATTACCAGAGACCATAAGGGAAGATAACCTAAATGTCTCTCTGCCAATACCCTACGATAGAGGTCTGAGAAGGGAAAATAGCTATGGGTACCCTATTGCACTAGGTTGAAAACAGTTCTTCCACGCCGAAAGGCTCAAGTCAGCAGCATGTCTATTAAGCCGGACAGATTTCTCTCATTTATTCCGAGCTGGCACCACACGCTCACTTTTTAACAGCTCTGGTCAACACCAATATAAGGAGTGGTTTTCCAAGCCAACCCGGGTTCCCAAGGAGAGTTGTAATTCACAGTGTCTGAAACAACTTCATTTTACTGAGAAGGAAATGTGCTTCAAATTGATATCAAGCTAGCTTTTTTCTTCGGCGTCTAGTACTGGTGAATTTGTGCTAAATGTGTATAAATGGTTGCCAATGCCCCTTCCTTACCAGGGGTTTTCCATGGCTTTACCGGGACAGGGCTTTACCAGGGCTCTGTGCAGTAGTAAAACAAGTCCCACACCCTGTTAAAAGAGACGGGCCACTTCCAAGAATGTTGCTGAACCTTGACCTTTACAGTAGACTTCATAAAAGAGACATCAGAGGCCTTAAGGTAAATTGTATTTTGGTGTGGACCTAGAAGTCAGAGAGGGACTACCTGGACTTGTCCAATAAAAAACAGTCATTTTAGTTTTCCGTTGCAAAATGTAAAAAAAAAACTGTTTTTGCAGTTTGGCAGGGCGGCGACGGGGGTCGGCTGGGCAGGGCGGCGACGGGGGTCGGCCGGGCCGGGCAGGGCGGCGGCTAGCCCACAGGGCGGCGGCGGCAAGCCTAGTGGTTAGAGCATTGGGCCCATAATCGAAAGGTTGCTCGTTCAGATCCCTGAGCCGAAAGGTGTTAGAAATCTGTTGATCTGCCCTTATTGCTCCACAGGGTTACTGTCAGGAATGACTTATCCCTGGCTGTGACCCCATTCTCTCAGGGGGAGTTGGGATATGCAGTGAAACAGGACAGATATAAGCACCTCCTGTTTGACCTTTGTCCAACCAATGCTGCACTCTATTCTCATACGTTCAGTCAAGTTTTGTTCATGCAGATACAATAAACATAACTGTTGGTGCTGTGTCAGTTCAAGGGAAAAGCTTTTAAACTCTTCATTAGAAATCAATGATGTCATAATCAGAGAATGTTTAATGTCACGTGGCCGTTACGAGTGGTGTAGTTTTCATCCGGTCCGTGGTTTTCCCATTGGTACAGATCTATGATCAACTTCCCCTCCCTCAATCCTATCCTTAACCATTAGTGGGGATAATGCAACACGGACACAAGATCAGCGTCTCTCGAGGCATCTTCACTGTACTCTTTTTGTCTTTCAGGACTTCCTAAGGCAGCCCGGGTGGGACATCTCAAAGCCGTCATGTGCATGGCCTTCCTTCGTCTGTGCGGGGCCCGTTCGGATGACAACATTTACATCACTCTGCCCCTATACCACATGACCGCCTCTCTTCTGGGTATTGGTGGATGCATACAGCTTGGTGAGGAATACTTTTCAATACGTTCTTCCTCCTGATACGTTGACGCCACAGCTTGTCATCAGAAGTCACACTAAACAGGACAAAAAAAAAATGATGTCATTGAATTGAGACTGGTGAACTGTATTGCACTTTAAATTAGAGTTCCCTTAGCAGACGTGACTGTACTCGTAGCAGAGGTTGTGTCACTAGTTCAGTAGACTACAGTGCATACACAGAGTAATAAACGGCACCTATTCTAGGTTCCATAACAGACATTGGTTCAGATAATGAACTATTACAACTGTTTGCTTTAGCCTGCCTGAATTGCCAGGTGGGAGGGGTTTGCACTTCTGAGACTTTTCTATTGGTTTCATTGCAGTCGGCAAGTTCAATCAAGCACGTATACAGTGTTTTCTCTCTCTCTCTCTCTCGCTCTCTCGCTCTCACTCTCTCTCTATTATATATATATATATATATATATAGTATTTTAACCCAGGTTGGCTCCCCATATCTGTTGCCACATATACATTAGCGTACAGATTAGTGGTTCCCAAATGACAGGCCTCTTCCTGCTGTTCCTTCTTCCTGCGGTTGGGTTGGGTTGCCTGCCAGCTCCTCCCAGGTCATGACTTCAAAACAAGGTTTTCTATTTTGTCTGGATGGCCACAAGCGCAGTCCAAAAAAAGTTCTGAGTTCTAGAACCAAAGGAAGTCCAGAACTACCCCGGTCAAGGTTCCTATCTTCTCAACGGGGATCGTTTGACTGGTTCCTAGCTGGCTAACTAGATTTCCCACAGTGTAATTTTAGCATGGAGGGAAAAGATGTGGCAGTGGGGGAATCTGACAAAAGTCGCACAATTCCTGGAAGTGCAACCATACATACCCGTGTGTTGTAGATTCCGGGGTTAGGATATGGTAGCAGAAAACCAAACGTATCATGGGTGTCTATATTGTCATAGGGTTAGGCACTTCAACATGATGTCATAGTCTCATTTCAACGATAGTAAATACAGTGTAGGACTCCTAAATGTACCGTCCAGCTGCCCACCCTAAACAAAGGTCCTATCAAAGGCGAAGAGATGAGGAATAGGTTCAAACGCATGTTAAAACGCATGACGAATATGTTCAAACGCATGTTAAAATGCATGACGGATATGTTAAAACGCATGTTAAAACACATGCCGAATATAAAAACGCGTGACGAGTATGTTAAAACGCATGTTAAAACGCACGTTAAAACGCATGACGGATATGTTAAAACGCATGTTAAAACACATAACGAATATGTTAAAACGCATGTTAAAACGCATAACGACTATGTTAAAACGCATGTTAAAACGCATGCCGGTTATGTTAGAACGCATGACGGATACGTTAAAACGCGTGACGAATATGTTAAAAAGCATGTTAAAATGCATGACGAATATGTTAATACGCGCGACGAATATGTTAAAAGCGTGACGAATATGTTAAAACGCATGTTAAAACGCATGACGAATATGTTAATACGCGTGACGAATATGTTAAAAGCGTGGCGAATATGTTAAAACACATGATCACTGTTGGTGGGGGGATGGATTATCTAATTTACAAACTTCAAGTTAAATAAACTTTTTTATTTTTGTATTGTTATGGTGACTAATGTAACGTTACTCTAACATGTCTTTTCTTATGTTGTGTTTCCAGGGGCAACGTGCATATTGAAAAATAAGTTTTCTGCCAGTCAATTTTGGAAAGACTGCGTGAAACATAACGTAACCGTATTTCAGTACGTCGGAGAGCTCTGTCGCTACCTGGTCAACCAACCTGCGGTAAGATGTTATATTCATCACTCTGGTTCGTCTTCGGCTTTTTCCCACTCACTTTTCACAAGTTATTTAGTTAAATTAGTCTCTTGAGTAGGCCGAGTGAGAAGATTTGGGATTGACTCTGGCCGTGAACGCCACCATGTGCTAGCCCAGTGCTCTTCAAATCCTGGTCACGGAGACACCGCTGAGTTTGTGCTGGGCTAGGACAAAAGCCTGCACACCCTGTGGGTCTGCAGGACAAGGATGAAAGACATTACTTCCATAATAACACAGTACACACTACTAGTATATTGTAGGTCCTACAGGGTAAAACCTCAAGTTGACTTTACAAGTAACTACACAGTAATAACCAGTGTAACAGCGTTGTAGTTACATAGCTACTTTGTAATTACTCAGTAATAGATTATGAGTGTTTTTTGTGTTATCTGTTTTCTGTAGGTCCCTGAGGAGAGGGCCCACAAAGTGCGTGTTGCAGCAGGGAGTGGTCTGAGGGCAGATGTCTGGAGGGAGTTTGCCAGACGCTTTGGGAAGATCAATGTCCGGGAAGCCTACGGTTTAACTGAGGCCAGCATTGGCTTTGTCAACTACACCAATGAAATAGGACCCATCGGAAGGGCGGGCTACTTCAACAAGGTCAGGCATGGAGCACTTTGCTTTGTCGTTCACTGGGATAGGCTTAGATCACTTAGATACACAAACGATAAAAGTCGCAGACCTGCTACGCTGGACGTAGAACTTTTACAGCGAGTGAGACGCTCTTGTTCATGTCACCCTTTCCTGTTCATGTCACCCCTTCCTGTTCATGTCACCCTTTCCTGTAGTCAACCACCAGAAGTGCCCTCTTTGTCCTCATGGGTGGATTTGTATTCATATATTTCATTATAAACAAGTATTATTTTATTTTTTTAAAGACAACGAAAATCTGGTCTTTCTTTGTCAAACTGTTTTTTTTTGTTTTTTGTTCAGTCTTCTGTGATGTATATAAAGTGTAATATTGGGATCCAAATTCAAAATGTAATACATTTCAACTCTATATCTGACATGGTACAGGTGTCTTTGTTTTATCAGCCCATAACCATGTGTGTGAGGTGTATACTTTGGATTCAAAGTAGATTTGTTTAAGACTACCCAGAAGCACTCTGTGTGACCCTGATTTAACCCACTTAAATTAAATCTGGGCGTAAGCAGCGGCTCCATGAGGTGCAGGCTACTCACTGTAAATTACTCTGGTTCTATTATTTTTGTGTCTACGTGGCTTGCGCTCTGCTCACGCCGGCGAAAAGCTCTGCTGACAGTTTTGCGCTGTTTACCCGAGGGCCGCTCTGTTTACCCGAGGGCCGCTCTGTTTACCCGAGGGCCGCTCTGTTTACCCGAGGGCCGCTCTGTTTACCGCTCTGTTTACCCGAGTGCCGCTCTGTTTACCGCTCTGTTTACCCGAGGGCCGCTCTGTTTACCCGAGGGCTGCTCTGTTTACAGCACTGTTTACCCCGAGGGCCGCTCTGTTTACCCCGAGGGCCGCTCTGTTTACCCCATGGGCCGCTCTGTTTACAGCACTGTTTACCCGAGGGCCGCACTGTTTACCCGAGGGCCGCTCTGTTTACCCGAGGGCCGCTCTGTTTACCCGAGGGCCGCTCTGTTTACCCGAGGGCCGCTCTGTTTACCCCATGGGCCGCTCTGTTTACCCCATGGGCCGCTCTGTTTACCCCATGGGCCGCTCTGTTTACCCGAGGGCCGCTCTGTTTACCCGAGGGCCGCTCTGTTTACCCGAGGGCCGCACTGTTTACCCGAGGGCCGCACTGTTTACCCGAGGGCCGTACACAGACCTTTTGGGGGGGGGGGGGGGGGCAGATGCACAAACTCATTGAGCAGTTATGATTTAGATAATTGAATTACATAAAAGCAATAGATGTAATTAAATAACACGTATTACAGTGGGTTCAGAACAACGACAAAAACGACATACTTTAGCGAATGGAAGGGCAACGGGGCATGTGTTCTGCCTGGTTTTCCAGACACCCCAGTGTAGCTCCTCTGTCATTCTGTCTGAAAGGTCGTATCTGACCACATGTGTCTGTGTGTTTCCATAAAAAGCGGGGCCAGAGTATTGTAAAGTATAGTAATCCAGAATGTCTTGTTGGTTTTTAGTTGTAGAGATTTAACTTCTGCTAAATGGAACGGAAGCGTGGCGCACACAGAGATTGATGCACACAGAGATTGATGCACACAGAGATTGATGCACACAGAGATTGATGCACACAGAGATTGATGCACACAGAGATTGATGCACACAGAGATTGATGCACACAGAGATTGATGCACACAGAGATTGATGCACACAGAGATTGATGCACACAGAGATTGATGCGCTGTTGATTCATGTCCTCTCTTCATGTTTCTCCGACTAAAAACCAACAGCATAATCTGTATTATCAACAGTGTGTCGGCCTCTCTGTGCGCGTCGGCCTCTCTGTGCGCGTCGGCCTTTCTGTGCGCGTCGGCCTCTCCTGTGTATCTTTTATCCTCCTAATACTGATTATTTCTAGCCCCTCCTTTTACACTTTTTGTTTCATTGTTATGCAGCTTAGTATGCCCTTTGAGTTCTTGAGTTGTGATCCCCAAACATATGAGCCGATACGGACCGACTCAGGACGATGTGTCAAAGCAAATAAAGGTAAGCAAAGGTTTTCTAAAATAGGATAATTTCTGATGATGCCTCTTATGCACTATTTGATTTACTGCTTCATAGAATTGCATTGATGTGTGTGTGCATAAAGGCATGTCTGATTTACTGGGCTTGAACCAAGATCCCACTGAGCTAAAGGCTCGGGATGGGTTCAGGGATTTATAAACGGGCTAACAGATATGCATGAAAAATACCCTCAAATAAAAGGTTACATTCTGTACTGTCGCCTCATATATATTTTTTATATTTTTTATTTTCATATATATATATATACACACACTGCATCAGTGTTGCTTCCTAAGTGGACAGTTTGATTTCACAGAAGTGGGATTGACTTGGAGTTACATTGTGTTGTTTCAGTGTTCCCTTAATAATAAATATTAAGGGAACACTTTATATATTATATGTATAGGTGTATATATATATATAGGTGTATATAGGTGTGTATATATATATATATATATATATATATATATATATATATATATATACCTGCCTGTTTGTGTCCGCAGGAGAGACGGGCCTCCTGGTGGCCCCGGTGTCGGTCATGAATCCTTTCCTGGGGTACGCTGGGAATACGCTTCAGTCAGAGAAGAAGCTCCTCAGGGACGTGTTCAAGGAGGGAGACGTGTACTTTAACACCGGAGACCTCATGCTTCAGGACCACAGAGACTTTGTCTACTTCCGTGACCGTATCGGAGATACCTTCAGGTAAAGTGGAAGTAGCCTATGCAGTATTTCTCAACTGATTTTTATAACGATAGTTCAGTGCTTATCAGACATGCGTTTCAAAGTACTTGTTTTCTTTCAAATATAGTAAAATGTTGCATTGACCTAGGTCGGTGGGGGTTTGGGTCTTTTGGTAATATTAGAATGACGTATTGCATTAATTCCATTGGCCCAGTATTTGAAAGAAAACAAACACTGTTTGATTGCAGCTGCTTACAGTCTCCTTATGTATTCATTTGAATAGTGAAGCTAAAACGTTTAATTTGACTCTATAATCCAGCATTTCGAATGAAAGATTTGAGGGTATTTTCACAATGTTTTACCGTTTAGAAATGAATGCACTTTATGTATCTAGTCCCCCATTTTGAAGGTGTCATAGGTATTTGGACAAATTCACTTACGTATAGTGTATTAAAAGTAGTGAAAAGTTTAGTATTTGGTTCCGTATTCCTAGTATGCAATGACAACATCAAGCTTGTGACTGCATTTGCAGTTTGTTTTGGTTGTGTTTCAGATTATTTATTGCCCAATAGAAATGAATGGTAAGTAATGTAATGTGTAACATTCTCACAATCATTATTCAGGATTCATTTGTGATTATCTGTAATCATGGTAGCATCCACATTAATGTAGAAGTGTTCAGAACAATTTTTTATTTACAATAAAAGTGACTCCAAAATAACACAACATTAATTACCATTTCATTTCTGCTGGGCACAATATAATCTGAAACACAAACAACAAGTGCATCCAACAAATTTGGACTAGATACATTCATTTCTAAACGATAAAACAGATATATGAAAATACACTCAAATAAAAGGTGACATTCTGTACTGTCTCCTCATATTAAACATTTGATCTCAAATCCAAAATGCCAGAGTGTAGAGCCAAATTTTAAAAGTTGTAGCTTTACTGTCCAAATAAATAAGTAGGGGACTGTATATATTCTCAGTACATTTTGGGGTTGAAGTATAAACAGTGTATCTCTGCAACCAATGGTGTGGGATGTGGACACATCTCCAACATAAGATCATGTACAAATGTCCCTCCTTGTGGTGGGCCGGGTACATGCACGCAGACTTCAGTCGCCAGTTGAACGGTGTTTCCTCTGACACATTGGTGCGGCCGGCTTCCGGGTTAAGCGAGTAGTGTGTCGAGGACGCATGGCTCTCTACCTTCGACCTCTCCAGAGTCCATACAGGAGTTGCGGCGATAGGACAAGACTGTAACTACCAATTGGGGAGAAAAAGGGGTAAAAGTAACCAAGCTTTAAAAGAGTCTGAATATTACAGCATACAGTATCTATCATTTACCGTTTACATATGTGGCATCACCATCACAATGAGTCATTCCTCATTTTGTCTTCATCCACTGAGCTTAATTGTCCAATGCGATCAGCACGGGTCGTCCCCCTCTGTTGTTTCTCTCCATTCAAGCGTTCAATTGCTCAGGCATTCATCACAATGGCAGCCTTGCACGATGTCCCTGTTGTCCTTTAGTATCTTCCCCTCAAGTCATGCAAATGAGCTCCTGAACCGAGGGAGACCCCACAGAGAATCAGGCACTGTTTGTCCCCTCCTTACTCTCCAGACTGGGTTCAAATACTATTTGAAATCATTTTAAATATGATAGCCAGGCTTAATTGAGCTTGCCTGACCCAATGGAACCAATAGACTAACCGCAAAGTGCACTTTGATCATCTGGCTCTCAAGGCAGTCGAAGGCAAAACGCTTCAAAGTATTTGAAAGATTCCTAATCGTTTTTGAACCCAGGTCTGTTCCTCTACTCCTTCGCTTGAACTCTCTGGCATTTTGGTGGAAGCTCTGGCTTGAGCCTAATCCAAGTTGGCAAAACAGTGGCCAAGGGAAAGGCCCTTCCCCCCCCCCCTTTTCACCTCTGCCATTCCACGGTCCATTCACAAAATCCAGCAGAGTGACGCAAGGCCCTCCTCCAAGAGCGGACGAGGGGGAATGCCTTTCAACCAGACCTGGGCTCAAACACTATTTGAAATCTTTCAAATACTTTGAGTGTTTGCTTTAGCCTTCCTGGAGGGAGGGGTTTGCAGTTTTGGGAGTTTTCTATTGATTCCATTGCAGTCGGCAAGCTCAATCAAACATATATATATATATATATATATATATCTGAACCCCGGTCTGCTGTTACATTTACATTCATTTACATTTAAGTCATTTAGCAGACGCTCTTATCCAGAGCGACGTACAAATTGGAAAGTTCATACATATTCATCCTGGTCCCCCCGTGGGGAATGAACCCACAACCCTGGCGTTGCAAGCGCCATGCTCTACCAACTGAGCCACACGGGACCGTGTCTGTTAAGTTCAGAGTGCTACACTCCACGTAAAATCAAGACCCCCCACCTCCCTCATCCCCCATTCCCGATGCCACAGTTCCCGGAGGGGGTCCGACCCAAGGGCTCCGTGATTAGGGGGTCAAAAGCTTCTGTCGGTTGTCCCATGTCACAATGCCATCGCTTGTCTTCCCATCCCTCTGCACTTTGGCACAATTTGGTGTATTGCCCAAGTACTCAAGTGTGACGCAGGACTGGGCAATGATCCACACAACTGCTTTGTTGCTACCTTGAAGACTGCAAGTCTTTTGGGATTGTGGTGTGTGTGTACGTTTGTGCCGTGCCCACCCCAAACTATTTTAAAGTATTTGTCTGGCAAAATAATGCAGAGAATTGTTATTTTATTTGACTAGGCAAGTCAGTTAAGAACAAATTCTTATTTACAATGACGGCCTAGGAACAGTGGGCACTTGTTCAGGGACAGAATGACCATGTCAGCTCGGGGATTCGATCTAGCAACCTTTTGGTTACTGGCCCAACGCTCTAACCACTAGTCTACCTGCCGCCCTAGAATTGGGACGTTAAGTTTCTTAACCTGTAAAATAGTCTGATGTAAATTATTATTTTAAAGTGAATGGCGTTGGTATGATCAATGGCTGAAATCTCTAAATGTATTTTAGAAGGCATGCAGTATTGCGGACTTTACTCAGTTAAGTTGAATTAAAGCGATAGTCCACCTAAACACTTGTATTACATGTTTCCGTACCTTGAAAGGAATCCTTTAATTTAGTGCCAATATTTCCAATTGATTTGAGATTGAGGCCAGATTGATGTCATGGAATATGGACTTAATGCCACTTGATGAAGGTTTGAGGAACTTTACGTTTATCATAATTTCTCTTCCCCAATTGGTAGTTTACAGTCTTGTCCCATTGCTGCAACTCCCGTACGGACTCGGCAGAGGCGAAGGTCATTTGTGCACCGCCTCATGTGTCTCCCGATCGCGGTCGGCTGCGATACAGCCCGGGAACGAACCCGGATCTGTAGTGACTCCTCAAGCACTGCCTTAGATGCAGTGCCTTAGACCACTGCGCCACTCGGGAGGCCATGTTTGATTCTTCTAAAATCAGGTGAATTCTCTGTTAGTTAACTGGAGATCTGCGTTTAAATGTACAGGATGTACAGCTCGCCCTGTGGAAGATCATGCTTTGGCATACAGAATGTAACAGTGGAAGGTGATTTATGGGTAACACCTTCTTTGAGTCACCTTTTTATAACGCTTTATGAATGCACTTTTAGTAAAACCCTATAATGCATCGTAAGACCTTGCTTTAAACATTCATAATAGCACACAGCTCATTTTGGCATCCTTTATAAATATCAATGCTTATTGCATTAAACACAGGTGGTGATATGAGTAAAACATGCTATAAGCATTCATTATAGCTCATGGTTCTTTAGAAGAGATGCATAAATTCCTGTTATGTATTTATAATGCATGGCCAAAATGTGGCTCTAAAGAACGTGTTACTGAATTATTTTGATATTTACAGTAGGATTGACAATGCAGAATCTGCATGGATGTCTGATGGTCTTACTCTTAGCTAGCTGAAATCACTTTCAGGGTGAGGTTTCCTCTCACCTCAACTCCTGTCTCTGTCTGCGCCCTCCTGTCTCTGTCTGCGCCCTCCTGTCTCTGTCTGCGCCCTCCTGTCTCTGTCTGCGCCCTCCTGTCTCTGTCTGCGCCCTCCTGTCTCTGTCTGCGCCCTCCTGTCTCTGTCTGCGCCCTCCTGTCTCTGTCTGCGCCCTCCTGTCTCTGACTGCGCCCTCCTGTCTCTGTCTGCGCCCTCCTGTCTCTGTCTGCGCCCTCCTGTCTCTGACTGCGCCCTCCTGTCTCTGACTGCGCCCTCCTGTCTCTGACTGCGCCCTCCTGTCTCTGACTTGCGCCCTCCTGTCTCTGACTGACTCCCTCGTGTCTCTGACTGACTCCCTCGTGTCTCTGACTGACTCCCTCGTGTCTCTGTCTGCGCCCTCGTGTCTCTGTCTGCGCCCTCGTGTCTCTGTCTGCGCCCTCGTGTCTCTGTCTGCGCCCTCGTGTCTCTGTCTGCGCCCTCGTGTCTCTGTCTGCGCCCTCCTGTCTCTGTCTGCGCCCTCATGTCTCTGACTGCGCCCTCCTGTCTCTGTCTGCGCCCTCATGTCTCTGGCTGCGCCCTCCTGTCTCTGTCTGCGCCCTCATGACTCTGACTGCGCCCTCATGTCTCTGTCTGCGCCCTCATGTCTCTGACTGCGCCCTCATGTCTCTGTCTGCGCCCTCATGTCTCTGTCTGCGCCCTCATGTCTCTGTCTGCGCCCTCCTGTCTCTGTCTGCGCCCTCCTGTCTCTGTCTGCGCCCTCCTGTCTCTGGCTGCGCCCTCCTGTCTCTGGCTGCGCCCTCCTGTCTCTGGCTGCGCCCTCCTGTCTCTGGCTGCGCCCTCCTGTCTCTGGCTGCGCCCTCCTGTCTCTGACTGCGCCCTCCTGTCTCTGGCTGCGCCCTCCTGTCTCTGGCTGCGCCCTCCTGTCTCTGGCTGCGCCCTCCTGTCTCTGGCTGCGCCCTCCTGTCTCTGGCTGCGCCCTCCTGTCTCTGGCTGCGCCCTCCTGTCTCTGGCTGCGCCCTCCTGTCTCTGGCTGCGCCCTTCTGTCTCTGGCTGCGCCCTCCTGTCTCTGACTGCGCCCTCCTGTCTCTGACTGCGCCCTCCTGTCTCTGACTGCGCCCTCCTGTCTCTGACTGCGCCCTCCTGTCTCTGTCTGCGCCCTCCTGTCTCTGACTGCGCCCTCCTGTCTCTGACTGCGCCCTCCTGTCTCTGACTGCGCCCTCCTGTCTGTCTTTCAGTTCAGGATGCTTGCAGTTGTACCTTGTAGCTATACTTATCTGTTGCTGCCATCTAGTGTTTAAAATAGATAGGCAGGCTGAAAGGACTATGACTTGCAAATATGTTAT
The DNA here is from genome assembly GCF_029448725.1 of Salvelinus fontinalis. Taxonomy (NCBI): domain Eukaryota; kingdom Metazoa; phylum Chordata; class Actinopteri; order Salmoniformes; family Salmonidae; genus Salvelinus; species Salvelinus fontinalis. Next base: position 47,889,317 of record NC_074685.1, read on the forward strand.
TTGATTAAATCTATTGTTGCACAAATCTAGGTAAATAATTCAATATATGCAGTAGATTAATATATTAAATGTAATTTATTGTTGCATTCCTGAAAAAAGTTGAAAAAATGAATAAATGTTGACATCTATCTAAAAAATAATTATGCCAGCATTCTCACTCACTCATACCCATCATGCTGGCTGTTGCATTGCGAACATTCAAGACACCAACAAAAATGTGCTGAAATATTTCTGCATATCGTGAATTAAATAACTGATTTCTTCCTCCTAGGTGGAAAGGAGAGAATGTGGCCACCACAGAAGTTTCAGAGATTCTCGGAAGTTTGGAGTTCCTGCAGGAAGTGAACGTCTATGGTGTTACTGTGCCAGGTCAACGTCCTTTCTGACAACTTAGAAATAAGTTGATTATTATATATATATTTTTTTTATGGTGCAGAGCAATATTGGACCTTGTTGAAAATGTTTGTCTAATATAACTTCAGTTTAGTATAATCATTATTGTAGAACCATTTTACCACCTTTTCTTGGCAAATTAATATGCAGGCCAAAATGTCTCACTACAAAACGTTATAGGCCAGCAGCTAGCCTAGCGGTTAGGAGCATTGGGCCAATAACCGAAAGGTTGCTAGTTCGAATCCCCCAGCCAACTAGGTTTAAAAAAAAATCTGTCAACTTGAGCAAAGCACTTAACCCTGGTTCATCTTGTAAGATGCTCTAGATAAGTGTCTGCTAAATTATATAAATGTTTATCTGATTCATACATGCTTAGTACCCCCGTCTTACAATGCGTTGCAACCGCATGATATGCATATAACGTTACCTAATTAGTTTTATAAAATTGCCTCGGCCCACATTGTCAACTGTACTGATTGGTGAAGATAGGATCACATGACATTTTGGTGAAAAACATTTAAACAACATGTATGTAACATTTAGAAGTAGCCTTGACGGCCTCATAGGAGCAGGATGTACAAGTACACCCCCAGGAAACTAGTCAATCACAAGGCCTTAGGCGGCAGGTAGCCTAGTGGTTAAAGCATTGGATTAGTAACCGAAAGGTTGCAAGATCAAATCCCCGAGCTGACAAGGTAAAAATCTGTTGTTCTGCCCCTGTTAACCCACTGTTCCTAGGCTATTGAAAATAAGAATTTGTTCTTAACTGACTTGACTAGTTTAAATTTAAAAAATCTCCTTAATGCTGAGTGCCAAGCAGAGACACATTGGGTCCCATTTGTACGGTCTTTGGTATGACTCGGTCAGTGCTCAAACTCCCAACCTTTCAATCTCACGACAGACACCCTAACCACAAGGCCACTGAGTTAGCGTGTAACATTATCCTTATTGTTTATATACAGGTTATGAAGGCAGAGCAGGAATGGCAGCCGTCGTCCTAAAGATGGACCAAAAGCTGGATGGTAAAAAACTCTACAACCATTTGGTCCAAAGTCTCCCCGCTTACTCGTGGCCCTGGTTTCTACGGATCCAGGTAAGACAATCCTGAAACCACGTGTCCATTCAGGGAAAAATTCTCTCCACACAAAACTGAAACTTATTTTAAAAACGTAATGAGTGACTACTTATAATCGACTGTGTGTGATTTTATACATAACGTTAATATACGGTTGGTACTGGAGTGTACCACCGTAATATGGATAAATCAATTAAATAGTTTGTTCTTGCCATGCTATAAATACATACATTCAATACAATAACCTTAAATGGATAGTTTAAAAAAAATCACAATAAAAAGAACGATCCCTTCAACTCTAACCAAACATTTTTTTATATCACATAAGCGCATTTAGAATTTAAACCTCCTGACCCTTTTCAACATAAACTCTGTCCTTTGTCTTTCATAGACGTCCATAGATGTGACCGAGACCTTCAAGCAGCAGAAGAGGAAGTTGGTGCAGGAGGGCTTCAGCCCTGACGCCGTCCAGGAGTCCCTATATTTCTTGGACCTATCCCAGAGAGACTACGTCCCACTCACTCAGTCCCTGCATGATGACATTGTCTCCGGAAAGATACGGCTCTAGGCTGTTGAGTCAGTTCAGCAGGACTAAACAGAAAGGTGTATTTCTGATTTTATAACAGGTTTATAGACAGTACTGTTTAAAGGTGTTATTTACCCAGGATGCCTCACTGACTGACTGTGTACTGTGCGTCTGATTTTCAGCCACGTTTTTTTTCTCTTTCTTTGAATTTTAGTTTCCATTAAGGGATTATACAATATGGTCATTTTTATCAGATGCATTTATCCACCTGTATACAGTAAGACTGAGCCCTCCGATCCAGCAAAACCACATAGTTTACCTAAACGTTAATACCTCAAAAGTGGTCCAAAAAGAGTCCATATTTTGCACCGTCCATTGTGTACTATGTACTGCTAGATGGTACATTAGGAGAATATGCAGGCCTCAACCCAACATGAAATGGAAAGGTTGACAACATCAAATTCTATCTAATTGAATTTAAATGTAATTAAATTCGATGTCCTATGTGGCATCACATGCTGATCCGCATAGCACGTTTCAGTCAGCACGTGCTACAGCAGGTTAACCCCTAAAGCTTGACTCATTTATGACCTGCAATTGTCTTTTCCTGTCCACAACTCTGGGCCTTAATTATATCCCCAAATTAAGACTGAGTTTTTCCTGGTCAAGTCACATGGTCATGAACAACTTCCAGCCATAAGTATGATTTACAAAGCTATTACGTTATGGTAATGAATTAATGATTTGAAGACATGCAACTGGTTTTATCAAGTGTGACCACATGTAATTTAACCTTTACTTAACCCGGAAAAGACCCTTGAGGTTAGAAACCTCTTTTGCGAGTTGGACCTGAGCAGGAAATGCGAAACTAACCCAGATAATCCCACCATTTTAATCCATTGACCTTTCAGGAACTATAGCTTGTTTTCTATACATTTAGACCTTTCAGGAACTAGCTGATTTTGCATTACTACTATGCGACATTTTGAATAATGACCGTACATATTGTATGTGTGCCCTCGATAACGTGGTTTATTTTCTGTTTATGATTAGGTATTAGATTATTGCATCGATTTTATGTGAATATATTTTGTGTGTTTTATATATATATATAAATAAATATAAATAAATATAAATGACAATTTGTTTTGCGGTTATGAAGATAATGTCATAACAGCACACTGGTGACTCACTCACAGTGAATTGCTACGACTCTAGGCGTACATATCTGCATCCTCACATTCCTGAAAGTGCATATTAACCGACAGAAGGAACATTTTAGTTTAGGCATAAGGGTAAAAATATTAATTCAGGTTATGTTTAGGTTAATTGAATATTAAGGTTAGGTTTAGGAAGAGGGTTAAGGTTAGGTATCGTTTCAGTGAGGTAAGGGATAGGGAAAGGCATAAAAGTTGACTTTGGTGCCGGACGGTCATTTTCTGATGAATGTAAATATAGACGGCCTTTCTTCAGGCTTTTTTATGTTTTGATTCCAACACATATCTCTAGTCATCCTAAATGTGGTGTTATAACATGTGCTCTTGTCAAACAACATTACATTCCCTTTGTTTTTGAGACCGTGCTAGGACATAATCTGTCTGTTATCATCTTATTACACCCTTTTTTTTAAAGTGATGTCTGACCCAGATTGATAAAAAATTATGTGCCTTATAACATTCCTTTCAGTTGAAATAAACCGTACTATTTCCATTGCAATGTGTGCCTGTGTGTGTGTCTTGCTATTTCACTCCTTTGTAAGTGTGGCTTTTCCCTGATAATACACATGTTTGCATTATATTCATATGGCCAGGCTGGGGAAGAGATTATATTCAAATCCCCAGGCTGGGGAAGAGATTATATGCAAAGTATTTATTTCTAAAGTAATATACTTTCCTAAATGTAATTGTGCACTGCGACCACAAGGTGGCACTAAAATACCCTATTTTCTACCTGTGTAGTATTTGTAAACAGATTACTGAACGTCACTTCCGTACACTGACACCGAGTCGCCATACTGACAACCATATCACTAATTTGTGTTAAATATAGCCAGAGAGGATGTAAGATAAAACATTAAACATGTCCAAACAAATAGCGGAGTCATTAATTAACATGTCTTCCGGATTGCCACACAGGAAATACCGAGATATAGCGGTACTTTAATTTCAGATGCCGGGGGGGACCAAACAACCTGCATGAGAGATGAGGAAATTACAGATGACACTACAGAAGAGCATGTGAAGAGCTGCTCATTAAAAATACTGTGTAGCGCAAGACTATCTATTTGTCCAATAACATTATGTTTAAATGCATATAACTGAGAATACTGTATGTTTACGTTGTAATTAATTAACTTCCTTTAAACCAATTACATTTACAACTCATTATTTATAAAAAAGTGGGCTAAATTGTAATGTCAAACCGTTATTATTCATGCTGCAAATAAAACACATGATCAATCTCCTTGGATAGTGACTTTAATTAGAGATTGTCTTTAGTAGCCAACGAATAGCAGGCCATTACAACCCAGAAACAAATCAGTGAAAATGTTTTCTCTCTCTTTTTTTAGATATTGTTTTCATATTAAAACACTAATTTCTGCATATCAATAACTTTATTTGTAATGGTGTCTTCTCTTCACATGTTCTGTCAACTTGTGTATGTTGAATGCAACAGCTTGTAGCTGTCAACTGAAGAAAAGCATGTCAACAGTCGTTCGGCACGTGAAGTGTGTTCTCAAGAGACCGCTGAAATCAGTCACAAGAGGGTCTGTCTCTTGGGCTATAGAGACAGTGGTGTATGTCAATACACCTCAGTTGAAATCTGTGTCTGCTTCTCAGTCAGACCTCTGTGTCGTTCCCGCTGTGACATTACAGGACCGTCTTTGAAACTCGAGAGGCAACACGACATTTTTCGTTCTAAACTTTTTATTTTTTCTGTTACGCTTTATTTTAACTTCATGTATTTGGTAGGTATAGGTGATAGTGGAAAATGCGCTCCGTGTAGCCATTCTTGAGATTCATTCCATCGGATTAAATAACAACACATTTACATTGGAAAATTAGACAAAAAGTTTGTTTAGGATGTGGACCAAGAGGATTCTTTCGTGCTTGGTTGGACTGGTGGCGTTGACGGGTTTTCTAGTGGTAAAAGTAACAGGACAAGACCCTCCAACGCTCGGGGGGAAAACGCTTCTCAAGGTGGATGGAGATCAGACGGCTGCCTCAAATCGAGTCAGGAGAAGAGGAAAGCAGGAATCCTTACGAGGGTAAGAATAACAGAATTTGAAGTTGAAATAAAATATGATTCCTCTATACCGAACCTGCTCACCTCAAAGTAACGTTTGTTGACAATACAAACAAATAAATGATTTAATTAGCAGTATAGATTGTTTATTGATGTCATGAACTGAAGGTAGAAATCCTACCCACCAAAAAAAAAGCCATACCAATTTCAAATGTCATGACATTGTCAAAATACCAATGTCACACAAACGCAACACGAGTAGAATTTAATGTTAAGCATTCGTCTTTTCATAAAGACGATTGAATTTAGCGATTGAATTTAAAATAGAATTCTGAAATATCACTGTTGGTGGAGAAAATGAGTGTTGAGGCGTACGGGCCGAGCTCGCAGACTCTCACGTTCCTGGACACTGAGGAAGCGGAGTTGCTTGGAGCAGATACCCAGGGTTCGGAGTATGAGTTCACGGATTTTACCCTGCCGAGCCAGACTCAAACAGGCCAAACGCAGAGTCAGTTGGAAAATCAGGTGAATGGGCCTGATGGAGTTCTGCAGAATGGGGATGACCCTGTTGTGAAAGCAAGTCAACTTCTTGCAGAGTTGAACTTTGAAGAAGACGAGGAAGACAGCTATTATATAAATATAAATATTTATATTTAATAAAAATAAATATGCAATATGAGTATGCAATAAATATGCAATATGAGTGGGAATAATTGAAGAAATCAATTAATAAAATGTATGTATCTCTTGACATCGACATATCTTTTTATTCTAAGTAGAGAAGATGAGTTGTGTCGCTCTGTGACCACCATTTATTCTCAACGATCACCCCATGCATTTCAAATTAAAACGCTTGTGTGAAATAGATTCCTAACTAACCATTGTTCATTTCCGCAGTTCCTAATCAAGTATGATTATTTACAGCAATGTGTGGTTGTTTCTAACTCCTTCCCTACAGGCCCAATGTGTGTGGATCACGTTTCCACTCCTACTGTTGTCCAGGCTGGAAAACCTTGCCCGGGGGCAACCAGTGTATCGTGCGTAAGTAGTACAGCAGATGTTGACGATAATAAAGTATCTCTGTATTGAGTTGGTCTCTCGGAAATATGTTTTTTGTTGCATAGGGCTCGGTTGACCATTGACCAATAGGATGTGCTAATTCACATGTCTCACATAACTGTGAAGTAGTGCTTCTGGGTTATTGCATGTGTCTTACACACAATCATTTACAAATTCATAACAAAAGCCAAAGAGCTAATGCATTGAATGATTTCAGAATATTGATTCTACGTTTAGGAAAAAGCTCTCTATGGAAAGAAGACTTCTCCCATGTAATACATGTTCCCGATGTTAGGCCTGCATGTTTCTTTAAATACCAATCCTTTAAGTATTGGTGTGTCATTATGCCCTAAAGCCATGCTTTGCACCTGTAAAGATACCAAATAATTGTTGGATAATAAACCATTTTCACTGTACTTATACGTAACATGAAATGAGAGCAGAAACATCTCTAACAACAGCCAGTAAACTCCTCATCATATTAGTCACATAGTGCACCTTATTAGCATATCCCTTCCCTGGGACTTCCTCCAGCTCCTCCTGGGGGCTCGGCTTGGCCCCCCTTCCCTGGGACTTCCTCCAGCTCCTCCTGGGGCTGGTGCTCGGCTTGGCCCCCCTTCCCTGGGACTTCCTCCAGCTCCTCCTGGGGCTGGTGCTCGGCTTGGTCCCCCTTCCCTGGGACTTCCTCCAGCTCCTCCTGGGGCTGGTGCTCGGCTTGGTCCCCCTTCACTGGGACTTCCTCCAGCTCCTCCTGGGGCTGGTGCTCGGCTTGGCCCCCCTTCCCTGGGACTTCCTCCAGCTCCTCCTGGGGCTGGTGCTCGGCTTGGCCCCACTTCCCTAGGACTTCCTCCAGCTCCTCCTGGGGCTGGTGCTCGGCTTGGCCCCCCTTCCCTAGGACTTCCTCCAGCTCCTCCTGGGGTTGGTGCTCGGCTTGGCCCCCCTTCCCTGGGACTTCCTCCAGCTCCTCCTGGGGCTGGTGCTCGGCTTGGCCCCCCTTCCCTAGGACTTCCTCCAGCTCCTCCTGGGGTTGGTGCTCGGCTTGGCCCCCCTTCCCTGGGACTTCCTCCAGCTCTTCCTGGGGCTGATGCTCGGCTTGGCCCCCCTTCCCTGGGACTTCCTCCAGCTCTTCCTGGGGCTGATGCTCGGCTTGGCCCCCCTTCCCTGGGACTTCCTCCAGCTCCTCCTGGGGGCTCGGCTTGGCCCCCCTTCCCTGGGACTTCCTCCAGCTCTTCCTGGGGCTGATGCTCGGCTTGGCCCCCTTTCCCTGGGACTTCCTCCAGCTCCTCCTGGGGCTGATGCTCGGCTTGGCCCCCCTTCCCTAGGACTTCCTCCAGCTCTTCCTGGGGCTGATGCTCGGCTTGGCCCCCCTTCCCTGGGACTTCCTCCAGCTCCTCCTGGGGCTGATGCTCGGCTTGGCCCCCCTTCCCTGGGACTTCCTCCAGCTCCTCCTGGGGCTGGTGCTCGGCTTGGCCCCCCTTCCCTGGGACTTCCTCCAGCTCCTCCTGGGGCTGGTGGGGCTGGTGCTCGGCTTGGCCCCCCTTCCCTAGGACTTCCTCCAGCTCCTCCTGGGGCTGGTGGGGTTGGTGCTCGGCTTGGTCCCCCTTCCCTGGGACTTCCTCCAGCTCCTCCTGGGGCTGGTGCTCGGCTTGGCCCCCCTTCCCTGGGACTTCCTCCAGCTCCTCCTGGGGCTGGTGGGGCTGGTGCTCGGCTTGGCCCCCCTTCCCTAGGACTTCCTCCAGCTCCTCCTGGGGCTGGTGGGGTTGGTGCTCGGCTTGGTCCCCCTTCCCTGGGACTTCCTCCAGCTCCTCCTGGGGCTGGTGCTCGGCTTGGCCCCCCTTCCCTGGGACTTCCTCCAGCTCCTCCTGGGGCTGGTGGGGCTGGTGCTCGGCTTGGCCCCCCTTCCCTAGGACTTCCTCCAGCTCCTCCTGGGGCTGGTGGGGTTGGTGCTCGGCTTGGTCCCCCTTCCCTGGGACTTCCTCCAGCTCCTCCTGGGGTTGGTGCTCGGCTTGGTCCCCCTTCCCTGGGACTTCCTCCAGCTCCTCCTGGGGCTGGTGCTCGGCTTGGCCCCCCTTCCCTGGGACCTCCTCCAGCTCCTCCTGGGGCTGGTGCTCGGCTTGGCCCCCCTTCCCTGGGACTTCCTCCAGCTCCTCCTGGGGGCTCGGCTTGGCCCCCCTTCCCTGGGACTTCCTCCAGCTCCTCCTGGGGCTGATGCTCGGCTTGGCCCCCCTTCCCTGGGACTTCCTCCAGCTCCTCCTGGGGCTGGTGCTCAGCTTGGCCTCCCTTCTCTGGGACTTCCTCCAGCTCCTCCTGGGGGCTCGGCTTGGCCCCCCTTCCCTGGGACTTCCTCCAGCTCCTCCTGGAGGCTCAGCTTGGCCCGGTAACTTGGTCGGTCACAACAGCAAGAGCAAGGTGTTAGATATGCCCAGAACTATCCTGTAGTGTCCAGGGGGTCATGCCCAGAGTTCTCCTGTAGTGTCCAGGGCGTCATGCCCAGAGTTCTCCTGTAGTGTCCAGGGGGTCATGCCCAGAGTTCTCCTGTAGTGTCCAGGGCGTCATGCCCAGAGTTCTCCTGTAGTGTCCAGGGCGTCATGCCCAGAGTTCTCCTGTAGTGTCCAGGGGGTCATGCCCAGAGTTCTCCTGTAGTGTCCAGGGGGTCATGCCCAGAGTTCTCCTGTGGTGTCCAGGGCGTCATGCCCAAAACTCTCCTGTGGTGTCCAGGGGGTCATGCCCAGAGTTCTCCTGTAGTGTCCAGGGCGTCATGCCCAGAGTTCTCCTGTAGTGTCCAGGGCGTCATGCCCAGAGTTCTCCTGTGGTGTCCAGGGGGTCATGCCCAGAGTTCTCCTGTGGTGTCGAGGGGGTCATGCCCAGAGTTCTCCTGTGGTGTCCAGGGCGTCATGCCCAGAGTTCTCCTGTGGTGTCCAGGGCGTCATGTTGGAGTCAGTAGAGTGGACCTCCTGACTCCTGAAGGGCTGTTGACTCTGGAGAGGGGCCAGAGGGAAGTATCAGAGTTCAGGCTCTCCCATTATTGACATATCAATATTAGATCTCAGCTTCAATTATTTTGCATGCTAGTTGCGTTCCTAATATTGAGTTGCTGATCCTGTTGGATCGGAGGGTGAGGGCTAGGGCCATTCCCCCCCAGAAATGTCCGGGAACTTGCAGGTGCCTTGGTGGAAGAGTGGGGTAACATCTCACAGCAAGAACTGGCAAATCTGGTGCAGTCCATGAGGAGGAGATGCACAGCAGTACTTAATGCAGCTGGTGGCCACACCAGATACTGACTGTTACTTCTGACTCCCCCTTAGTTCAGGGACACATTATTCCATTTCTGTTAGTCACATGTCTGTGGAACTTGTTCAGTTTATGTCTCAGTTGTTGAATCTTGTTATGTTCATACAAATATTTACACATGTTAAGTTTGCTGAAAATAAACACAGTTGACAGTGAGAGGACGTTTCTTTTTTTGCTGAGTTTAGATACACTTAGGAAACTGTTGAGCGTGAAAAACTCAGCAGTGTTGCCGTTCTTGACACAAACTGTTGCACCTGGCACCTACTACCATACACTGTTAAAAGGCACTTAAATCTTTTGTCTTGCCCATTCACCCTCTGAATGGCACACATACACAATCCATGTCTCAATTGTCAAAAAATTTAAAAATCCTTCTTTAACCTGTCTCCTCCCCTTCTGATTGCTTGAAGTGGATTTAACAAGTGACATCAGTAAGGGATCATAGCTTTCACCTGGATTCACCTGGTCAGTCTATGTCATGGAAAGAGCAGGTGTTCTTAATGTTTTGTATACTCAGTGTATATTCTACTTAAATTTCTTGGGCACACATAGATAGCATAGGTATTATTATTCAATGCTATCGGGGTTAAACAGGATTCTCAAAATCAGACACACAAGTTGTTTTCTTGTGACCCTCAGAGGATTCTTTACGATTACTATTGGATATTACAGTTTGAGTTACCACCTAAACCTAAACTTGCACAACAATGTTACTATAGACCAGTGCCAGTCGGTGCTAATAAGATTAGGGAGTACAGTCAGTAAGAAGTTTAGCACTTACACAGACAGGTCTTGTGGCATTAAATTAGTCAAACCAAAAGCTTACCTTGACCTGGAAGAGTTCCAGTGTTGTGTTGGATAGTCATAGACAGCTAGCTAACATAGCATCCCTCTGTTTGAGCAGGGTGTTTGAGTAGGTTAATAAACTAGCTAGCTGCATTTGCTAGCTAAGTAAGTGAAACTGAAACTGAAAATGAAAAAAATGACTCCCTTTCTCTCTTGCTTCTCCTTCATTTTGGAAGAAATTAATTTGTTCAACTATTGTCTTTCTCTCTCTTTGAGTCAACTACACAACACATTTTATGCACTGCAGTGCAGTGCTAGCTAGCTGTAGCTTATGCTTTCAGTACTAGATTAATCTTCTGATCCTTTGATTGGGTGGACAAGGTGTCAGTTCAAGCTGCAAGAGCTCTGATAGGTTGGAGGACATCCTCCGGAAGTTGTCATAATTACTGTGTAAGTCTATGGAAAGGGGTGAGAACCATGAGCCTCCTAGGTTTTCTATTGAAGTCAATGTACCCAGAGGAGGACGGAAGCTAGTTGTCCTCCGGCTACACCATGGTGCTACCCTACAGAGTGCTGTTGAGGCTACTGTAGACCTTCATTGCAAAACAGTGTGTTTTTAATCTATTATTTGGTGACGTGAATATATTTAGTATAGTTTTTGTCTAAAAAGGATAACTTTTTAAACGTTTCACTATTTTTTATTTTTAATGAAATTCACTGATGAGGATGGTCCTCCCCTTCCTCCGCTGCGGAGCCTCCACTGCTATAGACCACCTAAACCTAAACTGTCACAATTCCAATAATGGGTGTAATAACTGTAATGCTAGGAAATATATTAACGAGCCCCTGACACGATTTTGCGTTACTAAGACATCGGGTTTTGTGTGGGTTGTAACTTCCACATTCCTGTTTTCTTATTGTACTGCACTGCTTGCAGGGTCGATGTGATACTTCTGAAATCTTTGTTTGCACTGTATTTAGCGAAGGCTAGGACAAGCTCTTAGTCTGGCCCATGTCTGGCCCATGTACTGTAGTAGTTCTCAAATAGGGTCTGACGGACATTGTTCATTTACTCTACACTCTTGTGTCCTCATCCCCACAGCCATATGCCGGAACAGCTGTGGAGATGGATTTTGCTCACGGCCCAACATGTGCACATGTCCCAGTGGCCAAATTGCACCAACCTGTGGGACAAAGTCCAGTAAGTGTTCCCCCATGCTACATGTTGCCTTCTTTTTATGGTTCCTCTCCAATATAAAACCACAAATGCTTTATGAGAGTGTTTTGTATATGTTTAGTTTTTTTCACCTACGATATACTGTCTGCCAATGGTTTTACTAGTATTTTGGACATTTGAATTTCACCCAAACAAAAAAGAGCAAATAAACCCGTATTTTAACTGCTCTATATAAACATCCTGTTTATTTCGTACAACCCTCCTCTGCTCGCTCACTTCACATGAAAGTTGTGAATGGGATGTTGACCAATATGCCGTGGTCCTGTCCTGTTGCTCCTCTAGCCCAGCAGTGTAACATCAGGTGTATGAACGGTGGTCTCTGTGCTGAGGACCACTGTCAGTGTCAGAAGGGCTTCTCAGGCTCCTACTGTGGACAACGTGAGTATACATTATGGTGTAAATGCAGCCCGTTTACACAACGTAGTATATACAGTAAGCACCAGTTGTGCTAAATTAGCATTGCAAGTGTTCATTGGCGTTTAGGCTACTTGCATTAATTCACCAATGTGTGTATATATATATATATATATATATATATATATATATATATACATATATATATATTGTATTTTACCCCCTTTTTCTCCCCAATTTCGATCTTGTCTCATTGCTTCAAGTCCCCAACGGGCTCTGGAGGCGAAGGTCGAGTCATGTGTCCTCCGAAACATGACCCATCCAAACCGCTCCTCTGAATCCAGCTGCACCAATTATGTCAGAGGAAACACTGTTCAACTGACGACTGAGGTCAGCCTGCAGGCGCCCGGCCCACCACAAGGAGTCGCTAGAGCGCGAGGAGCCAAGTAAAGCCCCACCGGCCAAACCCTCCGCCAACCCGGACGACGCTGGGCCAATTGTGCGCCGCCCTATAGGACTCCCAATCACAGCCGGTTGTGACACAGTCTGGGATCAAACCCGGGTCTGTAGGGACCCCTCAAGCACTGCGATGCAATGCCTTAGACCGCTGCGCCATTCGGAAGGCTCACCAACATTTTTTACCATTAACTTAGTCTTTGTCGCCTATAGTCCCTGTATAGACTCCATGGGACATCTAAGGGCTTCCCCCAAGTTCATCACTGTATAGACTGTAGCCCATGTGACAAACCGCAGCAAAAACAGTTGGCATAGATACATTAATAGATGTATTTTTACATATATACTATTACTATCAAACAATGGCATGGTTATGGAGGACAATACATTTCGTAAGGACTTCACATTAACATGTCCCTCCAGATCCCCAAAACCTCCTAATAACCACGGTATATGGTTAGTACATGTGAGTTTAATCCTCGACAAGCCATGGGCCAATGCCTTCATGTATAGTTCAGATCCAGGATGTATAGTTCAGATCCAGGATGTATATTTCAGCTCAAGGATATATAGTTCAGATCCAGGATATATAGTTCAGATCCAGGATATATAGTTCAGATCCAGGATATATAGTTCAGATCCAGGATGTATAGTTCAGATCCAGGATGTATAGTTCAGCTCCAGGATGTATATTTCAGCTCAAGGATATATAGTTCAGATCCAGGATATATAGTTCAGATCCAGGATATATAGTTCAGATCCAGGATATATAGTTCAGATCCAGGATGTATAGTTCAGATCCAGGATGTATAGTTCAGATCCAGGATGTATAGTTCAGATCCAGGATGTATAGTTCAGATCCAGGATGTATAGTTCAGATCCAGGATGTATAGTTCAGATCCAGGATGTATAGTTCAGATCCAGGATATATAGTTCAGATCCAGGATATATAGTTCAGATCCAGGATATATAGTTCAGATCCAGGATATATAGTTCAGATCCAGGATGTATAGTTCAGATCCAGGATGTATAGTTCAGATCCAGGATGTATAGTTCAGATCCAGGATGTATAGTTCAGATCCAGGATGTATAGTTCAGATCCAGGATGTATAGTTCAGATCCAGGATATATAGTTCAGATCCAGGATATATAGTTCAGATCCAGGATATATAGTTCAGATCCAGGATGTATAGTTCAGATCCAGGATGTATAGTTCAGATCCAGGATGTATAGTTCAGATCCAGGATATATAGGTCAGATTCAGGATATATAGGTCAGATTCAGGATGTATAGTTCAGATCCAGGATGTATAGTTCAGATCCAGGATGTATAGTTCAGATCCAGGATGTATAGTTCAGATCCAGGATGTATAGTTCAGCTCCAGGATGTATATTTCAGCTCAAGGATATATAGTTCAGATCCAGGATATATAGTTCAGATCCAGGATATATAGTTCAGATCCAGGATGTATAGTTCAGATCCAGGATGTATAGTTCAGATCCAGGATATATAGTTCAGATCCAGGATGTATAGTTCAGATCCAGGATGTATAGTTCAGATCCAGGATGGATTGACACTGAAAGGGCCTGAAAGGTTCTTGTCCTGCCATGAAGCAGGGCCCCGTAACCGGGACGTAACCGGGGCATTAAGCCGCCATTAGGTCTCCAGTCCCTCGCAGGGTGAACAGAGGGTTAGAGGGCCAACATGGCTTACATTTGACCCCGAAGCATCTGTCGTCACCTGGAAGGCTTATCCAGCAAATTCTGGGCTTGCTCGAGTGGATGTGTAAATCCCAGAATAGGTAGCAGCATGATGGAGGAGAGGAGGGATAGTGGGATAGAGGGAGATAGAAAGAGAGAGGTAAGGATAGAGGGAGATAGAAAGAGAGAGGTAAGGATACAGGGATAGAGGTAGGTAGAAAGAGAGAGGTAAGGATACAGGGAGATAGAAAGAGAGAGGTAAGCGATAGAGGGATGGAGGGATAGAGGGAGATAGAAAGAGAGAGGTAAGGATACAGGGATAGATGTAGGTAGAAAGAGAGAGGTAGGGGATGGAGGGATGGAGGGTTAGAGGTAGGTAGAAAGAGGGAGGTAGGGGATAGAGGGATAGATGTAGGTAGAAAGATAGAGGTAAGGGATAGAGGGATGGAGGGTTAGAGGTAGGTAGAAAGAGAGAGGTAAGGGATAGAGGGATGGAGGGATAGATGTAGGTAGAAAGAGAGAGGTAAGGGATAGAGGGATGGAGTGATAGAGGTAGGTAGAAAGAGAGAGGTAAGGGATAGAGGGATGGAGTGATAGAGGTAGGTAGAAAGAGAGGGGTAGGGGATAGAGGGATGGAGGAATAGAGGTAGGTAGAAAGAGAGAGGTAAGGGATAGAGGGATGGAGGGATAGAGGTAGGTAGAAAGAGAGAGGTAAGGGATAGAGGGATGGAGGGATAGATGTAGGTAGAAAGAGAGAGGTAAGGGATAAAGGGATGGAGGGATAGAGGTAGGTAGAAAGAGAGAGGTAAGGGATAGAGGTAGATAGAAAGAGAGAGGTAAGGATAGAGTGATAGAGGTAGGTAGAAAGAGAGAGGTAGGGGATAGAGGGATGGAGGAATAGAGGTAGGTAGAAAGAGAGAGGTAAGGGATAGAGGTAGATAGAAAGAGAGAGGTAAGGGATAGAGGTAGATAGAAAGAGAGAGGTAAGGATAGAGTGATAGAGGTAGGTAGAAAGAGAGAGGTAGGGGATAGAGGGATGGAGGGTTAGAGGTAGATAGAAAGAGAGAGGTAAGGATAGAGTGATAGATGTAGGTAGAAAGAGAGAGGTAGGGGATAGAGGGATGGAGGAATAGAGGTAGGTAGAAAGAGGGAGGTAAGGGATAGAGGGAGATAGAAAGAGAGAGGTAGGGGATAGAGGGAGATAGAAAGAGAGAGGTAAGGATACAGGGATAGATGTAGGTAGAAAGATAGAGGTAAGGGATAGAGGGATGGAGGGTTAGAGGTAGGTAGAAAGAGAGAGGTAAGGGATAGAGGGATGGAGGGATAGAGGTAGGTAGAAAGAGAGAGGTAGGGGATAGAGGGATAGATGTAGGTAGAAAGAGAGAGGTAGGGGATAGAGGTAGATAGAAAGAGAGAGGTGAGGTAGAGAGAGGCAGAGAGAGGTAGAGAGAGGGATAGAGGTATAGAAGTAGATAGAGGTAAGGTATAGAGGGAGAGAGGTAGATAGAGGTAAGGTATGGGGGGATAGAGGTATAGAGAGGTAGATAGAGGTAGATAGAGGTAAGGTATAGAGGGATAGAGGTAGATAGAGGTAAGGTATAGAGGTAGAGAGAGGTAAGGTATAGAGGCATAGAGGTAGAGATAGGTAGAGAGAGGGATAGAGGTAAGGTATAGAGGGATAGAGGTAGAGAGAGGTAGATAGAGGTAAGGTATAGAGGTAGAGAGAGGTAAGGTATAGAGGGATAGAGGTAGAGTGAGGTAGATAGAGGTAAGGTATAGAGGCATAGAGGTAGAGAGAGGTAGAGAGGTAGAGAGAGGGATAGAGGTAGAGCGAGGTAGATAGAGGTAAGGTATAGAGGTAGATAGTAGTAGATAGAGGTAAGGTATAGAGGGATAGAGGTAGAGAGAGGAAGAGAGAGGTACGGTATAGAGGTAGAGAGAGGTAAGGTATAGAGGGATAGAGGTAGAGAGAGGTAGATAGAGGTAAGATATAGATGTACATTGTTACAACACTGTATATATTTAATATGACACTTGTAATGTCTTTATTGTTTTGAAACTTCTGTATGTGTAATGTTTACTGTTAATTCGTTTTGTTTGTTTCACTTTTGTGTATTGTCTACCTCACTTGCTTTGGCAATGTTAACACATGTTTCCCATGCCAATAAAGCCCCTTGAATTGAATTGAATATAGAGATAGATAGATAGAGGTAAGGTATAGAGATAGATAGAGGTAGAGAGAGGTAGATAGAGGTAAGGGATAGAGGTAGATAGAGGTAAGGTATAGAGGTAGATAGAGGTAGAGAGAGGTAAGGTATAGAGATAGATAAAGGTAGAGAGAGGTAAGGGATAGAGGTGTAGAGGTAGATAGAGGTAAGGTATAGAGGTGTAGAGGTAGATAGAGGTAAGGTATAGAGGGATAGAGGTAGAGAGACGTAGATAGAGGTAAGGTATAGAGGGATAGAGGTATAGAGTGGTAGATAGAGGTAGAGAGAGGTAAGGGATAGAGGTATAGAGAGGGAGATAGAGGTAGATAGAGGTAAGGGATAGAGGTAGAGAGAGGTAGATAGAGGTAAGGGATAGAGGTAGATAGTAGTAGATAGGACTTGGTAGAGGGTTGCATGTTGACCTAGCCTAGCTCTGCTGGGAGACTGTTAGAAAGTCTTGAGGGGGTGGGGGGAGAAAACTCTCAGAATGTGCGGGCTAATGTTTGACTTTCGTCTTCAAAACGGAGGCCCCCTTGGTACCGCACACAGTGAGTTTGGGTAGATGGGTGGGGGGGGGGGGGTCGTTGCCTGGTTTCTGTTAAAACAACTCACACAGTCGTGGCGTAAACGAAGGAAGCAGAGGAAGTACGTCGCAAGCAGTTTGACAGCTTGAAGTCCTCTCCCTACACCTTGGCTGGCTCAAGTCTTCTTGCTTAAGTCTTCTGGCTAACCCGAGATTTGGATATTTTTGGAAATTCCATTGAATCTAATGAGGATTCTAGCCTCTACTCTGATTAGCCTTCACTGGCAATAGACAATTAGGAAGACACACCTCCCCCAAAACCCCATTGCTCAAAGTGCCAACATAAATAACCTGGCATCTGTTTCAAAGGGAAAATAGAGAGACAATTGGAAACCAGGGGAATTTGACCCACTTCTGTAATCATGGCTTGACAAAGACCATGGAAAAATAAGGCCCTCAGATGTGCAGTTGTGTGTGTGTGTGTCTGTCTGTTTCAGCCGTCTGCGATATTAAGTGCTAGATGTGCAGTTGTGTGTGTGTGTGTGTGACTAACTGAAACTGTTTGTGTGTGTTTGTCTCTGTTTCAGCCGTCTGTGAAAGTAAGTGCCAAAACGGCGGGCGCTGCATTGGACCCAACCGGTGCGCTTGTGTCTACGGGTTCACTGGGCCCCAGTGTGAGAGAGGTAAGAGCCCAAGCCTATGGAAACTCTTGGTCACTCACTTCATTTTTTTTTTTTTTTTTTTGGGGGGGGGGGGGGGGAGAGGTGTCGCCTGGCAAGTCTCACTTCTACTGAAAGGGTTCTAGGGATGTCCCCATAGGAGAACCCTTTTAGTGTCTTCTAGTGATACTGTTACACAAGCAGAAACCTGCACTGCAGCACAGGGTTAAAAACTCACTTTTTAGCCTGCACTTGTTTGTACATGGGAATGACCATTTCCCTCCCGGTCATGAATGTTTGTATGAATAAGGGTGAAATGTTACCAGACATGTCATTACCACATGATTTGACCCACCTTTTACCTCTTCTGGACTTTGGCTCTTCTTTTTCCCACCTTTTAGTTCTGGTCTAACCGTTTTGGCAGTAACCCCTCAGACCTTACTGGTCCTGTGGTGGGCGTACTGTAGGGTGAAGTTGCCCCCACACACTAATCTAGGGTTAGTTTTGCATTTCCCCCACTAATGTATTGGTGGAGGGGAACCTGATCCTAGATCTGTACCTAGGCTGGATGTCATGGAGAAAGGTGTATCCACTGTGGAGGATGATTCACAGGGTCTGTCATTGACTCAGCAGTGGGCCAGCTCCTCACATCCCAGGGTTATTTATACCACCTCTCTGGTGGTGTGTCTCTGGGAAATACATTAGGGCTATGTGTGTGTTGTGTGTGTGTTGTGTGTGTGTTGTGTGTGTGTTGTGTGTTGTGTGTGTGTGTTGTGTGTGTGTTGTGTGTTGTGTGTGTGTGTGTGTGTGTGTGTGTGTGTGTGTGTGTGTGTGTGTGTGTGTGTGATGGAGCACTAGTTTGTAGTAGAGTGTGTCTAGTAAATATAGTCAAATAGTGTTAAAAAAGCCACATGTGGCACAAGATCCTAACTAAAACAAACTAACCCACTAAATAAAGGGACAGATTGACAGGCTGATTTAGGGTCCCAGGTTGGTCTCAACTAGATACTTTGAACAGGCAGACAGGTGTTGAATGGCTGAACCTGGACCTCTGCCTATCTACAGTCCCTTTCATCAAGAGGAGTCAAGGAATGGGGTTTGAGTCTGTGTCTGTCTTCAGTCCCTTTCATCAAGAGGAGTCAAGGAATGGGGTTTAAGTCTGTCTTCAGTCCCTTTCATCAAGAGGAGTCAAGGAATGGGGTTTAAGTCTGTCTACAGTCCCTTTCATCAAGAGGAGTCAAGGAATGGGGTTTAAGTCTGTCTACAGTCCCTTTCATCAAGAGGAGTCAAGGAATGGGGTTTAAGTCTGTCTTCAGTCCCTTTCATCAAGAGGAGTCAAGGAATGGGGTTTAAGTCTGTCTTCAGTCCCTTTCATCAAGAGGAGTCAAGGGATGGGGTTTAAGTCTGTGTCTGTCTTCAGTCCCTTTCATCAAGAGGAGTCAAGGAATGGGGTTTAAGTCTGTCTTCAGTCCCGTTCATCAAGAGGAGTCAAGGAATGGGGTTTAAGTCTGTCTTCAGTCCCTTTCATCAAGAGGAGTCAAGGAATGGGGTTTAAGTCTGTCTTCAGTCCCTTTCATCAAGAGGAGTCAAGGAATGGGGTTTAAGTCTGTCTTCAGTCCCGTTCATCAAGAGGAGTCAAGGAATGGGGTTTAAGTCTGTCTACAGTCCCTTTCATCAAGAGGAGTCAAGGAATGGGGTTTAAGTCTGTCTTCAGTCCCGTTCATCAAGAGGAGTCAAGGAATGGGGTTTAAGTCTGTGACTGTCTCCAGTCCCTTTCATCAAGAGGAGTCAAGGAATGGGGTTTAAGTCTGTGTCTGTCTTCAGTCCCGTTCATCAAGAGGAGTCAAGGAATGGGGTTTAAGTCTGTGTCTGTCTTCAGTCCCGTTCATCAAGAGGAGTCAAGAAATGGGGTTTAAGTCTGTGTCTGTCTTCAGTCCCTTTCATCAAGAGGAGTCAAGGAATGGGGTTTAAGACTGTCTTCAGTCCCGTTCATCAAGAGGAGTCAAGGAATGGGGTTTAAGACTGTGTCTGTCTTCAGTCCCGTTCATCAAGAGGAGTCAAGGAATGGGGTTTAAGTCTGTGTCTGTCTTCAGTCCCATTCATCAAGAGGAGTCAAGGAATGGGGTTTAAGTCTGTCTTCAGTACATTTCATCAAGAGGAGTCAAGGAATGGGGTTTAAGTCTGTCTTCAGTCCCGTTCATCAAGAGGAGTCAAGGAATGGGGTTTAAGACTGTGTCTGTCTTCAGTCCCATTCATCAAGAGGAGTCAAGGAATGGGGTTTAAGTCTGTGTCTGTCTTCAGTCCCGTTCATCAAGAGGAGTCAAGGAATGGGGTTTAAGTCTGTGTCTGTCTTCAGTCCCTTTCATCAAGAGGAGTCAAGGAATGGGGTTTAAGTCTGTGTCTGTCTTCAGTCCCTTTCATCAAGAGGAGTCAAGGAATGGGGTTTAAGTCTGTGTCTGTCTTCAGTCCCTTTCATCAAGAGGAGTCAAGGAATGGGGTTTCAGTCTGTGGTCTGTCTTCAGTCCCTTTCATCAAGAGGAGTCAAGGAATGGGGTTTAAGTCTGTGTCTGTCTTCAGTCCCTTTCATCAAGAGGAGTCAAGGAATGGGGTATAAGTCTGTGTCTGTCTTCAGTCCCTTTCATCACGAGGAGTCAGGGAATGGGGTTTAAGTCTGTGTCTGTCTTCAGTCCCTTTCATCAAGAGGAGTCAAGGAATGGGGTTTAAGTCTGTGTCTGTCTTCAGTCCCTTTCATCAAGAGGAGTCAAGGAATGGGGTTTAAGTCTGTCTTCAGTCCCTTTCATCAAGAGGAGTCAAGGGATGGGGTTTAAGTCTGTGTCTGTCTTCAGTCCCTTTCATCAAGAGGAGTCAAGGAATGGGGTTTAAGTCTGTGTCTGTCTTCAGTCCCTTTCATCAAGAGGAGTCAAGGAATGGGGTTTAAGTCTGTGTCTGTCTTCAGTCCCTTTCATCAAGAGGAGTCAAGGAATGGGGTTTAAGTCTGTCTTCAGTCCCTTTCATCAAGAGGAGTCAATGAATGGGGTTTAAGTCTGTGTCTGTCTTCTGTTCCTTTCATCAAGAGGAGACAAGGAATGGGGTTTAAGTCTGTCTGTCTTCAGTCCCTTTCATCAAGAGGAGTCAAGGAATGGGGTTTAAGTCTGTGTCCGTCTTCAGTCCCTTTCATCAAGAGGAGTCAAGGAATGGGGTTTAAGTCTGTGTCTGTCTTCAGTACCTTTCATCAAGAGGAGTCAAGGAATGGGGTTTAAGTCTGTGTCTGTGCTCTCAGCTGATTAAAACTGATTAGGTTGCAAAATACTACTTGAGTAAAAGTCTAATAAAAGTATTTGGTTTTAAATATACTTAAGTATCAAAAGTAAAAGTATAAATCATTTCAAATTTCTTATATTAAGCAAACCAGACGGCACCATTTATTTAACATTTTTATTACAGATAGCCAGGGGAACACTCCAACACTCAGACATCATTTACAGATAGCCAGGGGAACACTCCAACACTCAGACATCATTTACAGATAGCCAGGGGAACACTCCAACACTCAGACATCATTTACAGATAGCCAGGGGAACACTCCAACACTCAGACATCATTTACAGATAGCCAGGGGAACACTCCAACACTCAGACATCATGTATAGATAGCCAGGGGAACACTCCAACACTCAGACATCATTTACAGATAGCCAGGGGAACACTCCAACACTCAGCCATCATTTATAGATAGCCAGGGGAACACTCCAACACTCAGACATCATTTACAGATAGCCAGGGGAACACTCCAACACTCAGACATCATTTACAGATAGCCAGGGGAACACTCCAACACTCAGACATCATTTATAGATAGCCAGGGGAACACTCCAACACTCAGACATCATTTACAGATAGCCAGGGGAACACTCCAACACTCAGACATCATTTACAGATAGCCAGGGGAACACTCCAACACTCAGACATCATTTATAGATAGCCAGGGGAACACTCCAACACTCAGCCATCATTTATAGATAGCCAGGGGAACACTCCAACACTCAGACATCATGTATAGATAGCCAGGGGAACACTCCAACACTCAGACATCATTTACAGATAGCCAGGGGAACACTCCAACACTCAGCCATCATTTATAGATAGCCAGGGGAACACTACAACACTCAGACATCATTTATAGATAGCCAGGGGAACACTCCAACACTCAGACATCATTTACAGATAGCCAGGGGAACACTCCAACACTCAGACATCATGTATAGATAGCCAGGGGAACACTACAACACTCAGACATCATTTACAGATAGCCAGGGGAACACTCCAACACTCAGACATCATTTACAGATAGCCAGGGGAACACTACAACACTCAGACATCATGTATAGATAGCCAGGGGAACACTCCAACACTCAGACATCATGTATAGATAGCCAGGGGAACACTCCAACACTCAGACATCATGTATAGATAGCCAGGGGAACACTACAAAACTCAGACATCATGTATAGATAGCCAGGGGAACACTCCAACACTCAGCCGGATTTTTGTTTTCACTCATACCATAATGTCATACCATAATATCATACCATAATAGTCCATAATATCATACCGTAATATCATACCATGATATCATACCATAATATCATACCATAATATACCGTGATATAATACCATAATGCCCCTGGTTAAAAGGAGTGCAAAGTTCCAACAATATTTGTTATGTTCTCATAACACAAAAACTGCCCAGTCGTGTGCGGATGATTATAGAATGTTTGTATAAAACATTCACCTGATGTTGCAAGAAACACATTTGTTCTTTAAAGGTTCACAGGTACAGATCTAGGATCAGCTTCCCCTCCTCCAATCCTAACCTTAACGATTAGTGGGGAAAACGCCAAACTGATCCACGTGTCATAAGGAAGGCATGTCTCGGTTTTCTAGGAGTCGTCTGTTCTTGGTACAGCTCTAGCCTCTCTCCCAACAGCTGCATTGGCAGTAATCACTGACTAACTGTTATGTGTTGGGTGACAAGATATGAATTGCTCACACAATGGCACAATGGATGGCGGTCAATTAAGTACACAGGATTAATGGCTAATTATGTGCCTTTGCCAAGTGACTTTGACTGCTTGCTGGATCTTCTCAAGATTCTTAGTGTTCACAAATGACATTAGCCAAACTCATATACACTAAGTGCACAAAATATTAGGAACACCTGCTCTTTCCATGACACAGACTGACCAGGTGAATCCAGGTGAAAGTCAGGATCCCTTATTGATGTCACTTGTTAAATTCAATCAGTGTAGATGAAGGGTAAGAAGGGTGTAGATGTAAGTGCCTTTGAACAGATTATGGTAGTAGGTGCCAGGAGCACCAGTTTGTGTCAAGAACTGCAACGCTGCTGTGTTTTTCACGCTCAACAGTTTCCTGTGTCTATCAAGAATGGTCCACCACCCCAATGGACATCCAGTCAACTTGACACAGCTGTGGGAAGCATTGGAGTCAACATGGGCCAGCATCTTTGTGGAACATTTCGACACCTTGTAGTGCCCTGATGATTTAAGGTTATTCTGAGGGCAAAAGGAGGGGGGGTGAGGGGTGCAATTCAAAATTAGGGAAAGGGGGATACCTAGTCATTTGTACAACTGAATAGCTTTAACTGAAAGTTGTCTTCTGCATTTAACCCAACCCCTCTGAATCAGAGAGGTGTGGGGGGCTGCCTTAATCGACATCCACATCTTCGGCGCCCAGGGATAGTTATTAGGAAGGTGTTCCTAATGTTTGGTATACTCGGTGTATTTGTATTTTGAAATAGCATGCTGTACTACACTACCCACAATGCTCTGCAACTGGTGTCTCATTATTAAGAGAATGTTGATTTTTATTTTACCTTTACTTAACTAGTCAGTTAAGAACAAATTCGTATTTACAATGACGGCCTACCCCGGCCAAACCCCGGACGACGCTGGGTTAATTGTGTGCCGCCCTGTGGGACTCCCAATCATGACCAGATTTGATACAGCCTGGATTCAAACCCGGGACTGTAGTGACGCCTCTGAGATGCAGTGCCTTAGACCGCTGCAGAGCTGAACTGCAAGGCGTATTGTTAGCTGAACTGCAAGGCGTATTGTAACTGAACCGCAAGGCGTATTGTTAGCTGAACTGCAAGGCGTATTGTTAGCTGAACAGCAAGGCGTATTGTTAGCTGAACAGCAAGGCGTATTGTTAGCTGAACTGCAAGGCGTATTGTTAGCTGAACTGCAAGGCGTATTGTTAGCTGAACTGCAAGGCGTATTGTTAGCTGAACTGCAAGGCGTATTGTTAGCTGAACTGCAAGGCGTATTGTTAGCTGAACTGCAAGGCGTATTGTTAGCTGAACCGCAAGGCGTATTGTTAGCTGAACCGCAAGGCGTATTGTTAGCTGAACAGCAAGGCGTATTGTTAGCTGAACCGCAAGGCGTATTGTTAGCTGAACCGCAAGGCGTATTGTTAGCTGAACCGCAAGGCGTATTGTTAGCTCAACCGCAAGGCGTATTGTTAGCTGAACCGCAAGGCGTATTGTTAGCTGAACCGCAAGTCGTATTGTTAGCTGAACCGCAAGGCGTATTGTTAGCTGAACCGCAAGGCGTATTGTTAGCTGAACCGCAAGGCGTATTGTTAGCTGAACCGCAAGGCGTATTGTTAGCTGAACCGCAAGGCGTATTGTTAGCTGAACCGCAAGGCGTATTGTTAGCTGAACCGCAAGGCGTATTGTTAGCTGAACCGCAAGGCGTATTGTTAGCTGAACCGCAAGGCGTATTGTTAGCTGAACCGCAAGGCGTATTGTTAGCTGAACCGCAAGGCGTATTGTTAGCTGAACAGCAAGGCGTATTGTTAGCTGAACAGCAAGGCGTATTGTTAGCTGAACTGCAAGGCGTATTGTTAGCTGAACTGCAAGGCGTATTGTTAGCTGAACTGCAAGGCGTATTGTTAGCTGAACTGCAAGGCGTATTGTTAGCTGAACTGCCTTTCCGTTCACCTTCACACTCCTGGGCCAGACTACACTCAATCATAGGACCTACTGAAGAGATGAGTCTTCAATAAAGACTTAAAGGTTGAGACCGAGTTTGCGTCTCTCACATGGGCAGGCAGACCATTCCATAAAAATGGAGCTCTATAGGAGAAAGCCCTGCCTCCAGCATTTTGCTTAGAAATTCTAGGGACAATTAGGAGGCCTGCGTCTTGTGACCGTAGCGTACGTGTAGGTATGTACGGCAGGACCAAATCGGAAAGATAGGTAGGAGCAAGTCCATGTAATGCTTTGTAGGTTAGCAGTTAAACCTTGAAATCAGCTCTTGCCTTAACAGGAAGCCAGTGTAGGGAGACTAGCACTGGAGTAACATGATCAAATTGATCAAATTTTGGTTCTAGTCAGGATTCTAGCAGCCGTATTTAGCACTAACTGAAGTTTATTTAGTGCTTTATCCGGTTAGCCGGAAAGTAGAGCATTGCAGTAGTCTAACCTAGAAGTAATAAAAGCATGGATTCATTTTTCTGCATCATTTTTGGACAGAAAATGTCAGATTTTTGCAATGTTACATAGATGGAAAAAAGCTGTATTTGAAACAGTCTTGACATGTTCGTCAAAAGAGAGATCAGGGTCCAGAGTAACGCCGAGGTCCTTCACAGCTGAATTTGAGACGACTGTACAACCATCGAGATTAATTGTCAGATTCAACAGAAGATCTCTTTGTTTCTTGGGACCTAGAACAAGCATCTATGTTTTGTCCGAGTTTAAAAGTAGAACGTTTGCAGCCATCCACTTACATATGTCTGAAACACAGGCTTCCAGCGAGGGCAATTCTGGGGCTTCACCATGTTTCATTGAAATGTACAGTTGTGTGTCATCCCCATAGCAGTGAAAGTTAACATTATGTTTTCGAATGACATCCCCAAGAGGTAAAATATATAGTGAAAACAATAGTGGTCCAAAAACGGAACCTTGAGGAACACTGAAATTTACAGTTGATTTGTCAGAGGACAAACCATTCACAGAGAGAAACTGATATCTTTCCGACAGATAAGATCTAAACCAGGCCAGAACTTGTCCGTGTAGACCAATTTGGGTTTCCAATCTCTCCAAAAGAATGTGGTGATTGATGGTATCAAAAGCAGCACTAAGGTCTAGGAACACGAGGACAGATGCAGAGCCTCGGTCTGACGCCATTAAAAGGTCATTTACCACCTTCACAAGTGCAGTCTCAGTGCTATGATGGAGTCTAAAACCAGACTGAAGCATTTCGTATACATTGTTTATCTTCAGGAAGGCAGTGAGTTGCTGCACAACAGCTTTTTCTAATATTTTTGAGAGGAATGGGAGATTCGATATAGGCCGATAGTTTTTTATATTTTCCAGGTCAAGGTTTGGCTTTTTCAAGAGAGGCTTTATTACTGCCACTTTTAGTGAGTTTGGTACACATCCGGTGGATAGAGAGCCATTTATTATGTTCAACATAGGAGGGCCAAGCACAGGAAGCAGCTCTTTCAGTAGTTTAGTTGGAATAGGGTCCAGTATGCAGGTTGAAGGTTTAGAGGCCATGCATATTTTCATCCTGTCCAGGGATATAGTACTAAAACACCTGAGTGTCTCCCTTGATCCTAGGTCCTGGCAGAGTTGTGCAGACTCAGGACAACTGAGCTTTGGGGGAATATGCAGATTTAAAGAGGAGTCCGTAATTTGCTTTCTAAATATCATGATTTTCCTCAAAGAAGTTCATGAATGTATTACTGCTGAAGTGAAAGCCATGCTCTCTTGGGGAATGCTGCTTTTTAGTTAGCTTTGCGACAGTATCAAAAAGAAATTTCGGATTGTTCTTATTTTCCTCAATTAAGTTGGAAAAATAGGATGATCGAGCAGCAGTGAGGGCTCTTCGATACTGCACGGTACTGTCTTTCCAAGCTAGCCGGAAGACTTCCAGTTTGGCGTGGCGCCATTTCCGTTCCAATTTTCTGGAAGCTTGCTTCAGAGCTCGGGTATTTTCTGTATACCAGGGAGTTAGTTTCTTATGACAAATGTTTTTGGTTTTTAGGGGTGCAACTGCATCTAGGGTATTGCTCAAGGTTAAATTGAGGTCCTCAGTTAAGTGGTTTAACTGATTGTTGTCCTCTGACGTCCTTGGGTAGGCAGAGGGAGTCTGGAAGGGCATCAAGGAATCTTTGGGTTGTCTGAGAATTTTTAGCACGACTTTTGATGCTCCTTTGTTGGGGTCTGAGCAGATTATTTTTTGCGATTGCAAACGTAATAAAACTATCACAACAATAATAGTTCAACCACATCCCTACTGGTTTGATTCAACAGTCAGGGAATTATCTCAGAGCGAGGATCTCCTTCCAGAGGGATGATGTCAGAGCAAGGATCTCCTTCCAGAGGGATGAACTCATTATCGAAGATCTCCTTCCAGAGAGACGAACTCAGAGCAAGGATCTCCTTCCAGAGGGACGAACTCATTATCGAGGATCTCCTTCCAGAGAGACGAACTCAGAGCGAAGATCTCCTTCCAGAGGGATGAACTCAGAGCGAGGTTCTCCTTCCAGAGAGACGAACTCAGAGCGAGGATCTCCTTCCAGAGGGACGAACTCATTATCGAAGATCTCCTTCCGGAGAGACGAACTCAGAGCGAGGATCTCCTTCCGGAGAGACGAACTCAGAGCGAGGATCTCCTTCCGGAGGGACGAACTCAGAGCGAGGATCTCCTTCCAGAGAGACGAACTCAGAGCGAGGATCTCCTTCCAGAGGGACACCAGGTACTGCAACACACTCTGTTTCTCAGAAACGTAGCTTTCCTCCGACTTAAATACAACCCGCGGGTTTTACAGTTCATTGAGCGGATAGGAAGCGGGCTCTCTGGCAAGAACAAAGACGGTGGTGTCTGCTTCATGACCAATAAGAAGTGGTGCAATGGGGGAAATGTACAGGAACTTGCGAGCTTCTGCTCCCGACTTGAAATACTTGGTCATTAAATGTCACCCTTTTTATCTTCCGATAGAATTATCAGGGACTGTCGCCACGACAGTGTACATCCTGCCCCAAGCCGACACCAAAAATACTCTGAAAGATCTTCAATGAACCCTGAACAAACTGGGGACCGCGTACCCGGAGGCAGCGTTCATCGCGGGGGACTTTGATAAAAGTAATTTTAAGTCCATGCTCCCAAGTTACTATCAACACATTAACTGTCCAACTCGCAGAAATTCCACTTTTGTCCACTGATACACGCCTTTTCGACAGTGGTATAAAGCCCTCTCCCATCCTACTTTTGGCAAATCTGACCACAACTCCATTTTGCTCCTCCCCGCCTACAAACAAATGCTCAAGAGGGATGTTCCGGTGGTCAGGTCTGTACAACGCTGGTCTGACTAATCAGAATCCATGCTCCAAGACTGTTTTGATAACGTGGATGGAATATGTTCCGGGGCACGTCTGGGGATAACATGAATGAATACGCCGACCCACTCACCGGATTCATAAAAAAGTGCATAGATGATGTGATACCAATGGTGTCTTTCAAAACTTACCCGACGCAAAAACAGTGGATTGATGCCAACCTTGTCAGGAATCTGAAGGAGAGAGGATGTTGCTTATTTACATGGCAAAGGTGACTGGAGACAATTGTATGGTTAAACAGTACAAATACGACCTACACAGATCGATCAAGATGGCGAGACACAAGTATAGGGACAAAGTGAAGGAGCAATTTGGTGGGTCGGACACGATGTGTATGTGGCAGGGGCTTCTAACATCACAGATTACAAAAAAGAAAGCCAGTCACGTTGGGGACACCAACGCCGCCCTACCGGACGAGCTAAACACCTTTTTCTCACACTTGAAGCATAAAGACTCTGAGCTATCGAGTAGGACAATGAAGGCTACGGCCTCCACGGAGGACGTATGTAAGTCTTTCAAGTGTGTTAACCCTTGCATGGCTGCCAGCTGAAGACCAGCTAGTTGTTGTGTTTTCTGATATTTTTGATATCTCTCGAGCTCGGCCATTATCCCCACCTGCTTCAAGAAGGCCACTATCATCCCCATGCCCAAGAAAGGGAAACTAATTGAACTGAATGACTAGCACTCACTTCTGTCATCATGAAATGCTTCGAGAGGCTAGTCACCTCCTGCTCATCACCTCCTCCCTCCCCGACACACTCCACCCTCTCCAATTTGCCTACCGCTCAATAGTTCCAGAGACGATGCAATCGCCATAGCACAACACACTGCCATCACCCACCTGGACAAAAGGAATGCAAATGTGACTATACTGTTGGTTGACTACAGCTCGGCCTTCAATACCATAGTGCCCTCTAAGCTCACCACGAAGCTCACAGCCCTGGGACTGAACTCCTCCCTATGCAACTGGGTCCTGGACTTCCTGATGGGCCGCCCCCAGGTGGTGAAGGTAGGCATTACCAACAATGACGAGACGGCCTACAGAGAGGAGGTAGGCACACTGACGGCGTGGTGCCAGATAAACAATCTCTCCCTCAACGTCAAGAAAACCCCCAAAGGAGCTGATTGTGGATTTCAGGAGGAACCAGGCTAAGAACGCCCCCATCAACGGGGCGCCGTGGAAATGGTAAAAAACATGAAGTTCCTTGACGTACACGTCTCCGAGCAGCTGAAATGGTCAAACCACAAGGACACTGTGGTGTATAGGTACGACAGCAACTCTTCAACCGCAGGAGGCTGAAGAAATGTGGCCTTTCCCCGAGGGGGCCCTCACAGTGTTCTACGGGAGCACCATCGAGAGCATACTGTCGGGCCGCATCACAGCCTGGTACGGCCGCGGACCGCAAGGCGCTACAGAGGATGGTACATGTCAGACTGTCAGACTGGCCAATAGCTTCTACCCCCAGACCATCAGACTGCTGAATAGCCACCACTAGGCAGCTACCTACTCCCCCTGTCCCCCTCCTGCTCCCTGGACTTCCTACCCCTCCCCCCACTGCTCCCCCAACGGAATATTTACCCTTCCCCCACCACCCCAATGGACATTTATCATTGTTACAGTTGTAAATATGTATATATTATTGCTATTTTTTAAATTATAATTGTTTCATTCACTTCTCTTTTTGACATGCACTGTCGGAGCTTAATACTTTCACTGTACCCTGTAATTACACCTGCGACCCTGTGCATGTGACTAATAAAATGATCTAAAAAACAGTAGTGGTTCAACCTTGCGGTAGTGAGGGTAAACGGTTTTATACTGGTCCCACATGGGAATCAAACCCTCAACCTTGGCATTTCAAGTACCATGCTCTGCCAACTGAGCCACACAGAATCATTAGATCAATGTCCTCTAAGACGCTCTATGAATAGGAGCCCAGTATTCTATTAATGGGTTGACCAAAGCTCCCGAGTGGCGCAGCAGTCTAAGACACTGCATCTCAGTGCAAGAGGCATCACTACAGTCCCTGGTTCAAATCCAGGCTGTATCACATCCGGCTGTGATTGGGAGTCCCATAGGGTGGCGCACAATTGGCTCAGCGTTGTCCGGGGTAGGCCGTAGTTGTAAACAAGAATTTGTTCGTAACTGACTTGCTTAGTTAAATTTAAAAAATATTTAATATATATATATATATAACTGATTTCAACTTGACTTTCATCCTGTTTCTATCTTTCACCAAGAATGTCTGGCTATATCTGATGGTCAGTTGGTTGACGCAACAATGATTTTAGCAGGTCTTAGCTCTTTCAGGATATTTAGTACAGTCACCCACACAGGGAATATAGGCCAATGGCCATTTCAGGCTTAAACAAAGTGGTTATTGTAGTTCCGACCGTGCACAACAATGTGATTGAGTCGACAGCTGGTTCGCTTGAAACGGAATATATTTATCATGAAAACCTTTTGCTTGACCAGGTTGTCATTAGATCTGCCGTGTATTTGAAAGTCACTCCAATACCTTCATAAATAAATAGTTGTTTAAATAAAATACAACAATTGTGTTTTTATCCCTAAAGGAGATATTTGATTGCCTTTTAAAACAATAGGTAACACTTTATATGAAGGGGATATACATCATTAATTACGTCTGACAGAAAGACTTCATAACACCTGCATAAATGTTTTGTCAGCCCTTGTATTTATGCGAACATCCATGTCATATATGACATAAATGTGGAACAGTGTCAGAATATTCAGTAAATTATTTCAAAATAAAAGTCCCCGTAAACCATACTGTTTTTAGTCAAAATCGCCACTTTTACCACTCTTTTTTTTAGTCTATCCATGTATTATGCATTGTTATCATGATCAGAATGAAACGAAAAATGCTATGACTAATAATACATTTATGTGATGGCAAAGCTTCCGAGCTGTTAAAAGGTGAAGTGGAGGCTTCTTCAACAGTGGAAAGAGAGGGCAGCGGGATGACTCAGAGGTTTCTCCCTGTGAGAGTAGCGTAGTACTTTCGTCCACTACTCCCATAGGGCTCTGGTCTAAAGTAATGCACTATAGGGAATAGAATGCTATTGTCACGATCGCCGTAACTATGAATCGAGGACCAAGGCGCAGCATGTGAGAAATACATCTTCTTTTATTTATGAAGACGAAAAAATGAACACTATACAAACTACTACAAAACAACAAACGTGAAGCTATAACAAACAATAAGTGCAGAGACTGGCGACTTACACATAGAAAATTACCCACAACAGCCCAATGCCTATGGCTGCCTTAAATATGGCTCCCAATCAGAGACAAATGAATGACAGCTGTCTCTGATTGAGAACCATTCAGGCAACCATAGACATACCTAGAAACCTACACTCAACACTAACCCATACACTCTAACAAAACATCCTAGACACTACAACCACCCAAGACAAGACAAAAACACAAACATACCCCTGTCACACCCTGACCTAACCAAAATATTACAGAAAATAAAGATAACTAAGGCCAGGGCGTGACAGCTATTTGGGACAGAGTCTATTGAAGGGGAAGGATCAACGTCTGGTATTAAATGGACTCAGTTCCTAAATCAGGAATATGTATGTGTGTGAATGCGGCAGGTGTATGCCACTTTCCTTTCGTCTCCTTCCAATTTCTGTCTTCTTTGAAAGGGAATTTCCTTTTCAGGCTCTGAATAAAGTTCTATGGCTTACATTCACAAAAATGTACTTCCTGTATGGACTGTTGATGAATCCCACATGGGGTTAGTCCTGTATGGACTCCTGTTGATGAATCGCACATGGGGTTAGGGTTAGTCCTGAATGGACTCCTGTTGATGAATCGCACATGGGGTTAGGGTTAGTCCTGAATGGACTCCTGTTGATGATAGGGTTAGGGTTAGTCCCATATGGACTCCTGTTGATGATAGGGTTAGTCCTGAATGGACTCCTGTTGATGATAGGGTTAGTCCTGAATGGACTCCTGTTGATGATAGGGTTAGTCCTGTATGGACTCCTGTTGATGATAGGGTTAGTCCTATATGGACTCCTGTTGATGCTAGGGTTAGTCCCGTATGGACTCCTGTTGATGATAGGGTTAGTCCCGTATGGACTCCTGCTGATGATAGGGTTAGTCCCGTATGGACTCCTGTTGATGATAGGGTTAGTCCCGTATGGACTCCTGCTGATGATAGGGTTAGTCCCGTATGGACTCCTGTTGATGATAGGGTTAGTCCCGTATGGACTCCTGTTGATGATAGGGTTAGTCCCGTATGGACTCCTGTTGATGATAGGGTTAGTCCCGTAAGGACTCCTGTTGATGATAGGGTTAGTCCCGTATGGACTCCTGTTGATGATAGGGTTAGGGTTAGTCCTGTATGGACTCCTGCTGATGATAGGGTTAGTCCTGAATGGACTCCTGTTGATGATAGGGTTAGTCCCGTATGGACTCCTGTTGATGATAGGGTTAGTCCTGTATGGACTCCTGCTGATGATAGGGTTAGTCCTGAATGGACTCCTGTTGATGATAGGGTTAGTCCCGTATGGACTCCTGTTGATGATAGGGTTAGTCCTGTATGGACTCCTGTTGATGATAGGGTTAGGGTTAGTCCCATATGGACTCCTGTTGATGATATGGTTAGTCCCGTATGGACTCCTGTTGATGATAGGGTTAGTCCCGTATGGACTCCTGTTGATGATAGGGTTAGTCCTGTATGGACTCCTGTTGATGATAGGGTTAGTCCCGTATGGACTCCTGTTGATGATAGGATTAGTCCTGTATGGACTCCTGTTGATGATAGGGTTAGGGTTAGTCCCGTATGGACTCCTGTTGATGATAGGGTTAGTCCTGTATGGACTCCTGTTGATGATAGGGTTAGTCCCGTATGGACTCCTGTTGATGATAGGGTTAGTCCTGTATGGACTCCTGTTGATGATAGGGTTAGGGTTAGTCCCGTATGGACTCCTGTTGATGATAGGGTTAGTCCCGTATGGACTCCTGTTGATGATAGGGTTAGTCCTGTATGGACTCCTGTTGATGATAGGGTTAGTCCTGTATGGACTCCTGTTGATGATCAGGTTAGTCCTGTATGGACTCCTGTTGATGATAGGGTTAGGGTTAGTCCCGTATGGACTCCTGTTGATGATAGGGTTAGTCCTGTATGGACTCCTGTTGATGATAGGGTTAGGGTTAGTCCCGTATGGACTCCTGTTGATGATAGGGTTAGTCCTGTATGGACTCCTGTTGATGATAGGGTTAGGGTTAGTCCCGTATGGACTCCTGTTGATGATAGGGTTAGTCCTGTATGGACTCCTGTTGATGATAGGGTTAGTCCTGTATGGACTCCTGTTGATGATAGGGTTAGTCCTGTATGGACTCCTGTTGATGATAGGGTTAGTCCTGTATGGACTCCTGTTGATGATAGGGTTAGTCCTGTATGGACTCCTGCTGATGATAGGGTTAGTCCTGAATGGACTCCTGTTGATGATAGGGTTAGTCCCGTATGGACTCCTGTTGATGATAGGGTTAGTCCTGTATGGACTCCTGCTGATGATAGGGTTAGTCCTGAATGGACTCCTGTTGATGATAGGGTTAGTCCCGTATGGACTCCTGTTGATGATAGGGTTAGTCCTGTATGGACTCCTGTTGATGATAGGGTTAGGGTTAGTCCCATATGGACTCCTGTTGATGATATGGTTAGTCCCGTATGGACTCCTGTTGATGATAGGGTTAGTCCTGTATGGACTCCTGTTGATGATAGGGTTAGTCCTGTATGGACTCCTGTTGATGATAGGGTTAGTCCCGTATGGACTCCTGTTGATGATAGGGTTAGTCCTGTATGGACTCCTGTTGATGATAGGGTTAGGGTTAGTCCCGTATGGACTCCTGTTGATGATAGGGTTAGTCCTGTATGGACTCCTGTTGATGATAGGGTTAGTCCCGTATGGACTCCTGTTGATGATAGGGTTAGTCCTGTATGGACTCCTGTTGATGAAAGGTTTAGGGTTAGTCCCGTATGGACTCCTGTTGATGATAGGGTCAGTCCCGTATGGACTCCTGTTGATGATAGGGTTAGTCCTGTATGGACTCCTGTTGATGATAGGGTTAGTCCTGTATGGACTCCTGTTGATGATCGGGTTAGTCCTGTATGGACTCCTGTTGATGATAGGGTTAGGGTTAGTCCCGTATGGACTCATGTTGATGATAGGGTTAGGGTTAGTCCCGTATGGACTCCTGTTGATGATAGGGTTAGTCCTGTATGGACTCCTGTTGATGATAGGGTTAGGGTTAGTCCCGTATGGACTCCTGTTGATGATAGGGTTAGTCCTGTATGGACTCCTGTTGATGATAGGGTTAGTCCTGTATGGACTCATGTTGATGATAGGGTTAGTCCTGTATGGACTCCTGTTGATGATAGGGTTAGTCCTGTATGGACTCCTGTTGATGATAGGGTTAGTCCTGTATGGACTCCTGTTGATGATAGGGTTAGTCCTGTATGGACTCCTGTTGATGAATCCCACATACTCTGTAGTTCAGCACATTCATGTTGATACTCATTACCAACATTTCAACTAAACAAATCGAAGAATATTCTACTAATTTCATCTCATTCTAATAATTTTTTTAATTTAACTAGGCAAGCCAGTTAAGAACAAATTCTTATTTACAATGACGGCTTACCCCGGACGACGCTGGGCCACAGCCGGATGTGATATAGCCTGGAGTCGAACCAGGCATTGTAGTGACGCCTCTTGCACTGAGATGCAGTGCCTTGGACCGCTGCGCCACTCGGGAGCGGTGGTGCATTTGCATTAGAAGGCCATTAGCTTTTAAACTTGTTTGTTTACATCATATTTCAAGCATTTATTGGTATTTTCCTCATTTCGTAGAGACTGTTGGTGCGAATACGCTACCGTGCAGTATACCCATTGATTTTAAAGAATATATCTTATTAATTCCCAATGAGCTGAGTTCAACAGTCGTACCGCATCAGAATCTACAATATAGGCTTTGTTTTACGCCGTTGTTTGTAAACAATGTAATTGTAAACAAAT
Source organism: Salvelinus fontinalis (assembly GCF_029448725.1). NCBI lineage: Eukaryota > Metazoa > Chordata > Actinopteri > Salmoniformes > Salmonidae > Salvelinus > Salvelinus fontinalis. The sequence goes on from NC_074685.1 coordinate 47,924,316, forward strand.
GCAGCAAAGCCTCAAAACATGGATCATTTTTATATCCAGGATGGCCAGTCCTTGTATCCATAGCTCTGTCTATGAATTTGAGAGTGGTTACATTTCTCCAGCCTCATCCCTCAGCTGTTTACAAAAGAAGTTATGGGTATTCACTATTATCTATATAAACTTTTTTTCAGGACCCAGTCTTTCAAAGACAATTCGTAAAATTCCAAATAACTTCACAGATCTTCATTGCAAAGGGTTTTAACACTGTTTCCCATGCTTGTTCAATAAACAATTAATGAACATGCACCTGTGGAACGGTCGTTAAGACACTAACAGCTTACAGACGGTAGGCAATTAAGATCACAGTTATGAAAATTTAGGACACTAAAGATACCTTTCTACTGACTCTGAAAAATACCAAAAGAAAGATGCCCAGGGTCCCTGCTCATCTGCGTGAACGTGCCTTAGGCATCCTGCAAGGAGGCATGAGGACTGCAGATGTGGCCAGGGCAATAAGACGCCGAAGACAGCGCTACAGGGAGACAGGACGGATAGCTGATCATCCTAGCAGTGGCAGACCACATGTAACAACACCTGCACAGGATTGGTACATCCGAACATCACACCTGTGGGACAGGTACAGGATGGTAACAACAACTGCCCTAGTTACACCAGGAATACACAATCCCTCCATCAGTGCTCAGACTGTCCTCAATAGGCTGAGAGACTGGACTGAGGGATTTTAGGCCTGTTGTAAGGCAGGTCCTCACCAGACATCACCGGCACAACCTCGCCTATGGGCACAAACCCACCGTCGCTGGACCAGACAGGGCTGGCAAAAAGTGCTCTTCACTGACGAGTCGCGGTTTTGTCTCACCAGGGGTGATGGTCAGATTCGCATTTATCGTCAAAGGAATGAGCGTTACACCGAGGCCTGTACTCTGGAGCGGGATCGATTTGGAGGTGGAGGTGCGTCATTGTCTGGGGCGGTGTGTCACAGCATCATCGGACTGAGCTTGTTGTCATTGCAGGCAATCTCAACGCTGTGCGTTACAGGGAAGACATTCTCCTCCCTCATGTGGTACCCTTCCTGCAGGCTCATCCTGACATGACCCTCCAGCATGACAATGCCACCAGCCATACTGCTCGTTCTGTGCGGGATTTCCTGCAAGACAGGAATGTCAGTGTTCTGCCATGGCCAGCGAAGAGCCCGGATCTCAATCCCATTGAGCACGTCTGGGATCTGTTGGATTGGAGGGTGAGGGCTAGGGCCATTCCCCCCCAGAAATGTCCGGGAACTTGCAGGTGCCTTGGTGGAAGAGTGGGGTAACATCTCACAGCAAGAACGGGCAAATCTGGTGCAGACCATGAGGAGATGCACTGCAGTACTTAATGCAGCTGGTGGCCACACCAGATACTGACTGTTACTTTTGATTTTGACCCCCCTTTGTTCAGGGACACATTGTTCAATTTCTGTTAGTCACATGTCTGTGGAACTTGGTCAGTTTATGTCTCAGTTGTTGAATCGTGTTATGTTCATACAAATATTTACACATGTAAAGTTTGCTGAAAATAAACACAGTTGACAGTGAGAGGACATTTCTTTTTTTGCTGAGTTTATATTTTACCACCTTTTTTACCAATTGGTAGTTACAGTCTTATCCCATCGCTGCAACTCGGAAGAGAGCTATGCGTCCTTCCAAGCCGCACTGCGCGCTTAACCCAGCGAGCATGCGCCTGGCCTGCCACTAGAGCGCGATGGGACAAGATCATCCCGGCCAGCCGAACCCTCCCCCAACCCAGACAACGCTGGGCCAATTGTGCAACACCTCATGGGTCTCCAGGTCGGCTGTGACACAGCCCTGGATTGAACCCAGGTCTGTAGTGACGCCTTTAGACTGCTGCGCCACTCGGGAAGCCCTGGGGTATCCATTTTGTTGTTGTCTAAATACCAGATTGCCCCTTTAATCCTTCTGATTTGAATTTGTCCTCAAACTCAAAAACACGAGGCTAAATTAGCTGTTTATCTTAGACCAAGCTTGTTTGCTGAGATTACTCCATGTTGTCTGAATTAGAAAAGGATGTAGTCACGACTGCTCCTGGGTGTCACTGGAGAAAAAAACTGTTGTTTCCGTCTGTGTTTATAGTCTCATTGGTGTTTGTGTGTGTGGTCATTGTCAATGTAAATGTACACACTGGGCTTAAAGAGTCTCGATGTAACATATCTACTGAGGAAAAGAGTGCTCAAATGACCTACAGTCGAGGTGCAGCCAAAATGCACAGCTCTCAACCCTGAAGTAACAACAAATCCTTTATAAATAGCTTAACTTGACCGTCAATTACCTTAAACGAGCCTCCTATTTACTTGCTATATACACCATGAAAGAGACTAGTTCTTTGCTAGCAACTTAACATCAAAACCTGCTGGAGATAAGCAAAACAGAAGAGCAAAAATAGCTTATCAAAATTGACCTATCAAAATTAGCCTATCTTTTGATATCAAAATATCAAGATATCAAAATTGGCCTATCAAAAGTCAACACATGATTATTCACTTTGACCTATTCCTCTTTTAACTATCTGTCAATATCCACATTTGGTTCAAAAGGTCTGTTGGGACGTGCATCATCTGCTACTACATTGCTGTAGTACTGCCACAGTAACGTTTCATGATATAAAGATACTATATTTAGTACTGTAACATGTGTCATACTGACTTGACTGTCCATATAGGCCCGTATTCTCACTAAATCTGGACGCTTAACTGGAATTTCCGCTCACATTGACGTCAATGACCAATTTGTCCTCCCTTATCCAACTCTGAATTGGCTGGGGCCCTTGGTCATCTAAATGGAACTGCCTGTGCATGATCTAATCCACTCTAATGTGATAGATGTTTGGCCTGTGTCTAACATCCTGTATGGACCAACAGCTCTTCTCACTCACTCACTCACTCACTCACTCACTCACTCACTCACTCACACACTCACACACTCACACACTCACTCTCACTCACTCAGTTACTCACTTACTCACTCTGTCCCATTTGGCCACAGCCCTTCTTTGTAAATGTTTATAATTCAGTTCAAATGGTTTGGGCCTGTAATGAAGTAGCACTATGTTTAGACCTGCACTCAGCCCCCCCCCCCCCCCTCCCCTCTCTCTCTCTCTCTGTCTTTATCTGTCGCTTTCTCACCTTATCGCTCTCTCTTTCCCCCCCTCGCTCTCTCTCTCTCTGTCTTTATCTGTCTCTTTCCCCCCCTCCCCTCGCTCTCTCTCTCTGTCTTTATCTGTCTCTTTCTCACCTTCTCGCTCTCTCTTTCCCCCCCTCGCTCTCTCTCTCTCTGTCTTTATCTGTCTCTTTCCCCCCCTCCCCTCGCTCTCTCTCTCTCTGTCTTTATCTGTCTCTTTCTCACTTTCTCGCTCTCTCTTTCCCTCCCTCCCCTCCCCTCGCTCTCTCTCTCTCTGTCTTTATTTCTCTCTCCCCCCCCTCCCCTCTCTCTCTCTCTCTCTGTCTTTATCTGTCTCTTTCTCAACTTCTCGCTCTCTCTTTCCCCCCTCCCTCCCCTCGCTCTCTCACCCTCTCTGTCTTTATCTGTCTCTTTCTCACTTTCTCACCCTCTCTTTCCCCCCACTCTTCTTCTATCTTTGTCTTCTCTCTCTCTCTCCTTGTCTCTCTCTGTCTCTCTCTTTCTCTCTCTCTCTTTCCCTCTCTCCCTCTATCAATTCAATTAATTTCATTTCAAAGGGCTTTATTGGCATGGGAAATGTGTTTACATTGCTAAAGCAAGTGAAATGGATAAACAAAATCTCTCTTTCGCTCTCCCTCTCTTTCCCTCTCTCTATCAATTAAATTAAATTCAAGGGGCTTTATTGGCATGGGAAACATATGTTTACATTGCCAAGACAAGTGAAATGGATAAACAAATCTCTCTCTCTCTCTCTGTCTCTCTCTCTCTCTCTCTCTGTCTCTCTCTCTCTCTCTCTCTCTCTCTCTCTCTCTCTCTCTCTCTCTCTCTCTCTCTCTCTCTCTCTCAGTGCAGCTGTATTGATGTGTTCCCTGACATGTATAATGACACACAGACACACATGTTAAACAGTAGATGTGGGGACTACCGGGTTTATGGGGACATATTTGCATTGGGGATTGCATTGAAAAAGATCTAGGGTGAATTAATAATACAAACAAGGTTTAATGCAGGAAAGCCATAGATCCGGTGGCGGAGGTGTCTTCTCAGCTGCAAGCACTATGCCATGTCATCACTTCAAATCCCTCATGCTTACATGCATATTCACTTGTCGGCCATGCTTCTGTTTTCATCGCATCGTTTCTCATGGATCAGCCTTTGGCCCCATCTGGGGAGAAGATACTTTAAGCGTCCAATGGCCCCTTTTCAGTTGCGTTAGAGACACAGAGTACTTACTTTGACCCATTTTGTTTTTCATTTTTTGGAGCTTCTTTAAAGATTATTTCAGAGGTGATTTGGGCCATATCAACATTGCTTTCTTTTTGACAAGAAACTATTTTTCTTCATGAAACAACTTTGTTTGAATTTGAGAAGAGCTATTTCTCTGAAAATTCTCTCAGATCTGAGCTTGGACAAGACGAACAGCATACATCATTACGCACAGCATACATTATTGGACACTGTCTGTATACACTTACCATATGGGGTGGCAGGTAGCCTAGTGGTTAGAGCGATCAAATCCCTGAGCTGACAAGGTAAAAATCTGTTTTTCTTCCTCTGAACAAGGCAGTTTAACCCACTGTGCCCCGGTAGGCCAACGTTGTAAATAAGAATTTGTTCTTAACTGACTTGCCTAGTTAAATAAAGGTTACATTTAAATATTTGATTGGTAGTTAGTAAAGATAATAGAATTAAACCAAAGTTGATGGTATTAGATTGCAAAAATGTCATAAGAATGTTTTAAGAAACCATGGTTACAGATGATGTCACCTCATTTCACCTTTTTATTTTCGGCCAGGCAGGCTAGTGTGTTATGCCTTCGGCAGGTATGCCTTCATCAGCTCTGTGAATTATTATGTGGATTATAATTAATGGCATTTTTTTGTAAGGGTTGATACATTTTTCTTTAGGGAAAATCAAGTCTGACATTTTTATAGTGGAAATTACAAACTTTAGAAGCATTTTTCAACCTCGAATATACTACAAGTTTGCATTTCCTGCTGTGCATTCTCACCAACAAACGAGTGATCAAATTAAGATCCTACATCTGTAGTTGTGATGTACTGTATTGCTACGTCTTTGGATGTCTTTGCCATCTACTCCGAGGTTTTCCCTTTGTGGTAATCTAAGACCAAAGCCAACATTCACTTCTGTAGGAATGCCCATTTTTATAAGCAACATGTAAAATGTTACTCATGTGGAAAAGTGAAATAGTGCTTAGGCTTGGTCTTGTGGGTGAATCTGCCGCCTTTTTGAACCCCGGCTCCACCCCTCATCTCAAGACTATATTTCCACCTTTATCTGTCTCCTCTTCATTCATTCTCTGTCAATAAACAATACAAATACAAAAGGATAGGGGAAATCTACTCTCATCAGGAACGTCGTCAGAATAGAAGAGGGCCTAGAACTGATCCTTGAGGAACCCCCATTCTACTTTTCTAGGCTGTAGATCTGATGTTATTGAATACTATGCAACATTGCTCTTTGTTCTTCAGATACGTTTTAAATCATGCATCACATAAGTAACCAAACTCCCTTTAAAATAAAGGAAAAATGTAGAGTACAGTATCTATGAAGATGACAGCTGACTTAGCATATTCAGTATAAAAACTGTTATGAAGGAGAGCTAGAGTTACCTCGACTAACCTGTACCCCTGCACATTAACTCGGTACCGGTACCCCCTGTATATAGCCTCGTTATTGTTATTGAATTTTTTACTTATATTTTGTAAATATTTTCTTAACTCTATTTCTTGAACTGCATTGTTGGTTAAGGGCTTGTAAGTAAGCATTCGGTGCTTGTGACTAATACAATTTGATTTGATTTGATTAGAGGTCTATCATATTGCTTACCAACAGTATTCCAAAGTAATGTTTTTGTGATTGGATTTTTTTGTTACAGTACATTGTCGGTTGTCATGACATCAGCAGTCACGGCTCTATATAGCATTGTTTATGATTACTGATTATGATTACAACACCATTATGTTAGCCTTGTAGACAACACCATTATGTGAGCCTTGTAGACAACACCATTATGTTAGCCTTGTAGACAACACCATTATGTGAGCCTTGTAGACAACACTGTTATGTTAGCCTTGTAGACAACACCATTATGTTAGCCTTGTAGACAACACCATTATGTTAGCCTTGTAGACACCACCATTATGTTAGCATTGTAGACACCACCATTATGTTAGCCTTGTAGACAACACCATTATGTTAGCCTTGTAGACAACACCATTATGTTAGCCTTGTAGACAACACCATTATGTTAGCCTTGTAGACAACACCATTATGTTAGCCTTGTAGACACCACCATTATGTTAGCCTTGTAGACAACACCATTATGTGAGCCTTGTAGACAACACCATTATGTTAGCCTTGTAGACAACACCATTATGTTAGCCTTGTAGCAGATATAGATACGGGAGGCTCTCCAGTGCTTCCAGAAATGTTGTTACATTACAACCTTATTCTAAAATTGATAAATTATTTGGTTCCTTATCAATCTACACACAATACCCCATTATGGCAAAGTGGAAACAGATTTTTAGACATTTTTGCAAACAGAAATACCTTATTTGCATAAGTATTCAGACCTTTTGCTATGAGACTCGAAATTGAGCTCAGGTGCATCCTGTTTCCATTGATCATCCTTGAGATGTTTCTACAACTTGATTGGAGTCCACCTGTGGTAAATTCAATTGTCTATATAAAGTCCCAGAGCTGACAGTGCATGTCAGAGCAAAAATCAAGCCATGAGGTCGAAGGAATTGTCCGTAGAGCTCCGAGACAGGATTTTGTAAAGGCACAGATCTGAGGAAGGGTACCAAAAAATGTATGCAGCATTGAAGGTCCCCAAGAACACAGTGGCCTCCATCATTCTTAAATGGAAGAAGTTTGGATACACCAAGACTCTTCCTAGAGCTGGACGCCCGGCCAAACTGAGCAATCGGGGGAGAAGGGCCTTGGTCAGGGAGGTGACCAAGAACCCGATGGTCACTCTGACAGAGCTCCAGAGTTCCTCTGTGAAGGAACCTTGCAGAAGGACAACCATCTCTGCAGCACATCGTCATTCAGGCCTTTATGGTAGAGTGGCCAGACGGAAGCCACTCCTCAGTAAAAGGCACTTGACAGCCCGCTTGGAGTTTGCCAAAAGGCACCTAAAGGACTCTCAGACCATGAGAAACAAGATTCTCTGGTCTAATGAAACCAAGATTGAACTCTATTGGTGTGAATGCCAAGCGTCACGTCTGGAGGAAACCTGGCACCATCCCTACGGTGAAGCATGGTGGTGGCAGCATCATGCTGTGGGGATGTTTTTCAGCGGCAGGGACTGGGAGACATGTCAGGATCAAGAGAAAGATGAACGGAGCAAAGTACAGAGAGATCCTTGATGAAAACCTGCTCCAGAGCACTCAGAACCTCAGACTGGGGGGAAGGTTCACCTTCCAACAGGACAAAGACCCTAAGTACACAGCCAAGACAACGCAGGAGTGGCTTCGGGACAAGTCTCTGAATGTCCTTGAGTGGCCCAGCTATAGGCCGGACATGAACCCCAAATACAGATGTATTTGAGAGAGACCTGAACACCCCAAATACAGGTGTGCAAAGCTTGTAGCGCCATACCCAAGAAGACTCGAGGCTGTAATCGTTGCCAAAGGTGCTTCAACAAAGTACTGAGTAAAGGGTCTGAATACTTATGTAAATGTGATATTTCTGTTTGATCTTTTTTATACATTTGCAAACATTTCTAAAAACCTGTTTTTGCTTTGTCAATATGGGGTATTATGTGTAGCTTAATGAGGGGGGGAAAACGATGTAATCCATTTTCGAATAAGTCTGTAACGTAACAAAATGTTGGTTTTGAATACTTTCCGAATGTGCGCTGTAACTACCAACTACTTCTATTGCTTCTAATGGAATCCCCTTGCTCTCTCCCAGACTACAGGACAGGCCCTTGCTTCACCAAGGTCAGCAACCAGATGTGCCAGGGCCAGGTGAGTGGCATCGTGTGCACCAAGACCCTGTGCTGTGCCACGGTGGGGCGTGCCTGGGGACACCCCTGCGAGATGTGCCCGGCCCAGCCCCAGCCGTGCCGCCGAGGCTTCATCCCCAACATACGCACCGGAGCCTGCCAGGGTGAGGAGTGGGATACGTCAAGATTAAACTTTCCAATATCTTTTTTTTAATTAATTATCTAATGAATTGGACACACTTTTTTGTCAAGTGTTTGTGAAGCTTGGTCGACAAAATGTTTTGTTTCGTCGAATTGTGTTCACATAAGGTCAAAATCAAGATAACTGGGTTGAGCTAAAATTATAATTATAGGATGAGAGGAGGTGTAGCCACAATTGATAATGCATAACAATTATCAACATTACACAAACAGCAAATATCCACTACAATGTGCATTGCAGATAATGTTAGCCACAGTTTTTGAAAAAGCATTTGAAAACAAAGACATTGGACACGCTGAGGTCAAATGCCAGCCTTGCAGTCCAGTTCACTGTCAACTGACCTGGGAATGTCCCCTACGGACACACCCACATGTCTCCATTGAATTCTAATGGGCCTTGAGTGGAAGGGGGGAAGGGGTCCCTACATATTAATTAGGATGATGACACACACACACACACCGGGCTTTGCGTCTCTCGTCTGCTGACGGACTAAGGGTCCTGAGTCAGTCAATTCAGGTAGAGATTTTAATTTAATATCGAAAAATTTGAAGACTTTTCACATAAATAATTTTCAGCTTTTTGAGAAGTCATTGAAAACAGATGCCGTTTTTCAGTAATTTAATTGGAATTTTACTTCAGTTTACTTCCTGAATTGAAATGGCCTGAACACTGGTGTTTGTGTGTGTGTGTGTGTGCGTGCTCGCGCGTGTGTGTGTGCGTGCGTGTGCGCGTGTGTGTGTGTGCGTGCATGTCACTGCATCGTTAGAGGCAATATTTCACCCCCCCCCCCCCCAAAAAAAGCCTTTTGTGAACTCTTGACTCTTTCTCTCTCTTCCTAGCGCTGACGTTGCTGATAGCTACTTTACTAAGGAAGAATGTACTTACTATGACTGTGATATGTGGTTGTCCCACCTAGCTATCTTAAGATGAATACACTAAATGTAAGTCGCTTTGGATAAGAGCTTCTGCTAAATGTTAACGTTAGATGATCGTAAACAAACTTACTACGCGGCCATGACGTCGGCTTCTCGAAGTTCGTCACATTAACACTGTACCGGTGCTAGAGCACGGCCATTTTGAAAAGTAACTTTTGAACCATCGCATCTGTACTAGACAGTAACTGTCAAATAGCAGATCTTGGCGATGGGCATATGGGAAATATAGCGTGCCATTACAGACGCAGAGCATAAATCCCTCCTTGGTGTTTCTAAATCCCTCCTGTGGTGAAACAGTGAAGGTCCCTCTATGTGTCTTATTACACTATTTAGTATAAAGGACTTTAAAAAGAGTGCAGACGGTCTCCTATAATGTCTATGGTCTCATATAGTGACAAGTGAATGAATGAATAAATGAATGGGAGTGAAAACCTCAGGTCACTAAAAGGTCAACCTAAAGTTACTCCCGCCTGACAATATCAACTAAACAGAAGCACTGTTCAATGGCACTTCATAATCTCCACTCTCCAGCACTGCCTCTGTGAATAAGTAACTGCCTCTGTCCTTGTGTAGAGTGAGGGAGGGAAATGGAGAGAGCGAGAGAGAGAGCATGAAGGGAGGGATTAGACAGGGAGAAATAGAGAAAGCATGGAGGGAGGGAGTGAGGGAGGGAAATGGAGAGAGCAGGAGAGAGAGAGCATGAAAGGAGGGATAGACAGAGAGAAATAGAGAAAGCATGGAGGAGGGAGGGAGTAATGGGGGGAGAGAATGCATGGAGGGAGGGAGTGAGGGAGGGAAATGGAGAGAGCCCATGGAAAGAGGAAGGGAGGGATAGACAGAGAGAAATAGAGAAAGCAAGGAGGGAGGGAGTGAGGGAGGGAAATGGAGAGAGCGAGAGAGAGAGCATGAAGGGAGGGATTAGAATGAGAGAGTCAGTCCATAAAGGTAGAGAGAGAATGAGGGAGAAGGAGTGAGGGGGGGCCCCTTGAACATTTTATAAAGGCCCTTCCATACAGCAGTGGATGTAGTAGGAGGATGTGCTGTGTTGGGTCTACACAGCCTTGGTGCTGTCTCTGTTGGAGGAGTGAATGAACAGCTAGGTGTTAAATCTCCTCTAAAGCCCTCGCCATGGCCTAGTGCCATGGCGACCGTCCGCCCACTGCCACGGCAACAAGGAGGTGCCTGTAAAGCCCCCGTCGAGCAGTGATGTGATTTCAGAATGAGAGGGAGAGAGGGAGAGGGGGGGGTGGGGTGGGGGGATAGAGCGAGATATGAATGAATCTACAGTGCCTTCGGAAAGTATTCAGACCCCTTGACTTTTTTGATAGGATAAAGCCTTATTCTAAAATGGATTAAATAATTCCCCCCCCCTCATCAATCTACACACAATACCCCATATTGACAAAGCAAAAACAGTTTTTAGAATTTTTTGCTAATTTATAAAAAATAAAAAACGGAAATATTTAATTTACGTAAGTATTCAGACCCTTTACTCAGTACTTGAGTCTTGAGTCTTCTTGGGTATGACGCTACAAACTTGGCACACATGTATTTGGGGAGTTTCTCCCATTCTTCTCTGCAGAACCTCTCAAGCTCTGTCAGGTTGGATGGGAATGTTGCTCCACAGCTATTTTCAGGTCTCTCCAGAGATGTTTGATCAGGTTCAAGTCTGGGCTCTGGCTGGGCCACTCAAGGACATTCTGAGACTTCTCCCAAAGCCACTTGGCTGTGTGCTTAGGGTCGTTGTCCTGTTGGAAGGTGAACCTTCGCCCTAGTCTAAGGTCCTGAGCACTCTGGAGCAGGTTTTCATCATGGAGCTCTCTGTACTTTGCTCTGATCAACTTTGCCTCGATCCTGACTAGTCTCCCAGTCCCGGCCGCTGAAAACATCCCCACAGCATGATTCTGCAACACCATGCTTCACCGTAGGGATGGTGCAAGGTTTCCTCCAGACGTGACGCTTGGCATTCAGGCCAAAAAGTTCAATCTTGGTTGCATCAGACCAGAGACTCTTGTTTCTCATGGTCTGAGAGTCCTTTAGGTGCCTTTTGGCAAACTCCAAGCAGGCTGTCAAGTGCCTTTTACTGAGAAGTGGCTTCGAATCTGGCCAGTCTACCATTAAAATGCCTGATTGGTTTCGTGATGCTTAGATGGTTCTCCTTCTCGACGTTTATCCCATTTCCACAGAGGAACTCTGGAGCTCTGTCAGAGTGACCATCGGGTTCTTGGTCACCTCCTTGACCAAGGAAGGCCCTTCTTCCGCGATTGCTCAGTTCGGCCAGGTGGCCAGCTCTAGGAAGAGTCTTGGTGGTTCCATACTTCTTCCATTTATGGTGGAGGCCACTGTGTTCTTGGGGACTTGCAATGCTGCAGAAATGTTTTCGTACCCTTCCCCAGATCTGTGCCTCGACACAATCCTGTCTCGAAGCTCTATGGACAATTCCGTCGACCTCATAGCTTGGTTTTTGCTCTGACATGCACTGTCAACTTTGGGACCTTATATAGACAGGTTTGTGCCTTTCCAAATCATGTCCAATCAATTGAATTTACTACAGGTGGACTCCAATCAAGTTGTAGAAACATCTCAAGGATGATTAATGTAAACGAGGAGCGAAGGGTCTCATAGCGAAGGGTCTGAATACTTATGTAAATACGGTATTTCTGTAAAAAAATTCTTTGTTAACGTACAAACATTTCTAAAAACCTGTTTTCACTTTGTCATCATTGGGTATTGTTTGTAGATTGATGAGAATAGAAAAAAAAAAATTTTTTTTAGAATAAGGCTGTAACGTAACAAAATGTGGAAAATGCGAAGGGGTATTTCTGGAGGCACTGTATGTAAGGACGGAGAGAGGCCCATGAGAGCGAGAGACACCCCTGACTTCACGTGGCACCAGCAGCGTGGAAGGGGGGGGGGGACAGAGAGAGAGACACTCCTGACCTGACCTGTTCTATATGATCTGCAAATATTCTGGTTAGTGTAAAGTTGACGACTGAGATAAGCTTGTGGGGTGATGAAAATAAATACTTGAACACCTGCATCTACATGTACCTGATCTACATGTACCTGATCTACATGTACCTGATCTACATGTACCTGATCTACATATCTACATGTACCTGATCTACATGTACCTGATCTACATGTACCTATATCTACATGTACCTGATCTACATGTACCTATATCTACATGTACCTGATCTACATATCTACATGTACCTGATCTACATGTACCTGATCTACATGTACCTATATCTACATGTACCTGATCTACATGTACCTGATCTACATGTACCTATATCTACATGTACCTGATCTACATGTACCTGATCTACATATCTACATGTACCTGATCTACATGTACCTGATCTACATGTACCTATATCTACATGTACCTGATCTACATGTACCTATATCTACATGTACCTGATCTACATGTACCTGATCTACATGTACCTGATCTACATGTACCTATATCTACATGTACCTATATCTACATGTACCTATATCTACATCTGATCTACATGTACCTATATCTACATGTACCTATATCTACATCTGATCTACATGTACCTATATCTACATCTGATCTACATGTACCTGATCTACATGTACCTATATCTACATCTGATCTACACGTACCTATATATATATCTGATCTACATGTACCTATATCTACATGTACCGATATCTACAGCTGATCTACATGTACCTATATCTACATCTGATCTACATGTACCTATATCTACATTTACTTGATCTACATTTACCTATTACGTACACAAATACAGCAAATATAACTCTGCTGTGCAGATGTTAGTAAAGAATAAATCCACAAACCCCCAAAAAAGCGTTAGTGTGTTGTTTATTAACACCTCGTCACCCCACCACCAATGTGGTAGACATTAGGCCAAGCCATTCCAGATGGCTTACGGACACCAGTGTGGGGTGACGGGGAAGAAAGGGCTGCCATGCTGCAGACTGAGAGAAGCGTGGGTTAAATCACTGCAGTATGGAGCCATTCTCTCCATGTTTGAAATCCCTGCCAAGGAGTTTATGGGGAGCATCACAGGTCTGTGGTAGTCTCAACCTGACTGGAACATCAAAGTATGTCCTAATATGTGCATGTGGTAGTCTCAACCTGACTGATGAGAGAGAGAGACGAGAGAGAGAGAGGGAGGGGGGGGGGGAGTGCTCATTCATCATCTGACTGAGCCTAGAGACGTGCCTGTTATGATATACCGAAGCTAAAGCAGCCATTTTGGTTTGAGTATATTGTAAATGAAAGATCTAAGCTAACCAAACCCTCTGATAGTCAACCGTTTCAACAGTTATAATAACAGTTATGATGATTATTCGGGTTATCCGACTGCTCTGCCAGAGATTAGTACTGTGTATGGATGAACATGGGTAAATGGGATCTACCAGAGATTAGTACTGTGTATGGCTGAACATGGGTAACTGGGATCTACCAGAGATTAGTACTGTGTATGGATTAACATGGGTAACTGGGATCTACCAGAGATTAGTACTGTGTATGGATTAACATGGGTAACTGGGATCTACCAGAGATTAGTACCGTGTGTGGATTAACATGGGTAACTGGGATCTACCAGAGATTAGTACTGTGTATGGATTAACATGGGTAACTGGGATCTACCAGAGATTAGTACTGTGTATGGATTAACATGGGTAACTGGGATCTACCAGAGATTAGTACCGTGTGTGGATTAACATGGGTAAATGGGATCCCGGGACTGTCACGGGAACACTCTTCTCACCCCCCCCCCCCCCCCCCCCCCAAAAAATAGAGACCCGGGAAATTGTAAAACATTTCGCACTAAATAATTGCACCTATGCAATTCCACAAAAATGCACAACACAAACAGCATCAGATTAGCAAAAGTCTTCAGGCTAGCGTATTTACTTCACACAAAATCAGCATGAATTCAAAGCACATGCATAATTGAAGCTGCCGGACTGCACTGGCGACCCTGGATGCAGTTAACGAAGCCTACAGGAAACCCTTACAGTATAGCCTATGAAAGAACGTGTGCTTCTTTGAACTGCCATTGTGACTCTTTAGACAGTCACATTTGATAGATCTATGCACCAGTCTGTTAACAATTCAGAGAGGCACGAGGGAAAATTCTAGCCTAGGCTATTTTCCTATCCAGTGCCAATCCCACCGAAACCCAAAATCCTGACTCCTGTCTCGCATGAGAATGTGAAACTTTATTCTGTAATATATAGGTTGCATTATCAAATCACGTCTCTCGCCTGTGCATGCCAAAATACCTCTATAACGGTTCCCCCGCTTCTCTGCGCAGTCTCCTACTTGCTGCCAATATGAGAGCTTTGGTAGAATGTGTGATGTGTGATCCACAAACGGTATGAGAGTAGATATGGATAGATAAATATTTTTTTCTTCTTAAAGATACCCCCCCCCCCCCCGTCATTCATGAGTTGATCTGCTCTCTTTATAATCATCAACTCGATTTCACAAGATATAGGACATTTTAAATGTAACCTTTATTTAACTAGGCCAGTCAGTTAAGAACAATTTCTTATTTACAATAACAGCCTGCCGGGGAACAGTGGATTAACTGCCTTGTTTAGGGGCAGAACGACAGATTTGTACCTTGTCAGCCCAACGCTCTAACCACTAGGCTACCTGCCACCCCGATATTCTGTCATTCGTTGAAGGAGGTTATATAGCTAGCTTAACAACTTTGGTCATTTTACTTTTGTCATTTGGCTGCTGTTACAACGTCTGCATGATTCCACAACGCTCAGGCTGCGCTCTGTGTTGAGATACCGTACTTCTGAAATGCGCTGAATTAATTGAGGAACTTGATAACGCTTGGAATTTAAGAACGGCCGGTGTTGGC
This sequence comes from Salvelinus fontinalis, assembly GCF_029448725.1. NCBI lineage: Eukaryota > Metazoa > Chordata > Actinopteri > Salmoniformes > Salmonidae > Salvelinus > Salvelinus fontinalis. The sequence continues at coordinate 47,939,492 of NC_074685.1, forward strand.
ATTTCATAACAATGTCATTGACCGATCAAAGATATTTACTCTATTATGACAAAATCTCAGTTTATTTTCTCTGAAATCTTTACATAGTGGCGCAGCATCTCTCTTATTTGGGGACAACCCTGGAGTAGTGACCATATTTGGGTTTTAAACGCTTCAAATGGGCACTTGTGATTTTTGATTTATTTCCCGGGACGCTTGGGATAAATATGAATTATTCCCAGTCGGTATTTAAACCTGGTAGATTCTCTGGAAAATATGAATCTCTAGTTCTGTGTTTCAAATACAATAGTTTACAAGAATATTTGCTGACAATGAAGACGCCTTGGTAGTTTGGGCTAAGGTTGGGAAAAGGCTCGAGATTAACCTTTCAACTGTGCAACGTTCCTTCTGGTTTTGATTGTGGAACAGCGGATAATGCCACCAAATACATTTTGATTTGTTTGTATATAGTCGTGGGCAAAAGTTTTGAGAATGACACAAATATTAATTTTCACAAAGTTTGCTTCTTCAGTGTCTTTAGATATTTTTGTCAGATGTTACTGTGGAATACTGAAGTATAATTACAAGCATTTCATACGTGTCAAAGGCTTTAATTGACACTTAAACAACGTACCAGGTGCTTTGTGTCAACTTACCAGGTGCTTTGTGTCAACGTAAAAGGTGGTTTGTGTCAACGTACCAGGCGGTTTGTGTCAACGTACCAGGCGGTTTGTGTCAACTTACCAGGCGGTTTGTGTCAACTTACCAGGTGGTTTGTGTCAACTTACCAGGCGGTTTGTGTCAACTTACCAGGCGGTTTGTGTCAACGTACCAGGTGGTTTGTGTCAACGTACCAGGCGGTTTGTGTCAACTTACCAGGTGGTTTGTGTCAACTTACCAGGTGGTTTGTGTCAACGTACCAGGCGGTTTGTGTCAACGTACCAGGTGGTTTGTGTCAACTTACCAGGTGGTTTGTGTCAACGTACCAGGCGGTTTGTGTCAACGTACCAGGTGGTTTGTGTCAACGTAACAGGCGGTTTGTGTCAACTTACCAGGTGGTTTGTGTCAATGTACCAGGTGGTTTGTGTCAACGTACCAGGCGGTTTGTGTCAACGTACCAGGCGGTTTGTGTCAACTTACCAGGTGGTTTGTGTCAACGTACCAGGCGGTTTGTGTCAACGTACCAGGCGGTTTGTGTCAACGTAACAGGCGGTTTGTGTCAACTTACCAGGTGGTTTGTGTCAATGTACCAGGTGGTTTGTGTCAACTTACCAGGCGGTTTGTGTCAACTTACCAGGTGGTTTGTGTCAACTTACCAGGTGGTTTGTGTCAACTTACCAGGTGGTTTGTGTCAACGTACCAGGCGGTTTGTGTCAACTTACCAGGTGGTTTGTGTCAACGTACCAGGTGGTTTGTGTCAATGTACCAGGCGGTTTGTGTCAACGTACCAGGTGGTTTGTGTCAATGTACCAGGTGGTTTGTGTCAACTTACCAGGCGGTTTGTGTCAACTTACCAGGCGGTTTGTGTCAACTTACCAGGCGGTTTGTGTCAACTTACCAGGTGGTTTGTGTCAATGTACCAGGCGGTTTGTGTCAACGTACCAGGCGGTTTGTCAACATACCAGGCGGTTTGTGTCAACTTACCAGGTGGTTTGTGTCAACGTACCAGGCGGTTTGTGTCAACGTACCAGGCGGTTTGTGTCAACTTACCAGGTGGTTTGTCAACATACCAGGCGGTTTGTGTCAACTTACCAGGTGGTTTGTGTCAACGTACCAGGCGGTTTGTGTCAACGTACCAGGCGGTTTGTGTCAATGTTCGGAGGGCAAGGGGGGGGGGGGGGGCAATTCAATGTTGTGAATATTAGCGTTTGGGAATAAAACTCATGCGATTAACATTTTCCTCTGACCTTCAAATTAGGATTCAATTAGGCTTCTAAATATGGAGACCGATGACATTTTACAGTGTGCAGCATCGACCTGAATGCAGTTGTGGTTGTTTATGTGCTCCACTCTTTTTTGCCCAGATGTTGACGAGTGCCAGGCCATCCCGGGACTCTGCCAGGGAGGTAATTGCATCAACACTGTGGGTTCGTACGAGTGCAAGTGTCCAGCTGGCCACAGGCAGAAAGAGGGCTCCCAGAAGTGCGAGGGTGAGTAACGCAGGAAATGGTGGCAGACATTTAGGCTTAATGATACCTTTTTCTCTCATTTCCCTTTTTATCCGATTTACCGTTAAACCACTCAAGATACACAATAATGGATATTGAAGTAAGAGAGTGTATCGTTTTATTGGGTATTGTAATGAGTATTTCTTTAACATCCTGAGGAATTTACAGAAGTCCACTACTTGAACCTTAAGAAAGTTTTTTTCTTCCAAATGTTGTTGTTGTTACAAAGTGGGATTAAAATGGATTGAATTGTCCTTTTTTTGTCAACGATTTACACAAAATACTCTGTAGTGTCAAAGTAGAAGAAACATTCGAACATTTGAAAAAAATATATGAAAAATGAAACACAAATATATCTTGGTTAGATAAGTATTCAACCCCCTGAGTCAATACATGTTAGAATCACCTTTGGCAGTGATTACAGCTGTGAGTCTTTCTGGGTAATTTTCTAAGAGCTTTCCACACCTGGATTGGGCAGCAATTGCCCATTTTCCAAAATATTCAAGCTCTGTCAAATTGGTTGTTGATCATTGCTAGACAACCATTTTCAGGTCTTGCCATAGATTTTCAAGCAGATTTAAGTCAAAACTGTAACTCGGCCACTCAGGAACATTCACTGTCTTTATGGTAAGCAACTCCAGTGTAGATTTGGCCTTGTGTTTTAGGTTATTGTCATGCTGAATTAATCTCCCAGTGTCTAGTGGAAAGCAGACTGAACCAGGTTTTCCTCGAGGATTTCTTCCTGTGCTTAGATCCATTACGTTTATTTTTTATCCTAAAAAACTCCCAAGTCCTTAACGATTACAAGCATACCCATAACATGATGCAGCCATCACTATGCTTGAAAATATGGAGAGAGGTACTCAATAATAGGTTGATTGGATTTGCCCCAAATATAACACTTTGTATTCAGTACAAAACGTTAATTGCTTTGCCAAATGTTTTGCTCTATTGCTTTAGTGCCTTGTTGCAAACAGCTTAGTATTGTGGAATAACTACAATGTTGTTGATCAATCCTACGTTTTCTCTTATCACAGCCATTAAACTTAACTGTTTTAAAGTCACCATTGGCCTCATGGTGAGATCCCTGAGTGGTTTCCTTGCTCTCCAGCAACTGAGTTAGTAAGGACACCTGTATCTTTGTAGTGACTGGGTGTATTGATACACCATCCAAAGTGTAATTAATGCTCAAACGGATATTCAATGTCAGATTTTTTTTACCCGTCTACCATTAGATGCCCTTCTTTGCGAGGCATTGGAAAATCTCCCTGTTCTTTGTGGTTAAATCTGTGTTTAAAATTCACTGCTCGACTGAGTGACCTTACAGATAATTATTATGTTAAACTCTATTGCACACAGAGTGAGTCCATGTAACTTATTAAGTAACTTGTTAAGCACATTTTTACTGCTGCCATAACAAAGGGGTTGAATACTTATTGACTCAAGACATTTCAGCTTTTCATTTGTAATACATTAGAAACAAATTCAATAAACATAATTCAATCCAACTGTGTTGGGCAGTGACCAAAAATCTAAATTTAATCCATTTTAAATTCAGCCTGTAATACAACAAAATGTGGAAAAAGTCAAGGGATGTGAAAGCTTTCTGAAGACACTGGGTACATGGAATGAAACAGTAAAATGATGTAGTGAGAAGTAGGTGATAAGTGGGTGTTAGCAACATGATCTCATCAACTCTGGTCTATATGTAACGTGTGTCTAAACCGAAGCAAACGGTAGAACTGTGATTTACGGACATGCATCGTTACAATTATGACTTTAGCTCGTAAAGATGATGAATGTATAGACCTCAAGAACCTCTAGGGTTAGGGTGAGTTATAACTTTGAGAGTTTAAGGCAGGGCTCTCCAACCCTGTTCCTGGAGAGCTACCCTGCAGTAGATTTTCGCTCCAACTCCAGTTGTAACTAACCTGGTTCAGCTTATCAACCAGCTAATTATTAGAATCAGGTGTGCTAAATTAGGGTTGGAGCGAAAACCTACAAGGAACAGCGTTGTAGTTAACCTAGAGGACGGTATCTCACAGGAACAGGGTTGGCGTTAACCTAGAGGACGGTATCTCACAGGAACAGGGTTGGAGTTAACCTAGAGGACGGTATCTCACAGGAACAGGGTTGGTGTTAACCTAGAGGACGGTATCTCACAGGAACAGGGTTGGAGTTAACCTAGAGGACGGTATATCACAGGAACAGGGTTGGAGTTAACCTAGAGGACGGTATCTCACAGGAACAGGGTTGGCGTTAACCTAGAGGACGGTATCTCACAGGAACAGGGTTGGAGTTAACCTAGAGGACGGTATCTCACAGGAACAGGGTTGGAGTTAACCTAGAGGACGGTATATCACAGGAACAAGGTTGGAGTTAACCTAGAGGACGGTATCTCACAGGAACAGGATTGGTGTTAACCTAGAGGACGGTATCTCACAGGAACAGGGTTGGAGTTAACCTAGAGGACGGTATCTCACAGGAACAGGGTTGGAGTTAACCTAGAGGACGGTATATCACAGGAACAAGGTTGGAGTTAACCTAGAGGACGGTATCTCACAGGAACAGGGTTGGCGTTAACCTAGAGGACGGTATCTCACAGGAACAGGGTTGGAGTTAACCTAGAGGACGGTATCTCACAGGAACAGGGTTGGTGTTAACCTAGAGGACGGTATCTCACAGGAACAGGGTTGGAGTTAACCTAGAGGACGGTATATCACAGGAACAGGGTTGGAGTTAACCTAGAGGACGGTATCTCACAGGAACAGGGTTGGCGTTAACCTAGAGGACGGTATATCACAGGAACAGGGTTGGCGTTAACCTAGAGGACGGTATCTCACAGGAACAGGGTTGGCATTAACCTAGAGGACGGTATATCACAGGAACAGGGTTGTAGTTAACCTAGAGGATGGTATCTCACAGGAACAGGGTTGTAGTTAACCTAGAGGACGGTATCTCACAGGAACAGGGTTGTAGTTAACCTAGAGGACGGTATCTCACAGGAACAGGGTTGGAGTTAACCTAGAGGACGGTATCTCACAGGAACAGGGTTGGAGTTAACCTAGAGGACGGTATCTCACAGGAACAGGGTTGGCGTTAACCTAGAGGACGGTATCTCACAGGAACAGGGTTGGCGTTAACCTAGAGGACGGTATCTCACAGGAACAGGGTTGGAGTTAACCTAGAGGACGGTATCTCACAGGAACAGGGTTGGCGTTAACCTAGAGGACGGTATCTTACAGGAACAGGGTTGGAGTTAACCTAGAGGACAGTAGCTCTCCAGGAACAGGGTTGTAATTAACCTAGAAGACGGTATCTCACAGGAACAGGGTTGGAGTTTACCTAGAGGACGGTATCTCACAGGAACAGGGTTGGCGTTAACCTAGAGGACGGTATATCACAGGAACAGGGTTGGCGTTAACCTAGAGGACGGTATCTCACAGGAACAGGGTTGGCGTTGACCTAGAGGACGGTATATCACAGGAACAGGGTTGGCGTTAACCTAGAGGACGGAATCTCACAGGAACAGGGTTGGCGTTAACCTAGAGGACGGTATCTCACAGGAACAGGGTTGGCGTTAACCTAGAGGACGGTATCTCACAGGAACAGGGTTGTAGTTAACCTAGAGGACGGTATATCACAGGAACAGGGTTGGCGTTAACCTAGAGGACGTTATCTCACAGGAACAGGGTTGGCGTTAACCTAGAGGATGGTATCTCACAGGAACAGGGTTGTAGTTAACCTAGAGGACGGTATCTCACAGGAACAGGGTTGTAGTTAACCTAGAGGACGGTATCTCACAGGAACAGGGTTGGAGTTAACCTAGAGGACGGTATCTCACAGGAACAGGGTTGGAGTTAACCTAGAGGACGGTATCTCACAGGAACAGGGTTGGCGTTAACCTAGAGGACGGTATCTCACAGGAACAGGGTTGGCGTTAACCTAGAGGACGGTATCTCACAGGAACAGGGTTGGAGTTAACCTAGAGGACGGTATCTCACAGGAACAGGGTTGGAGTTAACCTAGAGGACGGTATCTCACAGGAACAGGGTTGGCGTTAACCTAGAGGACGGTATCTCACAGGAACAGGGTTGGCGTTAACCTAGAGGACGGTATCTCACAGGAACAGGGTTGGAGTTAACCTAGAGGACGGTATCTCACAGGAACAGGGTTGGCGTTAACCTAGAGGACGGTATCTTACAGGAACAGGGTTGGAGTTAACCTAGAGGACAGTAGCTCTCCAGGAACAGGGTTGTAATTAACCTAGAAGACGGTATCTCACAGGAACAGGGTTGGAGTTTACCTAGAGGACGGTATCTCACAGGAACAGGGTTGGCGTTAACCTAGAGGACGGTATATCACAGGAACAGGGTTGGCGTTAACCTAGAGGACGGTATCTCACAGGAACAGGGTTGGCGTTGACCTAGAGGACGGTATATCACAGGAACAGGGTTGGCGTTAACCTAGAGGACGTTATCTCACAGGAACAGGGTTGGCGTTAACCTAGAGGACGGTATCTCACAGGAACAGGGTTGGCGTTAACCTAGAGGACGGAATCTCACAGGAACAGGGTTGGCGTTAACCTAGAGGACGGTATCTCACAGGAACAGGGTTGGCGTTAACCTAGAGGACGTTATCTCACAGGAACAGGGTTGGCGTTAACCTAGAGGACGGTATCTCACAGGAACAGGGTTGGCGTTAACCTAGAGGACGGTATCTCACAGGAACAGGGTTGGAGTTAACCTAGAGGACGGTATCTCACAGGAACAGGGTTGGAGTTAACCTAGAGGACGGTATATAACAGGAACAGGGTTGGCGTTAACCTAGAGGACGGTATCTCACAGGAACAGGGTTGGCGTTAACCTAGAGGACGGTATCTCACAGGAACAGGGTTGGCGTTAACCTAGAGGACGGTATCTCACAGGAACAGGGTTGGAGTTAACCTAGAGGACGGTATCTCACAGGAACAGGGTTGGAGTTAACCTAGAGGACGGTATCTCACAGGAACAGGGTTGGCGTTAACCTAGAGGACGGTATCTTACAGGAACAGGGTTGGCGTTAACCTAGAGGACGGTATCTCACAGGAACAGGGTTGGAGTTAACCTAGAGGACGGTATCTCACAGGAACAGGGTTGGCGTTAACCTAGAGGACGGTATCTTACAGGAACAGGGTTGGAGTTAACCTAGAGGACAGTAGCTCTCCAGGAACAGGGTTGTAATTAACCTAGAAGACGGTATCTCACAGGAACAGGGTTGGAGTTTACCTAGAGGACGGTATCTCACAGGAACAGGGTTGGCGTTAACCTAGAGGACGGTATATCACAGGAACAGGGTTGGCGTTAACCTAGAGGACGGTATCTCACAGGAACAGGGTTGGCGTTGACCTAGAGGACGGTATATCACAGGAACAGGGTTGGCGTTAACCTAGAGGACGTTATCTCACAGGAACAGGGTTGGCGTTAACCTAGAGGACGGTATCTCACAGGAACAGGGTTGGCGTTAACCTAGAGGACGGAATCTCACAGGAACAGGGTTGGCGTTAACCTAGAGGACGGTATCTCACAGGAACAGGGTTGGCGTTAACCTAGAGGACGGTATCTCACAGGAACAGGGTTGTAGTTAACCTAGAGGACGGTATATCACAGGAACAGGGTTGGCGTTAACCTAGAGGACGTTATCTCACAGGAACAGGGTTGGCGTTAACCTAGAGGATGGTATCTCACAGGAACAGGGTTGTAGTTAACCTAGAGGACGGTATCTCACAGGAACAGGGTTGTAGTTAACCTAGAGGACGGTATCTCACAGGAACAGGGTTGGAGTTAACCTAGAGGACGGTATCTCACAGGAACAGGGTTGGAGTTAACCTAGAGGACGGTATCTCACAGGAACAGGGTTGGCGTTAACCTAGAGGACGGTATCTCACAGGAACAGGGTTGGCGTTAACCTAGAGGACGGTATCTCACAGGAACAGGGTTGGAGTTAACCTAGAGGACGGTATCTCACAGGAACAGGGTTGGAGTTAACCTAGAGGACGGTATATAACAGGAACAGGGTTGGCGTTAACCTAGAGGACGTTATCTCACAGGAACAGGGTTGGCGTTAACCTAGAGGACGGTATATAACAGGAACAGGGTTGGCGTTAACCTAGAGGACGGTATCTCACAGGAACAGGGTTGGCGTTAACCTAGAGGACGGTATCTCACAGGAACAGGGTTGGCGTTAACCTAGAGGACGGTATCTCACAGGAACAGGGTTGGAGTTAACCTAGAGGACGGTATCTCACAGGAACAGGGTTGTAGTTAACCTAGAGGACGGTATATAACAGGAACAGGGTTGGCGTTAACCTAGAGGACGTTATCTCACAGGAACAGGGTTGGCGTTAACCTAGAGGATGGTATCTCACAGGAACAGGGTTGGCGTTAACCTAGAGGACGGTATATCACAGGAACAGGGTTGGCGTTAACCTAGAGGACGGTATATCACAGGAACAGGGTTGGCGTTAACCTAGAGGATGGTATCTCACATGAACAGGGTTGGCGTTAACCTAGAGGACGGTATCTCACAGGAACAGGGTTGTAGTTAACCTAGAGGACGGTATCTCACAGGAACAGGGTTGGCGTTAACCTAGAGGACGGTATCTCACAGGAACAGGGTTGGCGTTAACCTAGAGGACGGTATCTCACAGGAACAGGGTTGGCGTTAACCTAGAGGACCGTATCTCACAGGAACAGGGTTGGCGTTAACCTAGAGGACGGTATCTCACAGGAACAGGGTTGTAGTTAACCTAGAGGACGGTATCTCACAGGAACAGGGTTGGAGTTAACCTAGAGGACGGTATATCACAGGAACAGGGTTGGCGTTAACCTAGAGGACGGTAGCTCTCCAGGAACAGTGTTAAGGTTAACCTACAGGATGGTAGCTCACAGGAACGGGGTTGGAGTTAACCTACAGGACGGTAGCTCTACAGGAACAGGGTTGGCAGTAAGGATAAACGACAGGTTTTAGGTTTAAAACTAAAAAAACACACTTTAAACTAAAACACTGAGCATTAGTGTCCCACACGGGTCACTCAAACTCCCAACGTTCCTCTATGCAAGCCGTATGTTAGGCCTACTGCCTTTTGGCCTTAGCCTAATGTCTACTCATGACAAGGCTTTCCTCTGAAACCATTTCAGAGTCCAAGACACTTAACAAGCTGTTTAGAACTTCGTAATTACAGTCTTGTAAATTCCTTGGGCATTTGGCCTGGCTCGACCCTCGCTAATTCCCGTTGTTGTGTTAGCCTCGTGGCTAATTGCTATCCTCCTACCGTCTCTTTAATCGTCTCAGTTAGTCTATAATTTACGTAAATATCTCAGTTAGTGTATAACATATGTCTGTTTCACCCTCTAGGTGCAAGGTACTTATTTTACGAAACCGCTCATTCACCACAAATTACATCCTGGTAAACAATTATCGTATTGTCTACGTGTTTATATTTCAAATGGCTACTTGTTATGTCTAGCGTTTAATTACAAACGTCATTGAAAGTAAACAAAGTTAGAATCAAAGAACTATCCTTGAGGTCACTTTCTTTCAGTGTCGAGTCACTCGGGTAGACTCTAGGGTGCCCTAGTGGTTAGAGCGTTGGACTAGGAACCAAAAGGTTGCATGATCGAATCCCTGAGCTAACTAGGTAAAAATCTGTCCCTCTGCCCCTGAACAAGGCAGTTTACCCACTATTCCTAGGCTGTGATTGAAAATATGAATATATTCTTAACTGACTTGCCTAGTTAAATAAAAAATAAAAAAACGTTGGTCAAATTCAGCTCTTTGTTTGCCTTTGGTGATAAAATACTTGTATATTGGGATTAGTACGGACCATGTGACCCTAAATAGTTTAGAACGTTGTAGATTGGTGCATGGTAGAACTGAGTGTTCTATTTTACTGTATGAGGTTTGGCAAGTAATGGTATTGATTACCTTTGGAAATCAATTCTTGTCAAATCTTGGCAAAAGACATAAATTTGAAACAGGACAAAAAAATACCTGAACAGTGAGACATTCCTTCCCTTGAAGTCTCAAAATGGCATCTTCCTCTCTCCAAGTCGTTTTTCCGTTTTGAGACGTGGTTCAGTATGTTAGTGCTGCAGACTGTAGTTTACTGAGGTAACAGTCCCAACACTGAGTCCACTGTTTCAGTGACAAAGGTAAATACGAACCTCCTCTCACGCGTTTCCCTCTCTTTTTTTACTGCCTCTCCAACATGCTTTGGATTCTTCAAGTGCAAGTCACTCTTTGTAAAGATATATACTGGGATTAACAGTGAGAGGCCATTCAGCACAGTACTGGCTTAGGTTGCGTCCCAAATGACAACCTAGTACGTATGTAGTGCACTATATAGGGATTATGGTGCTATTTGAGATGTAGCCTTACTGTAGCCCCTTACTGTAGTCCCTTACTGTAGTCC